>NC_084549.2:11757500-11822500 GCF_033978685.3 Nerophis lumbriciformis
GATTGATAAATACGGATTATGACAATTAGTTTTAGTCCTGGGTAGAAACTCTTCCAGACCCCAATGTTTAGTTCACATCCATGTGATATCCACCGTGTTCGCCGAGTGACTTAATCATCGCTGTAAACAGTCCCCGTAGTGCGAGAAGGCGGCAAACATCTCACAAACCTTCTTACTTGACCCTCACGGTTTGATGGTACGGCTGTAAATATGTTCCGTCAGCAATAAGCGTCAACACATTCCCCCGCCTGCGCGCCTCGTACTCGGTCGGTATTGACAACATGATCCCTGCGTGTGCTGGTGGATTTACACGCCATACTCCACCTAGGCCGGCGAGTGATTGTCAGCTTTTGTCGTTTATTGGAAGCAAAAAAAAAAAACACGTTTATAGCCTGGCCGTTAATCCCACGTCTCCTCTATTGATGACTCACCGCCCTGAATTATTTAGTCATCCCTATTTGTGCTCCTGCCAGGACCAGTGAGGAACATGTCCTGTCGTACTGACACGACTGGAAATCAATTGACTTCATTCGGTGCATGTGTGTGTGTGTGTTCTTGTATTTCTACCCTTCTTGAGACATCAACAAGGAAAAGTACCTTCCATATGAGGACCGAAATCATGGTCCCAATACAGAAAACCATTGCATCTAATAGAGAATGTCTCATTTGCACCCCTGGTGGTGAAATCTATCAAAATTAGGGTGGTCCCAAAAAGGAGGGATTTTTCAAATTGACTGTATGTCGGTTTTAAAAGTGCTCCCCCTCTGGTCAACATATGAAATAACAAGTGTGTGTAAAAATTTGAAGTGCTCCCGCTCTGGACAACAAGAAGTGTGTGTAAGAAATTGAAATGTGCTCCCTTTGGCATACTTGCCAACCTTGAGACCTCCGATTTCGGGGGGTGGGGTGTGTGGTCGGGGTGGGGCGGGGGCGTGGTTGGGGCGGGGCTAAGAGGGGAGGAGTATATTTACAGCTAGAATTCACCAAGTCAAGTATTTCATATATATATATATATATATATATATATATATATATATATATATATATATATATATATATATATATATATATATATATATATATATATATATAAGAAATACTTTACTTTCAGTGAATTCTAGCTGTATATATATTTATTTTATTATATATATACATATACAATATATATATATTATATATATATATATATATATATATATATATATATATATATATAAATAAAAGAAATACTTGAATTTCAGTGTTCATTTATTTACACATATACACGCACATAACACTCATCTACTCATTGTTGAGTTAAGGGTTGAATTGTCCATCCTTGTTCTATTCTCTGTCACTATTTTTCTAACCATGCTGAACACCCTTTCGCAGGTACCCAGAAAGGTTTCGAGTACCACCAAAAAAACTGAATCTCTGAAGACATTATAAAAATCTGTGTTAAAGGTGTACAAATACTGTTTGTATAATAAGCATGTTATTTTTTTTTTTACAAATGAGGGTTAAGAGTTCAGTACTAAAATTAAAAAAAAGAATGTGGCTTGATTACAGTTTTTTAATTGAGCTGCTGCATTTTTTGGTTGGGTTGTTTATTTATTTTGAGTAACTTCTATACATTTCTAAAAGGGGAATAATGTAATAGAGTTATCTATGTTTGTCTGTTGCCATCTCCTGGTGAATGTTGGCTATAGCGTACTGGGGTTACTTTTTGGTTAGCCAACGATTTACGTGGTGTTGCGCACCTGACGTCACTCAGGTCCGCATGGAGCTGGAGGGGGCGTGGCTTCCAGCTCCGCCTGAATTTCGGGAGATTTTCGGGAGAAAATTTGTCCCGGGAGGTTTTCGGGAGAGGCGCTGAATTTCGGGAGTCTCCCGGAAAATCCGGGAGGGTTGGCAAGTATGCCCTTTGGCCAAAATTAATTTGAAAATAAATAAATAAATATGTATATAGCGACGTACTGTAATAACTTGAAGTAAATAATGAAGATTAAAAACCAATTACAAACAAAAAAATTCAATCAACAGTCTTTTTCTCACAATGTGTCGACTTTTTTCCTCCTAAAATTGGGAACAATTTCTCATATTCTTTCTGTTTCTGTAATAATGCAATATTTTCTCGAAAAAATATTACCGTATTTTTCGGACTATAAGTCGCAGTTTTTTTTCATAGTTTGGCCGGGGGGTGCGACTTATACTCAGGAGCGACTTATGTGTGAAATTATTAACACATTACCGTAAAATATCAAATAATATTATTTATCTCATTCACGTAAGAGACTAGACGTATAAGATTTCATGGGATTTAGCGATTAGGAGTGACAGATTGTTTGGTAAACGTATAGCATGTTCTATATGTTATAGTTATTTGAATGACTCTTACCATAATATGTTACGTTAACATACCAGGCACGTTCTCAGTTGGTTATTTATGCCTCATATAACGTACACTTATTCAGCCTGTTGTTCACTATTCTTTATTTATTTTAAATTGCCTTTCAAATGTCTATTCTTGGTGTTGGCTTTTATCAAATAAATGTCCCCAAAAAATGCGACTTATACTCCAGTGCGACTTTTCTATGTTTTTTTCCTTCTTTATTATGCATTTTCGGCCGGTGCGACTTATACTCCGGAGCGACTTATACACCGAAAAATAGGGTAATAGAGAATGTCTCATTTGCACCCCTGGTGGTGAAATCTATCAAAATGAGGGTGGTCCCAAGAAGGAGGGATTTTTCAAATTGACTGTGTCGGTTTTAAAAGTGCATGGTCAACATATGAAATAACAAGTGTGTGTACAAATTTGAAGTACTCCCCCTCTGGCCAACAACAAGTATGTGTAAGAAATTTAAATGCGCCCCCTTTGGCCAAAATTAATTTAAAAATAAATAAATATATATATATATATATATATATATATATATATATATATATATATATATATATATATATATATATATATATATGTATATATATATATATATATATATATATATGTATATAGAGACATACTGTAACAACTTGAAGTAAATAATGAAGATTAAAAACCAATTACAAACAAAAAAATTAAATCAACAGTCTTTTTCTCACAATGTGCCGACCTTTTTCCTCATAAAATTGGGACCAATTTCTCATATTCTTTCTGTTTCTGTAATATTGCAATATTTTCTCGAAAAAATATTACCGTATTTTTCGGACTATAAGTCGCAGTTTTTTTTCATAGTTTGGCCGGGGGGGTGCGACTTATACTCAGGAGCGACTTATGTGTGAAATTATTAACACATTACCGTAAAATATCAAATAATATTATTTAGCTCATTCACGTAAGAGACTAGACGTATAAGATTTCATGGGATTTAGCGATTAGGAGTGACAGATTGTTTGGTAAACGTATAGCATGTTCTATATGTTATAGTTATTTGAATGACTCTTACCATAATATGTTACGTTAACATACCAGGCACATCCTCAGTTGGTTATTTATGCATCATATAACGTACACTTATTCAGCCTGTTGTTCACTATTCTTTATTTATTTTAAATTGCCTTTCAAATGTCTATTCTTGCTGTTGGGTTTTATCAAATAAATTTCCCCCAAAAATGCGACTTATACTCCAGTGCGACTTATATATGTTTTTTTCCTTCTTTATTATGCATTTTCGGCCGGTGCAACTTATACTCCGGAGCGACTTATACTCCAAAAAATACGGTAATATTTTATGTAAAATTATTAATTTTTATGGCAAAATGGTGACTGTGGAGGGGGGCATGGTCTGCGGGCCTGCCGCGGAGCGGGGTGTGTAAGGACCGGCCTCGAAGAACAGCTGGCAGGTGATTGGATTACCCAGCTGGGGCTGATCATCCAATCACCTGCCATGCTTATTAGCAGCAGCCGGGCCCGAGACACGAAAGGGGGAGGTTGGAGTTGGTAATGGACAGACACACGCGCAACGAGAGTCCAAGAAGAAGACGACCAGAAAGACTGAAAAGTCACGGAGCAAGACGGAAAAGGTGTGTGCTATCATAGCGTGTGTGCGCTGCCAATAAAAGGACATTGTGAACACCAGACATTCGGACTAGCGTGAAGCTTTGTCAGCGTCAGGAGAACCCACTAGGGAGAGAGACTTCCACAGTGACATTTGTCGTATAAAATTCTGACTTTTATCACAATATTGCCAATTGTTTTGTTCTTCTTATAAAATGGTGACATTTTTGAGTAAAATTATGACTTTTGTCAACATTTTGCCAAATAAAATTATGATTATTATTATAATATTGCCAAAATGTTTACGTTTTCTTATAAAATTGTGACTATTTGTCGAGGAAAATTACGACACCTTTCATAAAGTTGCCCAAATTTTAAGCCTTTCTTGTAAAATTGCGACTATTGGGTAAAATTCTAACTTTTATCATAATATTGCACGAATGTAGTTTTTCTTGTAAAATTTTGCGTTGAGTAAAATTACGACTTTTATTACAACACTGCCAAAATTCTAAGTTTTTCTTATGAAATTGTGACCTTTTTCTTGTGAAATTCCAACTCATTTTTCACAACAAGCTTTTTTATATTTGCATAGTATGTATATATTATTAATGTTGTAAATACACATCTTTATATATCTAGAAAGGGTGGTCCTAAAGAAGTAGGCATTTTTCGGAGGTCCCTAGAAGGTAAGAAATACAATACAATGTGTGTGTGTTTGTGTGTGTGTGTGTAAAAGGAGAAAAACACACACTCTCTTGGGTGTATGATGGAAGTGGCACACTACAATGTACTGCAATTCAGCTTTTCATTGCTATAACTTGTATTTTCAAATGACCCATATTCGATGAAACATTTCTTATTTAATGCTCTAAGCCAGAGGTCGCCAACCAAAAATGTTGAAAGAGCCATATTGGACCAAAAATACAACCTGACATTGAATAAACGTTGTTAAAAAGCATGTTGTTTCAACGATGTATTTGTGTTGCAAAATACTGGTTGGAAAATGACCAAAATTCAATGGTTAAATCAACGTCACAACCTGACATTGAATAAATGTCATCAAAAAGCTTGTTTCAACGTTTTATTTTTGTTGGAGAATATTGGTTAGAAAATGACCAAAATTCAATGGTCAAATCAACATCAGAACCCAACATTAATTAAATGTTGTCAAAAAGCATGTTGTTTCAACGATGTATTTGTGTTGCAAAATATTGGTTGGAAAATGACCAAATTTCAATGGTTAAATCAACGTCACGACCTGACATTGAGTAAACGTTGTCAAAAAGCATGTTGTTCCAACGTTGTATTTGTGTCGTGGAATATTGGTTGGGAAATTACCAAAATTGAATGGTCACATCAACGTCAAAACCCAACATTGATGAAACGTCGTCAAAAAGCATGTTGTTTCAACGTTGTATTTTTGTTGTGGAACATTGGTTGGAAAATGACCAAAATTCAATGTTTAAATCAACGTCACAACCTGACATTGAATAAATGTCATCAAAAAGCTTGTTTCAACGTTTTATTTTTGTTGGAGAGTATTGGTTAGAAAATGACCAAAATTCAATGGTCAAATCAACGTCAGAACCCAACATTGATGAAACTTCGCCAAAAAGCAAGTTGTTTCAACGTTGTATTTTTGTTGTGGAACATTGGTTGGAAAATGACCAAAATTCAATGGTCACATCAACATCAGAACCCAACATTGATTAAACGTCGTCAAAAAGCATTAACGTTCAACTATGTATTTGTGTTGCAAAATATTGGTTGGAAAATGATCAAAATTCAATGGTTAAATCAACGTCACAACCTGACATTGATTAAACGTTGTCAAAAAGCATGTTCTTTCAACGTTGTATTTTTGTTGTGGAACATTGGTTGGAAAATGACCAAAATTCAATGTTTAAATCAACGTCACAACCTGACATTGAATAAATGTCATCAGAAAGCTTGTTTCAACGTTTTATTTTTGTTGGAGAATATTGGTTAGAAAATGACCAAAATTCAATGGTCAAATCAACGTCAGAACCCAACATTGATGAAACTTCGCCAAAAAGCAAGTTGTTTCAACGTTGTATTTTTGTTGTGGAACATTGGTTGGAAAATGACCAAAATTCAATGTTTAAATCAACGTCACAACCTGACATTGAATAAATGTCATCAGAAAGCTTGTTTCAACGTTTTATTTTTGTTGGAGAATATTGGTTAGAAAATGACCAAAATTCAATGGTCAAATCAACGTCAGAACCCAACATTGATGAAACTTCGCCAAAAAGCAAGTTGTTTCAACGTTGTATTTTTGTTGTGGAACATTGGTTGGAAAATGACCAAAATTCAATGGTCACATCAACATCAGAACCCAACATTGATTAAACGTCGTCAAAAAGCATTAACGTTCAACTATGTATTTGTGTTGCAAAATATTGGTTGGAAAATGATCAAAATTCAATGGTTAAATCAACGTCACAACCTGACATTGATTAAACGTTGTCAAAAAGCATGTTGTTTCAACGTTGTATTTTTGTTGTGGAACATTGGTTGGAAAATGACCAAAATGCAATGTTTAAATCAACGTCACAACCTGACATTGAATAAATGTCATCAGAAAGCTTGTTTCAACGTTTTATTTTTGTTGGAGAATATTGGTTAGAAAATGACCAAAATTCAATGGTCAAATCAACGTCAGAACCCAACATTGATGAAACTTCGCCAAAAAGCAAGTTGTTTCAACGTTGTATTTTTGTTGTGGAACATTGGTTGGAAAATGACCAAAATTCAATGGTCACATCAACATCAGAACCCAACATTGATTAAACGTCGTCAAAAAGCATTAACGTTCAACTATGTATTTGTGTTGCAAAATATTGGTTGGAAAATGATCAAAATTCAATGGTTAAATCAACGTCACAACCTGACATTGATTAAACGTTGTCAAAAAGCATGTTGTTTCAACGTTGTATTTTTGTTGTGGAACATTGGTTGGAAAATGACCAAAATTCAATGGTCAAATCAACGTCAGAACCAAACATTGATGAAACTTCGCCAAAAAGCAAGTTGTTTCAACGTTGTATTTTTGTTGTGGAACATTGGTTGGAAAATGACCAAAATTCAATGGTCACATCGACATCAGAACCCAACATTGATTAAACGTCGTCAAAGAGCATTAACATTCAACGATGTATTTGTGTTGCAAAATATTGGTTGGAAAATGATCAAAATTCAATGGTTAAATCAACGTCACAACCTGACATTGATTCAACGTTGTCAAAAAGCATGTTGTTTCAACGTTGTCTTTTTGTTGTGGAACATTGGTTGGAAAATGACCAAAATTCAATGTTTAAATCAACGTCACAACCTGACATTGAATAAATGTCATCAAAAATGTTGTTTCAACGTTGTATTTGTGTTGTAGAATATTGGTTGGGAAATGACCAAAATGCAATGGTCACATCTACGTCAGAACCCAACATTGATGAAACATCGTCAAAAAGCATGTTGTTTCAACATTGTATTTTTGTTGGAGAATATTGGTTGGAAAATGACCAAAATTCAATGGTCACATCAACATCAGAACCCAACATTGATTAAACGTCGTCAAAAAGCATTAACGTTCAACTATGTATTTGTGTTGCAAAATATTGGTTGGAAAATGATCAAAATTCAATGGTTAAATCAACGTCACAACCTGACATTGATTAAACGTTGTCAAAAAGCATGTTGTTTCAACGTTGTATTTTTGTTGTGGAACATTGGTTGGAAAATGACCAAAATGCAATGTTTAAATCAACGTCACAACCTGACATTGAATAAATGTCATCAGAAAGCTTGTTTCAACGTTTTATTTTTGTTGGAGAATATTGGTTAGAAAATGACCAAAATTCAATGGTCAAATCAACATCAGAACCCAACATTGATGAAACTTCGCCAAAAAGCAAGTTGTTTCAACGTTGTATTTTTGTTGTGGAACATTGGTTGGAAAATGACCAAAATTCAATGGTCACATCAACATCAGAACCCAACATTGATTAAACGTCGTCAAAAAGCATTAACGTTCAACTATGTATTTGTGTTGCAAAATATTGGTTGGAAAATGATCAAAATTCAATGGTTAAATCAACGTCACAACCTGACATTGATTAAACGTTGTCAAAAAGCATGTTGTTTCAACGTTGTATTTTTGTTGTGGAACATTGGTTGGAAAATGACCAAAATTCAATGGTCAAATCAACGTCAGAACCCAACATTGATGAAACTTCGCCAAAAAGCAAGTTGTTTCAACGTTGTATTTTTGTTGTGGAACATTGGTTGGAAAATGACCAAAATTCAATGGTCACATCGACATCAGAACCCAACATTGATTAAACGTCGTCAAAGAGCATTAACATTCAACGATGTATTTGTGTTGCAAAATATTGGTTGGAAAATGATCAAAATTCAATGGTTAAATCAACGTCACAACCTGACATTGATTCAACGTTGTCAAAAAGCATGTTGTTTCAACGTTGTCTTTTTGTTGTGGAACATTGGTTGGAAAATGACCAAAATTCAATGTTTAAATCAACGTCACAACCTGACATTGAATAAATGTCATCAAAAATGTTGTTTCAACGTTGTATTTGTGTTGTAGAATATTGGTTGGGAAATGACCAAAATGCAATGGTCACATCTACGTCAGAACCCAACATTGATGAAACATCGTCAAAAAGCATGTTGTTTCAACATTGTATTTTTGTTGGAGAATATTGGTTAGAAAATGACCAAAATTCAATGGTCACATCAATGTCAGAACCCAACATTGATGAAACGTCACAAAGCATTAGGGGTGTGGGAAAAAATCGATTCGAATTCGAATGGCGATTCTCACGTTGTGCGATTCAGAATCGATTCTCATTTTTAAAAATCGATTTTTTTTTAAAAATATATTTTGTAATTTTTTTTTTTTTTTTAATTAATCAATCCAACAAAACAATACACAGCAATACCACAACAATGCAATCCAATTCCAAAACCAAACCCGACCCAGCAACACTCAGAACTGCAATAAACAGAGCAATTGAGAGGAGACACAAACACGACACAGAACAAACCAAAAGTAGTGAAACAAAAATGAATATTATCAACAAGAGTATCAATATTAGTTACAATTTCAACATAGCAGTGATTAAAAATCCCTCATTGACATTATCATTAGACATTTATAAAATTTAAAAAAAAAAAGAACAATAGTGTCACAGTGTCTTACACTTGCATCGCATCTCATAAGCTTGACAACACACTGTGTCCAATATTTTCACAAAGATAAAATAAGTCATATTTTTGGTTCATTTAATAGTTAAAACAAATTTACATTATTGCAATCAGTTGATAAAACATTGTCCTTTACAATTATAAAAGCTTTTTACAAAAATCTACTACTCTGCTTGCATGTCAGCAGACTGGGGTAGATCCTGCTGAAATCCTATGTATTGAATGAATAGAGGATCCTTTTGAATCGGGAAAATATCGTTTTTGAATCGAGAATTACGTTGAATCGAAAAAAATCGATTTTGAATCGAATCGTGACCCCAAGAATCGATATTGAATCGAATCGTGGGACACCCAAAGATTCACAGCCCTACAAAGCATGTTGTTTCAACGTTGTATTTTTGTTGGAGAATATTGGTTGGTAAATGACCAAAATTGAATGGTCACATCAACCTCAGAACCCAACATTAAATAAACGTCGTCAAAAAGCATGTTGTTTCAACGTTGTATTTGAGTTTCTCAACGTCAGGACCTAGTTCAGGGGTCGGCAACCCAAAATGTTGAAAGAGCCATATTGGACCAGAAATACAAAAAAAAATCTGTCTGGAGCCGCAAAAAATTAAAAGCCATATTACATACAGATAGTGTGTCATGAGATATAAATTGAATTAAGAGGACTTAAAGGAAACTAAATGACCTCAAATATAGCTACAAATGAGGCATTATGATGCAATATGTACATATAGCTAGCCTAAATAGCATGTTAGCATCGATTAGCTTGCAGTCATGCAGTGACCAAATATGTCTGATTAGCACTCCACACAAGTCAATAACATCAACAAAACTCACCTTTCATGCACAAGCTTAAAAGTTTGGTGGACAAAATGAGACAGAAAAAGATGTGGCATAAAACACGTCCTAGAAAGTCGGAGAAAGTTATACATGTAAACAAACTGGTGAGTTCAAGGACCGCCAAAATTAGTAGGACAAAACGGCACTTGCCAAATACTCGAATCAGTGAAGCATGTTTAATATAAACAGTGTGCTTTGTAACAATTAGGGAGGTTTGTGTCATGTTTGTCCTCCTACAGAAACCATATTAAAACAAAAAATAGATTGTTTTCCCCTCATCTTTTTCCATTTTTCATACATTTCTGAAAAAGCTCCAGAGAGCCACTAGGGCGGCGCTAAAGAGCCGCATGCGGCTCTACAGCCGCGGGTTGCCGACCCCTGACCTAGTTCAACTAGTTCTCAACGTTGTTTTCATGTCTTGTGCCTGCTGGGAAAGGATTTTTTTTTTTGACTTACCGGGTGTTGTTTGGAATATAAATGGTGTATTTCGATGACATGACTCACAAACCCATATTTTGTGTTTAATCAGACTCCGTGGTGGAAAAAAAACAAACCGCTCAGACATATCCAGGACAGAAGCGCTGTGATCTACCTTGCTCCTGTCACACAGAGCACGGGGAGCTCTCCCTTTGCATCCCAACAAGGCCGCCTGATTGACAGCTCCAATCCCCCCACATATTTGCGGAAGCCATTGAGCCTGTCCCCCACGGAAAGAAATGGGTACTCAAGTCAAGAGTAAAAACTGTGTCAAAGTGATCTTTTGAGAGGCTTTGCCGCAATAAAGGGAAACAGGTTTAAAAAGAACGCGCCTGTCAGGAAGTGCCGGTGACTGACAGGTGCTTCTTTGGCAAATGTCAACTGTCGGACGCACTCAGCCTCGACGCTCCTCGGGGTTGTCGCTCGTCGTCGCAGCCGCTTCGCCTGCCTCGTTGCAAAAAGGACGCAGTAATAACACTCATAAAGGTTAGGTGTGCTGACCTATTCTCATAATCACCGCTCATATCGGCATTCATCACACAGTCGGTGAGCAACGAGAGGCAGCGGAGCAAACGTTGTTAGCCATTTGCCGCCACCAATAAATGGTGCTTTTGTGTGACAAGTTTGAGAGGATCGAACGTTAACGATGCTTGGACATGAAGGGAGTCCAAAAAAAACCATTACCCAAGTTATTTTGGACGGAGCCTCCAAGTAATTACAAACCCCGTTTCCATATGAGTTGGGAAATTGTGTTAGATGTAAATATAAACAATGATTTGCAAATCCTTTTCAACCCATATTCAGTTGAATGCACTACAAAGACAACATATTTGATGTTCAAACTCATAAACTTTTTTTTTTTTTGCAAATAATAATTAACTTAGGATTTCATGGCTGCAACACGTGCCAAAGTAGTTGGGAAAGGGCATGTTCACCACTGTGTTACATGGCCTTTCCTTTTAACAACACTCAGTAAACGTTTGGGAACTGAGGAGACACATTTTTGAAGCTTCTCAGGTGGAATTCTTTCCCATTCTTGCTTGATGTACAGCTTAAGTTGTTCAACAGTACGGGGGTCTCCGTTGTGGTATTTTAGGCTTCATAATGCTTCACGCATTTTTAATGGCAGACGGGTCTGGACTACAGGCAGGCCAGTCTAGTACCCGCACTCTTTTACTATGAAGCCACGTTGATGTAACACGTGACTTGGCATTGTCTTGCTGAAATAAGCAGGGGCGTCCATGGTAACGTTGCTTGGATGGCAACATATGTTGCTCCAAAACCTGTATGTACCTTTCAGCATTAATGGCGCCTTCACAGATGTGTAAGTTACCCATGCCTTGTGCACTAATACACCCTCATACCATCACAGATGCTGGCTTTTCAACTTCGCGCCTATAACAATCCGGATGGTTCTTTTCCTCTTTGGTCCGGAGGACACGACGTCCACAGTTTCCAAAAACAATTTGAAATGTGGACTCGTCAGACCACAGAACACTTTTCCACTTTGTATCAATCCATCTTAGATGAGCTCAGGCCCAGCGAAGCCGACTGCGTTTCTGGGTGTTGTTGATAAACGGTTTTCGCCTTGCATAGGAGAGTTTTAACTTGCACTTACAGATGTAGTGACCAACTGTAGTTACTGACAGTGGGTTTCTGAAGTGTTGCTGAGCCCATGTGGTGATATCCTTTACACACTGATGTCGCTTGTTGATGCAGTACAGCCTGAGGGATCGAAGGTCACGGGCTTAGCTGCTTACGTGCAGTGATTTCTCCAGATTCTCTGAACCCTTTGATGATATTACGGACCGTAGATGGTGAAATCCCTAAATTCCTTGCAATAGCTGGTTGAGAAAGGTTTTTCTTAAACTGTTCAACAAATTGCTCACGCATTTGTTGACAAAGTGGTGACCCTCGCCCCATCCTTGTTTGTGAATGACTGAGCATTTCATGGAATCTACTTTTATACCCAATCATGGAACCCACCTGTTCCCAGTTAGCCTGTTCACCTGTGGGATGTTCCAAATAAGTGTTTGATGAGCATTCCTCAACTTTATCAGTATTTATTGCCACCTTTCCCAACTTCTTTGTCACGTGTTGCTGGCATCAAATTCTAAAGTTAATGATTATTTGCAAAAAAAAATGTTTATGAGTTTGAACATCAAATATGTTGTCTTTGTAGCATATTCAACTGAATATGGGTTGAAAATGATTTGCAAATCATTGTATTCCGTTTATATTTACATCTAACACAATTTCCCAACTCATGTGGAAACGGGGTTTGTATATTTATTACAGAGTAGGGTTGTACGGTATACCAATACGAGTATAGCATTGCGGTACTAATTAATCAAAAACGGTACTATACTATATTGGGCATGATGGCGCGTCGTCACGTTTCTTTTTAATTGATTGGAACTTGTATTAGTAGATTGCACAGTACAGTACATATTCCGTACAATTGACCACTAAATGGTAACACCTCAATAAGTTTTTCAACTTGTTTAAGTCGGGGTCCACGGGGTCCCCCTGGTGTTGTGGTTATGGCGGTCATTTACGTTAAGGAAGTAGTTTGACATGTACTTCGGTATCAGGGAGGTGTAGCGGATTTTATAGACCAGGCTCGGTGCAAGTTGTTTTACTCTGTCCTCCACCCTGAGCCAGCCCACTTTGGAGAAGTGGGTAGGAGTGAGGTGTGATCTGGGGTGGAGGTCTAGAAGTAACCTGAGTAGCTTGTTCTGGGATGTTTGGAGTCTAGATTTGAGGGTTTTAGGAGGTGCGAGGGCACCAGGAGGTGAACATTACATGTTACATTACATCATTACATTGCTGGTTTTGCGGGCAGAGGAGCATGTTCGGCAGCGCACAATCACGGAGTACTTACAAGCAGACATAGTGTGTAGAATGTTGTGAGATTGACCAACAAGTGGTGCAAAGGCCACAGATTGACTGCAAAATGTGACAATTCTGAGCACATTAAAACTCTAAGTATGCATATTTCTAAAAAAAAATATACCGTCATGCTTGTTAGAATAATCATGTATATATTATCACACAACTTTAGTATGCTTAAAGTCAGTTGCTATAGTTATTAGCTATTGTGCTCAAGCTGTACTTTTTCTAGCTGTTCTAGGACAAAAACTTATTGTCTGAGGGGTGGCCTCAGCCGCGGATGTTATCTGTGTTTTAGCCCGCTAACAGCCAAGGACTTCAAGGACCACAACGAAGATAAGACGACAGCACGCAGACGAAGCAGAGACGAGGTGAAATCACAAGGCTCCCAGCACATTCCGTCACGTATTGTGCGTACTGGAGCTGCTTTGCATGATATGTGTGACCACTCCTTTTAGAGGCGGCCTCAGTGATGTTGACTGGGGAACTCCTGAATAAACAGGGGGACGCGGGAGCTGTACCTTAGAGCTGGGGTGTCAAACTCAAATACAGAGTGGGCCAAAATTTAAAACTGAACAAAGTCGCGAGCCAAGGTTGAACAAATTAACCTTTTAATAGGGACTCAAACAAGTTTTGCATTGAATATTGAACAAGCAAGGCTTATATAACTTTATAGTGACATGAAAAATCGAGTTTCAAATAATAATAATAATAATTAAAAAATATCAATGGCATATCAAATACAATTTAAATAAAAATTGAATGCCTCTTTTCTATTTGCAGCTTTCTGAGGTAAATATCAACATTAACTTTTTCCACAGGGTAATAAATTTGAAACTAAAATAACAATGAATAAAACAACCATTCAGGACTTTAAACTGCTCAGTTTGCAACACACTGATCTAATCTGATGTGCCCAAGCCAGATACCTGCCATCTTTTCTTGGGTGCTAGTTCGTTAATGTCGGGGCTCAGGCTTTGAGCTGAGGCAACCTTCATTATCGAACGAAGGTGTTCATCAGTCATTATATCTCGTCCACCCGGACCACAGTCTTGCACTGCCTTTAACGTACTCTACGAGCTATCGCCACGTCCGCTTTTCAACCATTCTAACATCGTTCAGACCCAGTCACAAGATATGTGCGGCTTCTGTACGCACACACGAGTGAATGCAACGCAAACTTCATCAACAGCGATACAGGTTACACTGAGGGTGCCAGTATAAACAACTTTAACACTGTTAGAAATATACGCCACACTGTGAATCCACACCAAACGAATGACAAACACATTTCGGGAGAACGTCCGCACCGTAACACAACATAAACACAACAGAACAAATACCCAGAATCCTTTGCAGCACTAACTCTTACGGAACGCTACAAAATACACCCCCGCTACCACCAAACCCCCCCACTCCCCCCCACCACCACCACACACACACACACACCTTGTAGCGTCCCGGAAGAGCTAGTGCTGCAAAGGGTTCTGGGTATTTGTTCTGTTGTGTTTATGTTGTGTTACGGTGCGGATGTTCTCCCGAAATGTGTTTGTCATTCTTGTTTGGTGTGGATTCACAGTGTGGCGTATATTTCTAACAGTGTTAAAGTTTTTTATTTGGCTACCCTCAGTGTAACCTGTATCGCCGTTGATGAAGTATGCGTTGCATTCAATTGTGTGTGCGTTCAAAAGCCGCACATGTTATGTGACTGGGCCAGCACTCGTTGGACTGGACGAAAAGCAGACCTGACGATTTCCGAGAGGGGCGCTGAAGTTTGGAAGACTCCCGGGAGGGTTAGCAAGTATGAGAATTAGCGGTGAATGCGGTGTTACCGCGGCACCGCCGCAATATATAATCGGCGTGCCAGCTTTGGTGTTAATTTGATATCGCCTCAAGGGCCAAGTGAAATTACACGGCGGGCCAAATTTGGCCCGCGGGCCAGAGTTTGACACCCACGCCTTAGAGCGTGGGGCGAGACTGTGACTGAGTGTGCAGCTCCATGCGTTATCCTCATGAGCTAAATTGAACTCTGTCTCTGCATGATTCCTTGCTTCTTGTTTGTTTAATAGATGTCATCAGTGTTTGGACCTGACAATGCTCTGGCACATTTTTTTAAAAAAATGGAGATTTAGCACAGAGGTTTAAAGAGAGGGGGTCTAGTATGTCACCTGCACTGCAGAATGAATCTCTGCACAGAAAGGGTTCTGTTGTCCCCCCCCCCCCCTGCTGTAATCTCCCCGGAGAGCTCATCAAGGATGGACCACATGTCCTCCACCTTCTGCTGCTCACGTTCCTTTCTCATCCGCTGTCAACCCGCAACTGAAAAAAAAAGCCCTAAAACAAATGCACATATCTTTTGCAGGAAGAAATGCATTTGGTTCCTTTGGGTAAAATCTTTTCGATGTTTTACTTTGTTTATATATTATGATTTACATTTTATTTTTAAACCCATCCATACATATTTTAGATACTTTGTGTTAATATTGATTAGCTTAACCCGGGGGTCAGCAACCCGCGGCTCTAGAACCACATGCGGCTCTTGAGCGGCGCCCTGGTGGCTCCATGGAGCTTTTTCCAAAATGTATGGAAATGGAAAAAAATTGGGGTGAGAAATATAATAATACCTGGGATTAATAATAATACCTGGGATTTATATAGCGCTTTTCTAAGTACCCAAAGTCGCTTTACATGTAGAACCCATCATTCAGTCACACCTGGTGGTGGTAAGCTACTTTCATAGCCACAGCTGCCCTGGGGTAGCCTGACGGAAGTCTACCTAGAAATATATTTGTTGTTGTAATATGGTTTCTGTAGGAGGACAAACACAACACAAACAACAATTTCTAACAATTGTTAGAAATCCCACTGTTTAATATGTTTGTGTTTATGCTTCACTGATGAGAGTATTTGGCGAGCGCCAATTTGTCCTACTAATTTCAGCCGCCCTTGAACTCACCGTTGTGTGGACTGTGACTCAACAGTTTGTTTACATGCACGACTTTCTCCGACGCTGCCACAGAAAGAGGTGTTTTATGACACTCCTTCTTTGTCTCATTTTGTCCACCAAACGTTTTATACTGTACTGTTCTCTTTTGACGTTATTGACTTGTTCTGGAGTGCTAATCAGGCATATTCGGTCACTGCATGACCGCAAGCTAATCGATGTTAACATGCTATTTAGGCTAGCTGTATGTACATATTGCATCATTATGCCTCGTTTGTAGATATATTTGAGCTCATTTAATTGCCTTTACTTATGTCCTCTGTGTATTTAATTTGCATGTCTCATGACACATTATCTGTATGTCATATTGGCTGCATTTCTGATCTGTTTTTTTGTGCGCCATGTTGTTCCAGACCACAGCAAATGTTACACAGCTTGCAAAGATTGTAATAAATCCATGAGAAGAAGACAGCCTGCCGTTTCCTGTAACTTGGACACACACATCTATACCTTTTGGCCATTCTAAGATATTAATTTCCAGGAGTTATCTCACCCTCTGAGAAGTTGTACTAATGTTTTCCAATGTGTAGAATAAATATTACATTTCAACATTTCCGCCAATGAAGATTTGCGTCAGCCTGTGACAAATAGACATTTTGATAGTAGGCTAATATAGCTAATTAGCCACTTACATCATGAGTCGCCATCATTATAACACTTATACAAGTATTTTAATTTTTTGCGGCTCCAGACAGATTGCTTTTTTGTATTTTTTAGGGATGTCCGATAATATCGGACTGCCGATATTATCGGCCGATAAATGCGTTAAAATGTACGTACGGACGTAGGGAGAAGTACAGAGCGCCAATAAACCTTAAAGGCACTGCCTTTACGTGCCGGCCCAGTCACACAATATCTACGGCTTTTCCAACACACAAGTGAATGCAAAGCATACTTGCTCAATAGCCATACAGGTCACACTGAGGGTGGCCGTATAAACAACTTTAACACTGTTACAAATATACGCCAGACTGTGAACCCACACCAAACAAGAATGACAAACACATTTCAGGAGAACATCCGCACCGTAACACAACATAAACACACCAGAACAAATACCCAGAACCCCTTGCAGCACTAACTCTTCCGGGACGCTACAATATACACCCCCCGCTTAACCCCCCCCCCCTCCCCAACCTCAACCTCCTCAGGGAGAGCATTTCCCAAATTCCAAGCTGCCGTTTTGAGGCATGTTAAAAAAAATAATGCACTTTGTGACTTCAATAATAAATATGGCAGTGCCATGTTGGCATTTTTTTTTTACCATAACTTGAGTTGATTTATTTTGGAAAACCTTGTTACATTGTTTAATGCATCCAGCGGGGCATCACAACAAAATTAGGCATAATAATGTGTTAATTCCACGACTGTATATATCGGTATCGGTTAATATCGGAATCGGTAATTAAGAGTTGGACAATATCGGAATATATGATATCAGCAAAAAAGCCATTATCGGACATCTCTAGTATTTTTGGTCCAATTTGGCTCTTTCAACATTTTGGATTGCCGACCCCTGGCCTAGTCTCTTAAATCTAGCGTAAGGAAACAGAAACATTGTTTTTTTTTATAAACACATTTAATGTTTTTATTCCTGAAAGGAAGCACGGCTCCGAATAAACTAGGCCAGATATTGCTTTAGTACAAAATCTAATCTGATGAAATGCCAAATGGCGTCCTTATATTACTTCCACCCTTCCTGAGAGTCGCATACTTGCCGTCAGCATCAATTTACAGATCACACGAGGCACCTGAGATGAAACAAAACCCTGCAACATCTTTTCGTGTCACCCCTCTGCTGTTATCCTCGCTGGGGCTGCGGGGCTCGCAAGTGGGAGGGTCGGACTAAGGAGCGACTAAGGGCCTAGATTTGCTTGTATTTGTCCATTGTGAAATTAAAGAGGGGACAGGAATGTATAAGATAGCTAAGACTTTAACTGGAAACCACAACCAGATTGTTGGCAGCGGCTGAATTGCAGTTAGCAAAACCTCCTTTAACCTAAGAGGACAAAGCTACGAACAATGGGAGACCGGGCTTTATGCTCCGCCGCTCCCAGTCTGTGGAACGCTCTCCCTGACCACCTGAGGGCACCACAGACTGTGGATGCTTTTAAAAAAAAACTTCTTTTTTTAAAACGCCTTTTTTTTTTTTTAGATATATGCATACTAGTTTTAGCTATTTGGCTGTTCTAGTTTTCATTTTTATTTATTTTTATTATCTTTTTTATTTTTATTTTTTTTAATACACTGTAGCACTTTGAGGTTGTTTCCTCAATGTAAAGTGCTTTTTTGCAAATCTATTAATATTATTATTATTATTATACACGATCATTTTACCTCTGCGCGCAGTCGGATAAGTTGAACTTTTTAAAAGCCTTTGTGGGTTTTGTATTGATTTCCTTTTGTTTGTCCAGATGCGTTATATCGGCAAGAGTGCCTTTCATCTTTCGGTGCAACAATTTTACAGCAACACTTGATGTATTCTGTGGACTTTCTTTTTTATAAAGAAATACAATCATGTGTGCTTACGGACTGTATCCCTGCAGACTGTATTGATATACATTGATATATAGTGTATATATTCTGTTTTTATGTAGATTTAATAAAAAAAAAAAAAAATGTATTTTTTTTTTTCTTGTGCAGCCCGGTACCAATCGGTCCGCGGACCGGTACCGGGCCACAGCCTGGTGGTTGGGGACCACTGGTCTAACTGGCTGACTACCAAGAAGCTACTGGACTGAGTGACCAAACGACTGACAATCAACCAACTGAGAGAACACTTAATTGAATAATCGACCAATCAACGAATCAATCAATTAGTGAATGACCGACCAACATATCAATCAATTAGTGAATGCTCAACCAAGAGCCAATTGCCCAAAACTTACCTTGTGGCCATACTTGTTAACATTTGCAATTTCAAAATATGGAAAAATTGGAGAAAAAAAATTAAAAAATTGTCCGAGGAGGGGGACCTTAAAGGGGAACATTATCACCAGACCTATGTAAGCGTCAATATATACCTTGATGTTGCAGAAAAAAGACCATATATTTTTTTAACCAATTTCCGAACTCTAAATGGGTGAATTTTGGCGAATTAAACGCCTTTCTAATATTCGCTCTCGGAGCGATGACGTCACGTTGTGACGTCACATCGGGAAGCAATCCTCCATTTTCTCAAACACCGAGTCAAATCAGCTCTGTTATTTTCCGTTTTTCCGACTGTTTTCCGTACCTTGGAGACATCATGCCTCGTCGGTGTGTTGTCGGAGGGTGTAACAACACGAACAGGGACGGATTCAAGTTGCACCAGTGGCCCAAAGATGAGAAAGTGGCAAGAAATTGGAGGTTTATTCCGCACACTTTACCGACGAAAGCTATGCTACGACAGAGATGGCAAGAATGTGTGGATATCCTGCGACACTCAAAACAGATGCATTTCCAACAATAAAGTCAAAGAAATCTGCCGCCAGACCCCCATTGAATCTGCCGGAGTGTGTGAGCAATTCAGGGACAAAGGACCTCGGTAGCACGGGAAGCAATGGCGGCAGTTTGTTCCCGCAGACGAGCGAGCTAAACCCCCTGGATGTCTTGGCTCACACCGTCCCTTATGCCACCGAAGATGATCAAGAGAAGAATATCGACCCTAGCTTCCCTGGCCTGCTGACATCAACTCCAAAACTGGACAGATCAGCGGATGAGGGTATGTCTACAGAATATATTAATTGATGAAAATTGGCCTGTCTGCACTCTCAAAGTGCATGTTGTTGCCAAATGTATTTCATATGCTGTAAACCTAGTTCATAGTTGTTAGTTTCCTTTAATGCCAAACAAACACATACCAATCGTTGGTTAGAAGGCGATCGCCGAATTCGTCCTCGCTTTTTCCCGTGTCGCTGGCTGTCGTGTCGTTTTCGTCGGTTTCGCTTGCATACGGTTCAAACCGATATGGCTCAATAGCTTCAGTTTCTTCTTCAATTTCGTTTTCGCTACCTGCCTCCACACTACAACCATCCGTTTCAATACATGCATAATCTGTTGAATCGCTTAAGGCGCTGAAATCCGAGTCTGAATCCGAGCTAATGTCGCTATAGCTTGCTGTTCTATGCGCCATGTTTGTTTGTGTTGGCTTCACTATGTGACGTCACAGGAAAATGGACGGGTGTATATAACGATGGTTAAAATCAGGCACTTTGAAGCTTTTTTTAGGGATATTGCGTGATGGGTAACATTTTGAAAAAAACTTCGAAAAATAAAATAAGCCACTGGGAACTGATTTTTAATGGTTTTAACCCTTCTGAAATTGTGATAATGTTCCCCTTTAAACGATGGTTTAGTGTGGCTGAAACGGGGTTTAGGCTAAATAATTCTTCGTTTAAGGGGTTATCCGGCTTAGTGTAGACATAGCCTTATTCCGTCACTGGTCTGGTACAGTTGTTGACAGTAAACAGCCTGTTTGCAGCATACTGTGGTGCTGCGGGTGCAGTCGAAGCAGAAGCAGGTCACTGGGAGATGTCATGCATGAGAAGTGCTCGCAGGCAGCGCTCTCTGGCACCTGCGAGCTGCAATCCAGAAGGGGAAAAAAAATGGGTGCTCTAAAATGTACTTCCTGCTCTGCAGCTATCAGTCGCTTCTGTTTTCCAGTTTGCAGCAGCTAAATGAATTTGATATCTATTACCGTTTGTTATCGATTTTTGCAAATTCTGCCCCCTCGTTGCGGCGCAGCAGCTGCGTCCTTCAGATGTGGACTAACACACTGCAGCAGGCAGGAGGCGCATGAAAGGGAACATTTATTCCTCGTCTACTCAATTACAGCACATGTAGGCCTTTGGTGAGTGGCCAAGAGCACCTCACAAAGCACCAGCGGTCCCCTTAACAAAAAAAAAAAAAAACACCCGACACCAAAAATAACAATTTCTCCAGACACGGATGAAGGTGGCTGCATCTGCTTCGTGGTCACACCTCTGGACTTGCTGCAGTCTCATGGCTGATGTGGGCTATGATTAGGAACAAGGAGCATGATGACTAGGTAGACTAATGGCTTTTTGATGAGCTCTTATCTGTATCATCAGCACGGCGGAGAGCTTCCCGCATGAACTGTCAGGGAAAGCTACCCCTGGAATGGAGTAGAGTCAAGTCAAACAAAGTCGTACAATATGGATTTGGGCATAAAAATAGTCTCTTTGTGGCTGACCTGTACAACATGGCTAATGCGGCAGTTAATATAATAATAATAATAATAATACCGTATTTTTCGGACTATAAGTCGCAGTTTTTTTCATAGTTTTTTCATAGTCCAGTGCGACTTATATGTTTTTTTCCTTCTTTATTATGCATTTTCGGCAGGTGCAACTTATACTCCGAAAAATACGGTAGATTTTATTCGTAAAAAGCACTTTACATTGAGCACACAACCTCAAAGTGCTACAGTGTATACATTTTTTTTAAAGGATAATATAATAAATACAAATAGAAACTAGAACAGCCTAATAGCCAGAATTAGCACGCATAAATCTAAAAAAAAAGGCTTTTAAAAAAAAGAAGGGTGTTTAAGCCTTTTTTTAAAAGCATCCACAGTCTGTGGTTCCCTCAGGTGGTCAGGGAGAGCGTTCCACAGACTGGGAGCGGCTTAATGGAATTGGGCATAAAATAGTCTCTTTGTGGCTGACCTGTACAACATGGCTAAGGCGGCAGTTAATATAATAATAATACAAATAGATTTTATTTGTAAAAAGCACTTTACATTGAGCAAACAACCTCAAAGTGCTACGGTGTATTAAAAAAAATAAAAAGATAATAAAATAAATATAAATAAAAACTAGAACAGCCTAATAGCCAGAACTAGCACACATAAATCTAAAAAAAAAAGGCTTTTTTTAAAAAGAAGGGTGTTTAAGCCTTTTTTTTAAAGCATCCACAGTCTGTGGTGCCCTCAGGTGGTCAGGGAGAGCGTTCCACAGACTGGGAGCGGCTTAATAGAATTGGGCAAAAAATAGTCTCTTTGTGGCTGACCTGTACAACATGGCTAAGGTGGCAATTAATATAATAATAATAATAGTAATAGATTTTATTCGTAAAAAGCACTTTACGTTGAGCAAACAACCTCAAAGTGCTACGGTGTATTAAAAAAAAAAAAAAGATAATAAAATAAAAAAATAAAAATAAAAACTAGAACAGCCTAATAGCCAGAACTAGCACGCATAAATCTAAAAAAAAAAAAGGCTTTTTTAAAAAGAAGGGTTTTTAAGCCTTTTTTAAAAGCATCCACAGTCTGTGGTGCCCTCAGGTGGTCAGGGAGAGCGTTCCACAGACTGGGAGCGGCTTAATGGAATTGGGTATAAAATAGTCTCTTTGTGGCTGACCTGTACAACATGGCTAAGGCGGCAATTAATATAATAATAATAATAATAATAGATTTTATTTGTAAAAAGCACTTTACGTTGAGCAAACAACCTCAAAGTGCTACGGTGTATTAAAAAAAATAAAAAGATAATAAAATAAAAAAATAAAAATAAAAACTAGAACAGCCTAATAGCCAGAACTAGCACGCATAAATCTAAAAAAAAAAGCTTTTTTTAAAAAAGAAGGGTGTTTAAGCCTTTTTTTAAAAGCATCCACAGTCTGTGGTTCCCTCAGGTGGTCAGGGAGAGCGTTCCACAGACTGGGAGCGGCTTAATAGCATTGGGCAAAAAATAGTCTCTTTGTGGCTGACCTGTACAACATGGCTAAGGTGGCAATTAATATAATAATAATAATAGTAATAGATTTTATTCGTAAAAAGCACTTTACGTTGAGCAAACAACCTCAAAGTGCTACGGTGTATTAAAAAAAATAAAAAGATAATAAAATAAATAAATAAAAATAAAAACTAGAACAGCCTAATAGCCAGAACTAGCACGCATAAATCTAAAAAAAAAAAGAGGCTTTTTTAAAAAAGAAGGGTGTTTAAGCCTTTTTTAAAAAGCATCCACAGTCTGTGGTGCCCTCAGGTGGTCAGGGAGAGCGTTCCACAGACTGGGAGCGGCTTAATGGAATTGGGCATAAAATAGTCTCTTTGTGGCTGACCTGTACAACATGGCTAAGGCGGCAGTTAATATAATAATAATACAAATAGATTTTATTTGTAAAAAGCACTTTACATTGAGCAAACAAGCTCAAAGTGCTACAGTGTATTAAAAAAAATTAAAAACTAATAAAATAAATAAATAAAAATAAAAACTAGATCAGCCTAATAGCCAGAACTAGCACGCATAAATCAAAAATAAAAAGGCTTTTTTAAAAAAGAAGGGTGTTTAAGCCTTTTTTTTAAAGCATCCACAGTCTGTGGTTCCCTCAGGTGGTCAGGGAGAGCGTTCCACAGACTGGGAGCGGCTTAATAGAATTGGGCAAAAAATAGTCTCTTTGTGGCTGACCTGTACAACATGGCTAAGGCGGCAGTTAATATAATAATAATAATAATAATAGATTTTATTCGTAAAAAGCACTTTACGTTGAGCAAACAACCTCAAAGTGCTACAGTGTATTAGAAAAAATAAAAAGATAATAAAATAAAAAAATTAAAATAAAAACTAGAACAGCCTAATAGCCAGAACTAGCACGCATAAATCTAAAAAAAAGAGGCTTTTTTTTAAAAAGAAGGGTGTTTAAGCCTTTTTTAAAAAGCATCCACAGTCTGTGGTGCCCTCAGGGAGAGCGTTCCACAGACTGGGAGCGGCTTAATGGAATTGGGTATAAAATAGTCTCTTTGTGGCTGACCTGTACAACATGGCTAAGGCGGCAATTAATATAATAATAATAATAATAATAAATTTTATTTGTAAAAAGCACTTTACGTTGAGCAAACAACCTCAAAGTGCTACGGTGTATTAAAAAAAATAAAAAGATAATAAAATAAATAAATAAAAATAAAAACTAGAACAGCCTAATAGCCAGAACTAGCACGCATAAATCAAAAATAAAAAGGCTTTTTTAAAAAAGAAGGGTGTTTAAGCCTTTTTTTAAAGCATCCACAGTCTGTGGTTCCCTCAGGTGGTCAGGGAGAGCGTTCCACAGACTGGGAGCGGCTTAATAGAATTGGGCAAAAAATAGTCTCTTTGTGGCTGACCTGTACAACATGGCTAAGGCGGCAGTTAATATAATAATAATAGATTTTATTCGTAAAAAGCACTTTACGTTGAGCAAACAACCTCAAAGTGCTACAGTGTATTAGAAAAAATAAAAAGATAATAAAATAAAAAAATAAAAATAAAAACTAGAACAGCCTAATAGCCAGAACTAGCACGCATAAATCTAAAAAAAAAAGGCTTTTTTTAAAAAGAAGGGTGTTTAAGCCTTTTTTTAAAAGCATCCACAGTCTGTGGTGCCCTCAGGTGGTCAGGGAGAGCGTTCCACAGACTGGGAGCGGCTTAATGGAATTGGGCACAAAATAGTCTCATTGTGGCTGACCTGTACAACATGGCTAAGGTGGCAATTAATATAATAATAATAATAATAATAGATTTTATTCGTAAAAAGCACTTTACGTTGAGCAAACAACCTCAAAGTGCTACGGTGTATTAAAAAAAATAAAAAGATAATAAAATAAAAAAATAAAAATAAAAACTAGAACAGCCTAATAGCCAGAACTAGCACGCATAAATCTAAAAAAAAAGAGGCTTTTTTAAAAAAGAAGGGTGTTTAAGCCTTTTTTAAAAAGCATCCACAGTCTGTGGTGCCCTCAGGGAGAGCGTTCCACAGACTGGGAGCGGCTTAATGGAATTGGGTATAAAATAGTCTCTTTGTGGCTGACCTGTACAACATGGCTAAGGCGGCAATTAATATAATAATAATAATAATAATAGATTTTATTTGTAAAAAGCACTTTACGTTGAGCAAACAACCTCAAAGTGCTACGGTGTATTAAAAAAAATAAAAAGATAATAAAATAAATAAATAAAAATAAAAACTAGAACAGCCTAATAGCCAGAACTAGCACGCATAAATCTAAAAAAAAAAAGCTTTTTTTAAAAAAGAAGGGTGTTTAAGCCTTTTTTTAAAAGCATCCACAGTCTGTGGTTCCCTCAGGTGGTCAGGGAGAGCGTTCCACAGACTGGGAGCGGCTTAATAGCATTGGGCAAAAAATAGTCTCTTTGTGGCTGACCTGTACAACATGGCTAAGGTGGCAGTTAATATAATAATAATAATAGTAATAGATTTTATTTGTAAAAAGCACTTTACGTTGAGCAAACAACCTGAAAGTGCTACAGTGTATTAAAAAAAATAAAAACATAATAAAATTAAAAAATTTAAATAAAAACTAGAACAGCCTAATAGCCAGAACTAGCACGCATAAATCTAAAAAAAAAAAAGGCTTTTTTAAAAAGAAGGGTTTTTAAGCCTTTTTTAAAAGCATCAACAGTCTGTGGTGCCCTCAGGTGGTCAGGGAGAGCGTTCCACAGACTGGGAGCGGCTTAATGGAATTGGGTATAAAATAGTCTCTTTGTGGCTGACCTGTACAACATGGCTAAGGCAGCAGTTAATATAATTAGAGATGTCCGATAATATCGGCCTGCCGATATTATCGGACAATATATACAAATGCCTTAAAATGTAATATCGGAAATTATCGGTATCGTTTTTTTATTATCGGTATCTGTTTTTGTTTTGTATTTTGTTTTTTTTATTTAATCAACATAAATAACACAAGATACACTTACAATTAGTGCACCAACCCAAAAAACCTCCCTCCCCCACTCATTCACACTCATTCACACAAAAGGGTTGTTTCTTTCTGTTATTAATATTCTGGTTCCTACATTATATATCAATATATATCAATACAGTCTGCAAGGGATACAGTCCGTAAGCGCACATGATTGCGCGTGCTGCTGGTCTACTAATAGTACTAACCTTTAACAGTTAATTTTACTAATTTTCATTAATTACTAGTTTCTATGTAACTGTTTTTATATTGTTTTACTTTATTTTTTAATTCAAGAAAATGTTTTTAATTTATTTATCTTATTTTATTAATTTTTTTAAAAAGTACCTTATCTTCACCATACCTGGTTGTCCAAATTAGGCATAATAATGTGTTAATTCCACGACTGTATATATCGGTTGATATCGGTATCGGTTGACATCGGTATCGGTTGATATCGGTATCGGTAATTAAAGAGTTGGACAATATCAGAATATCGGATATCGGCAAAAAGCCATTATCGGACATCCCTAAATATAATAATAATAATAATAGATTTTATTCGTAAAAAGCACTTTACATTCAGCAAACAACCTCAAAGTGCTACAGTATATTAAAAAAAATAAAAAGATAATAAAATAATTAAATTCAAATAAAAACTAGAACAGCCTAATAGCCAGAACTGGCACGCATAAATCTAAAAAAGAAAAGAAAAAAAAAGGCTTTTTTAAAAAGAAGGGTTTTTAAGCCTTTTTTAAAAGCATCCACAGTCTGTGGTGCCCTCAGGTGGTCAGGGATAGCGTGTTGTGGCTAATAGAGTATATATATGTCTTGTGTTAATTTACTGTTTTAGTCATTCCCAGCTGAATATCAGGTCTCACCCGCCTCTCACAGCATCTTCCCTATCTGAATCGCTCCCACTGCCCTCTAGTCCTTCACTCTCACTTTCCTCATCCACGAATCTTTCATCCTCGCTCAAATTAATGAGGAAATCGTCGCTTTCTCGGTCCGAATCGCTCTCGCTGCTGGTGGCCATGATTGTAAACAATGTGCAGATGTGAGGAGCTCCACAACCTGTGACGTCACGCTACTCGTCTGCTACTTCCGGTACAGGCAAGGCTTTTTTATCAGCGAACTTTATCGTCGATGTTCTCTACTAAATCCTTTCAGCAAAAATATGGCAAGATCGCGAAATGATCAAGTATGATACATAGAATGGACCTGCTATCCCCGTTTAAATAAGAAAATCGCATTTCAGTAGGCCTTTAATACAAAGCAAAGAAGCAAGCAGGAGAGGAAAAAGGAGCGAGACTTCCCTCATCAAAGGGTGAATAATTTTGTCTCCATTAGTCTCATTTATACAGCAGTTAACTTCCTTTTACACTTGTGACAGCCAAACATGTTGAAATTGTATGAGAAACATGAGCCAGACGATTACATCCTGCAATAATAGTAAGGCTGGGCTCCCTGCATATTTCATCCATCCATACGGACCAGGCGTCTGATGTCCTGTGCAGCCAGAATGGTGAAAGATGAAGTTATTAAACAGCAAGTACAGACCCGACCGGGTGGTCCCGGGCCGCGGGAATGGAAGAGGTGTGCTCATTTCAGATAAGGTTTTTTTTTTCTTCCCCAGGCACACGCTGCACGGTGAAAGCCAAGGAATGAGAATGCATTAGAGAAAAAAACAGGAAAAAAAAACAAAAAACGTCATCATCAACACAGCGCCCTTTATGCCAAGTTCACGCTGACATGCATGATGGATGCCACCAATAAAACCGCTTCTTACTGAGAAAACTTGCATTGCTGAGCCACCCTGTTCATCATCCACTTTATATCACATATGAGTTGCAGAAGCAGAAACTTTGGTCCAATTTCATGGTTCAGTGATGTTATGGACAGTATCGTTCTCACAAGGGAAATAGAGCAAAATGTATGTATCGAATTGACTGTGGGTATAGGTCCGGATGCGCTACGAGCCGACTAAACTGGTGTCTGCTAAGATAATCACATTTTCTCTAAAAAATAAGCCCAAAACTGGGCTTATAGGTGCTTAAAATAGGACTTAAAAAACAAGAAATATATGTATAATTATGCATTCTTCTTTAAAGGTTATTGATTAGCCAACCCTATTCATCGCAGGGTGCACCCCTGCTGTTGGTTGTTTATTTCGATAGTTAAAGGGGAACCACACTTTTTTTGGAATGTTGCCAATCGTCCACAATCCTTACAAGAGACAAAAAAACTAGAGATGTCCGATAATGGCTTTTTTGCCGATATCCAATATTGTCCAACTCTTAATTACCGATACCGATATCAACCGATACCGATATATACAGTCGTGGAATTGACACATTATTATGCCTAATTTTGTTGTGATGCCCCGCTGGATGCATTAAACAATGTAACAATGTTTTCCAAAATAAATCAACTCAAATTATGGAAAAAAAATGCCAACATGGCACTGCCATATTTATTATTGAAGTCACAAAATGCATTCTTTTTTTTAACATGCCTCAAAACAGCAGCTTGGAATTTGGGACATGCTTTCCCTGAGAGAGCATTAGGAGGTTGAGGTGGGCGGGGTTGGAGGTGGCGGGGTTGAGGTGTGTGTGTGTGGGAGGGGGGGGGGGCGGGGGGGGGGGGGTGTATATTGTAGCGTCCCGGAAGAGTTAGTGCTGCAAGGGCTTCTGGGTATTTGTTCTGTTGTGTTTATGTTGTGCTACGGTGCGGATGTTCTCCCGAAATGTGTTTGTCATTCTTGTTTGGTGTGGGTTTCACAGTGTGGCGCGTATTTTTAACAGTGTTAAAGTTGTTTATACGGCCACCCTCAGTGTGACCTGTATGGCTGTTGAGCAAGTATGCATTCAGTTGTGAGCATTAAAAGCTGTAGATATTATGTGACTGGGCCGGCACGCAAAGGCAGTGCCTTTAAGGTTTATTGGCGCTCTGTACTTCTTCCTACATCCGTGTACACAGCGGCGTTTTAAAAAGTCATCAATTTTACTAAAAATCGGCTCGTTCTTGGTGGCTGACAACTGCACTTTTTTTTGGAATTTTGCCAATCGTTCACAATCATTTTGAAAGACATGACTACGGATGTATTTTTTTTCTTCACACCATTCCAACTCGTAAATAAACGTAAATAAAAGTCTGCTTACAGCGGGAGTGTCATGATGTGGAGGTGACGAACCCCGAGATGCAGAGATGACAGGCGGTGTACAAGAAAACATGGTTTTAATGTTCAAAAAAAAGGTGAAAACAAAAAGGCGCACAAGGCGAAGGCACAACTTAACGCGGGAAACAAAAGCTAACACTTAGCCTGAATTATGGACATGAAACAAAAAGTCGCTAACTGTGGCATAAATAAACAAAACTTACTTGGCAAGGCACGAGCAGCATGAACTAAGCATGAAATCATCAGCATGAACTATGGTATCTGCAGAAAACAAGCATGAACAGAGCATTGCATGAAACAGGGAGTCCACAGCATACAACAAACAATACTCCAGCACTGACTGGAGGGCAAGGCAGGTTTAAATAATGCCTCTGATTAGTGCTCGGGCAGCAGGTGAGCGGGCGAACACTAATCAGAGGCAGGTGGAAATAATAAGTAACCATGGTAACTAAAACAAACAAGGGTGCACAAAAAACAGGAACTATGAAGTCCAAAACTAACAGAACATAAAACATCATCCGGGACATGGATCATGACAGGTAGTTCCTCTATTACGCCCATAAAACCCAATAAAAAAACATCCAAACACGCCAACAATATTCCATTTACATTTCGTGATCTGAATATTAACAGAGTATTAGTGATATTGTTATTATAAGCGCTAACGCAGACAAACTTTATTTATAGCGGCGCCGTGATTACAAGCTTGTGTGCTTATGTTGACACGATTGACTGATCAGCGACTTCCTCGTTTCCTTGCTTGTCAAACTTTATTCTGAAACAGAAATCATGCCTCTCACCTGGATAGTAGAAGGATGAGGACGTATTCCGACAAGTTGGTACATTTTGACAGCCAATTTAAACCGGGAAATGACGAAAACGACACAAAAAGACACTTTTCTTCATTTTTCATCTAAATGGCAAACATCTTAACAGCCTGCATCCTAATGACAGAAGACATTGTACAGTAAGTGATGTTTTATTATGTTTGTTCTCGTAAAGTCTGCAGTGATTAGTGCTCAGTGATGTTAAAAAACGTTTTTGAAATTATGCGACATGTATGCTCTAAGGGGGAAAATATGTACAGTAAATGTTAAATGTTATTATAAATGTGCCCGTTACCACATTACATGTATACTTACTTCATGTATATGTTGTTTGGATATTTTTTTATAGGGCGGCTCCCACGGGCTCCATTGTAAGCGGATTTTTAATCGCATTTATCGTATTTTTCGGAGTATAAGGCGCACCTGCCAAAAATGCATAATAAAAAAGGAAAAAAACATATATAAGTCGCACTGGAGCCCGGCCAAACTATGAAAAAAACTGCGACTTATAGTCCGAAAAATACGGTATTTACTATTTAGAATGCAAAAAAAAAATCTGTCTGTGGGGGGAGGTGTGGCCAACGTTGCCTGCAGGAGCAAAGGTCACCGCCTCTGTCCATGGTGCTGAGGACAGAGCACCGTCAGATGGGGGCGTGGCAGTGCTGACGGCGAGACACAGCTGACAGGTGATTAGATTTCACAGGTGGTACGTGTTAATCTAATCATCTGTTGTCTTTAACAGTGAGCGGACGGGAGCAGGAGGAAAGAGAGGATACGGACGTGAATGAAAAGCCACGTTCTGCTGGAGAAAAGACTTGGATAAAATATATGTATATTAAAACTGTGTTCAACTTGGCACGCCTGGCTCGTGTGAAGTGTATGTCAGTAGTACTGCTAGGAAGCGACCTCGTTCATAATTATTGTGAACGATAGGCAATATGCCAAAGAAAGTGCAGTTGAATGGATTATACTCATATTGCACTTTTCTACCTTCAAGGTACTCAAATCACTTTGACACAATTTCACCATTTTACATACACACATTCACACACTGAGCTGCCATGCAAGGCGCCAACCATGACCCATCAGGAGCAAGGGTGTTGTGTCTTGCCCAAGGACACAACAGATGTGACTTTGATGGCGGAAGATGGGATCAAACGTGGAACCACCAGGTTGCTGGCTCGGCCACTCTGCCAACCGAGCCACCGAGCCACACCATCCCCAATTAAAATTTGCTATTATGTCTCCATCTTAGCCGTAATTTCAGTATTTGGTCATTCAAAACCATGTGATATCTCCAATCCAATTAATGAAGAGACGTAACAATAAAAAAAATACATAATAAATTACAAAAAAAATAAAAAAAAACACCCCAAAAATTGAAAATAATATATTTATTTATAATATTTGTTAAAGTAACACATCTTGATAATTAAAAAAAACAAAAACATTTCAAGTATTTCAATAAGTACTCATCCATACATTTTCTGCCCATCTTAGATGCAGTCGAGCGGAAGGCAGGGTGCACCCTGGACAAGTCGCCCCCAAAAAGTTCTCAGTCATGTCAAATTAATCTGAGTATTGAATTGAATCTATTCCTGGTCAAATTAAGGGGTACCGACCTCAGAAAATTGCATGCCCCTATATTTTTATGGGTAAGACCACTACCTTTCTGTCCTGAACTCTCCACTTGAGGTGCACTAAAAACAACTTGCAAGTCCGTCCTTACAAAATTGTCCAACAGTTTAAGAACAACATTTCTCAACGAGGAAGGATTTCACCATCTACGGTCCGTAACATCATCAAAAGGTTCAGAGAATCTGAAGAAATCACTGCACGTAATCAACATTGAATGCCTGTGACCTTCGATCCCTCAGGCGGTACTGCATCAAAAAGCGACATCAGTGTGTAAAGGATATCACCACATGGGCTCAAAAACACTTCAGAAAACCACTGTCAGTAACTTCAGTTTGTTGCTACATCTGTAAGTGCAAGTTAAAACTCTACTATGCAAAGCCAAAGCCATTTATCAACAACACCCAGAAATGCCACCGGCTTCACTGGGCCCCGAGCTCACCTAAGATGGACTGATGCAAAGTGTAAAAGTGTTCTGTGGTCTGACGAGTCCACATTTCAAATTGTTTTTTTGGAAACTGTGGACGACGTGTCCTCCGGAACAAAAGAATCATCCGGATTTTTATAGGCGCAAAGTTGAAAAGCCAGCATCTGTGATGGTATGGGGGTGTATTAGTGCCCAAGACATGGGTAACTTAATGCTGAAAGGTACACACAGGTAAACTATCTTTCTGTCCTGAGCTCTCCAATTGAAGTGCACTAAAAACAACTTTTAAGTCCATCCTTACTAAATTGTCCAACAGTTAAGAACAGTTCTCAACGAGCTATTGCAAGGAATTTAGGGATTTTACCATCTATGGTGCGTAATATCATCAAAAGGTTCAGAGAATCTGAAGAAATCACTGCACGTAAGCGTAATAAACACTGAATGCCCGTGACCTTCGATCCATCAGGCGGTACTGCATCAAAAACCGACATCGGTGTGTAAAGGATATCACCACATGGGCTCAGGAACACTTCAGAAAACCACTGTCGGTAACTACAGTTTGTCGCTACATCTGTAAGTGCAAGTTAAAACTCTACTATGCAAAGCCGAAGCCATTTATCAACAACACCCAGAAACGCCTACGGCTTCACTGGGCCCGAGCTCACCTAAGATGGACTGATGCAAAGTGTAAAAGTGTTCTGTGGTCTGACGAGTCCACATTTTTGGACTGTGGACGTTGTGTCCTCCGGAACAAAGAGGAAAAGAACCATCCGGATTGTTATAGGCGCAAAGTTGAAAAGCCAGCATCTGTGATGGTATGGGGGTGTATTAGTGCCCAAGACATGGGTAACTTACACATCTGTGAAGGCGCCATTAATGCTGAAAGGTACACACAGGTAAACTATCTTTCTGTCCTGAGCTCTCCAATTGAAGTGCGCTAAAAACAACTTTTAAGTCCATCCTTACTAAATTGTCCAACAGTTAAGAACAACAGTTCTCAACGAGCTATTGCAAGGAATTTAGGGATTTCACCATCTATGGTGCGTAATATCATCAAAAGGTTCAGAGAATCTAAAGAAAACACTGCACGTAAGCGTAATAAACACTGAATGCCAGTGACCTTCGATCCCTCAGGCGGTACTGCATCAAAAAGCGACATCAGTGTGTAAAGGATATCACCACATGGGCTCAGGAACACTTCAGAAAACCACTGTCAGTAACTACAGTTTGTCGCTACATCTGTAAGTGCAAGTTAAAACTCTACTATGCAAAGCCAAAGCCATTTATCAACAACACCCAGAAATGCCGCCGGCTTCACTGGGCCCGAGCTCACCTAAGATGGACTGATGCAAAGTGTAAAAGTGTTCTGTGGTCTGACGAGTCCACATTTCAAATTGTTTTTTTGGAAACTGTGGACGTCGTGTCCTCCAGAACAAAGAGGAAAAGAACCATCCGGATTGTTATAGGCGCAAAGTTGAAAAGCCAGCATCTGTGATGGTATGGGGGTGTATTAGTGCCCAAGGCATGGGTAACAATGCTGAAAGGTACACACAGGTAAACTATCTTTCTGTCCTGAGCTCTTCAATTGAAGTGCACTAAAAACAACTTTTAAGTCCATCCTTACTAAATTGTCCAACAGTTAAGAACAACAGTTCTCAACGAGCTATTGCAAGGAATTTAGGGATTTCACCATCTATGGTGCGTAATATCATCAAAAGGTTCAGAGAATCTGAAGAAATCACTGCACGTAAGCGTTATAAACACTGAAAGCCCGTGACCTTCGATCCCTCAGGCGGTACTGCATCAAAAACCGACATCGGTGTGTAAAGGATATCACCACATGGGCTCAGGAACACTTCAGAAAACCACTGTCGGTAACTACAGTTTGTCGCAACATCTGTAAGTGCAAGTTAAAACTCTACTATGCAAAGCCGAAGCCATTTATCAACAACACCCAGAAACGCCTCCGGCTTCACTGGGCCCGAGCTCACCTAAGATGGACTGATGCAAAGTGTAAAAGTGTTCTGTGGTCTGACGAGTCCACATTTTTGGACTGTGGACGTTGTGTCCTCCAGAACAAAGAGGAAAAGAACCATCCGGATTGTTATAGGCGCAAAGTACAAAAGCCAACATCTGTGATGGTATGGGGGTGTATTAGTGCCCATGGCATGGGTAACAATGCTGAAAGGTACACACAGGTAAACTATCTTTCTGTCCTGAGCTCTCCAATTGAAGTGCACTAAAAACAACTTTTAAGTCCATCCTTACTAAATTGTCCAACAGTTAAGAACAACAGTTCTCAACGAGCTATTGCAAGGAATTTAGGGATTTCACAATCTATGGTCCGTAATATCATCAAAAGGTTCAGAGAATCTAAAGAAAACACTGCACGTAAGCGTAATAAACACTGAAAGCCCGTGACCTTCGATCCCTCAGGCGGTACTGCATCAAAAACCGACATCGGTGTGTAAAGGATATCACCACATGGGCTCAGGAACACTTCAGAAAACCACTGTCGGTAACTACAGTTTGTCGCAACATCTGTAAGTGCAAGTTAAAACTCTACTATGCAAAGCCGAAGCCATTTATCAACAACACCCAGAAACGCCTCCGGCTTCACTGGGCCCGAGCTCACCTAAGATGGACTGATGCAAAGTGTAAAAGTGTTCTGTGGTCTGACGAGTCCACATTTTTGGACTGTGGACGTTGTGTCCTCCGGAACAAAGAGGAAAAGAACCATCCGGATTGTTATAGGCGCAAAGTTGAAAAGCCAGCATCTGTGATGGTATGGGGGTGTATTAGTGCCCAAGGCATGGGTAACTTACACACATGTGAAGGCACCATTAATCCTGAAAGGTACATACAGATTTAGGAGCAACACATGTTGCCATCCAAGCAACGTTATCATGGACGCCCCTGCTTATTTCAGCAAGACAATGCCTAGCCACGTGTTACAACAGCGTGGCTTCACAGTAAAAGAGTGCGGGTACTAGACTGGCCTGCCTGTAGTCCAGACCTGCCTCCCATTGAAAATGTGTGGCGCATTATGAAGAGTAAAATACCACAACGGAGACCCCCCGGACTGTTGAACAACTTAAGCTGTACATCAAGCAAGAACGGGAAAGAATTCCACCTGAAAAGCTTCAAAAATTGGTCTCAGTTCCAGAGTCCACATTTTAAATTGATTTTTGGAAACTGTGGACGTCGTGTCCTCCGGAACAAGAGAACCATCCGGATTGTTCTAGGCACAAAGCTGAAAAGCCAGCATCTGTGATGGTATGAGGGTGTATTAGTGCCCAAAGCATGGGTAACTTAATGCTGAAAGGTACATAAAGGCACACTATCTTTCTGTCCTCAACTCTCCACTTGAGCTGCACTAAAAACAACTTGTTTATAAAAAAAAAAAAAAAAGAACAAACAACTTCCTTCCTGGCTCGCCCAGCAATTCCTTCCCCTGGTGGATTTTGGTGCATTAGTGGAATGAAAAGTGCAGTGCACCTGTCAGATTAAAGGATTGCATTCTATTATTTGTTGACTGTAACTGTTAAATCTAATCCGCTTGTCTTCCCCCGTGAAATAGATTGAATTGGAGCACGAACGCATTGGAAGTGACAGCGGCCCGTTATCCCCATTCTTGCTCTTATAGGGTTTGCACGGGAATACATATTAAATATTTACAGTGTTCGCTCTGCAGCTTGTGCATTGTGCATTGCGAGTGTGTGTGTGTGGGGGGGGGGGGGGGGGGGGGGGGGGCGTCTCCGGCGTGTTTACGGAAGGAGGAGGCTGAAAAAGAGGAGGAGGAGAGCTCCTCTTTCATGTGGCGCAGGCTTTGATTATTGCTTTCCAGTGTTTGGATTAATATTCAGCATGCTGCTCTCAGAGGACCGTGCGAGTCAACATCAATTTGTGTAATCGGAATACCTATGACGCCGCCGCTGAGTGCGTGTAATTCCCAGGGACACAAGCGCTCGTTTTCCAGTTCAGACTGCGCGGCACGAGTTGATTGCACATTGTATTCGATTACACCGAGCGTGCTGCGCCTCTCCACGCTCAAGGGGAGAACTCCCAATAAAAGGGTGCATTCCATCTGCCTGGATAGGGAGGATATAGAGTCATCAAAGTCCCGGGCGATGCTAGCTCCGTTTCAACACCGTGACACAAATGGATTGCCGTTGCTACGGCAGCAAACTGACATCAAAGTGCTTTCTATTGGCAGGCCACCCCCCACTGGGAGGATTCTTTTCCACGATGCTTCTCCTGTCATCCTCATCATCACCAGAGACACCATCACCTTCACCACTAGTGGTTTCTGGCACACACACACACAGATCGTGCACTTGCAAATGTGAGCCCACACACACACAAAGCAAAGACGACCACCGCCGCCGGGTGCACTGATCACAGGAGACGCAACATTGAGGACGTGTCTTTCATTGCAGCTTTGATGATAAATGAAGGCCAAAATCAGAAGCGTGACATCTTTATACTCAGCAGATATGATGCCGTATTTCCATTGAAGGCTGTAATAACCCAACCTCAAATATTCTCTGCACCTTATTTTTTTTTTTTTAATATTTCACATTTTTTATTTCCCATCATAAAAACTGTTATTTTTGGCAAAAATCCCTAAAAATGGAAAAACAACTAGAGATTTTGCCGATATCCGATATTCCGATATTGTCCAACTCTTAATTGCAGAGTCCGATATCAACCAATACCGATATATACAGTTGTGGAATTAACACAATATTATGCCTAATTTTGTTGTGATGCCCCGCTGGATGCATTAAACAATGTAACAATGTTTTCCAAAATAAATCAACTCAAGTTATGGAGGAAAAAAAGCCAACAAAGTGCATCATTTTTTTTAACATGCCTCAAAACAGCAGCTTGGAATTTGGGACATGCTCTCCCGGAGAGAGCATGAGGAGGTTGAGGTGGGCAAATATTCTCTGCACCTTATTATTTTTTTGAAATATTTCACATTTTTTATTTCCCATCATAAAAACTGTTATTTTTGACAAAAAATCCCTAAAAATGGAAAACAACTAGAGATGTCCGATAATGGCTTTTTTTGCCGATATTCCGATATTGTCCAACTCTTTTTTACAGAGTCCGATATCAACCGATACCGATATATACAGTCGTGGAATTAACACATTATTATGCCTGATTTTGTTGTGATGCCCCGCTGGATGCATTAAACAATGTAACAAGGTTTTCCAAAATAAATCAACTCAAGTTATGGAGAAAAAATGCCAACAAAGTGCATAATTTTTTTTAACATGCCTTAAAAACAGCAGCTTGGAATTTGGGACATGCTCTCCCGGAGAGAGCATGAGGAGGTTGAGGTGGGCAAATATTCTCTGCACCTTATTATTTTTTGGAAATATTTCACATTTTTGTATTTCCCATCATAAAAACTGTTATTTTTGACAAAAATCCCTAAAAATGGAAAACAACTAGAGATGTCCGATAATGGCTTTTTTGCCGATATTCCGATATTGTCCAACTCTTATTTACAGAGTCCGATATCAACCGATACCGATATATACAGTCGTGGAATTAACACATTATTATGCCTAATTTTGTTGTGATGCCCCGCTGGATGCATTAAACAATGTAACAAGGTTTTCCAAAATAAATCAACTCAAGTTATGGAGACAAAATGCCAACATGGCACTGCCATATTTATTATTGAAGTCACAAAGTGCATTATTTTTTTTTAAATGCCTCAAAACAGCAGCTTGGAATTTGGGACATGCTCTCCCTGAGAGAGCATGAGGAGGTTGAGGTGGGCATGGTTGGGGGGTGCGGGGTTGAGGTGGGGGGGGGTATATTGTAGCGTCTCGGAAGAGTTAGTGCTGCAAGGGTTTCTGGGTATTTGTTCTGTTGTGTTTATGTTGTGTTACGGTGCGGATGTTCTCCCGAAATGTGTTTGTCATTCTTGTTTGGTGTGGGTTCACAGTGTGGCGCATATTTGTAACAGTGTTAAAGTTGTTTATACGGCCACCCTCAGTGTGACCTGTATGGCTGTTGACCAAGTATGCCTTGCATTTGTCATGACTTGGTCCTGGGGTTTAGTTTTTCTCGAAGGCAACGGAAAGTTGGCTCGGGCGAGACGAGAATGCAAGTACATTTTTATTTAAAGACTATAAATACAAAACAAGGAAGTAAACAAAAGGCGCGCACAATGGCGGAGAACACACTATGAAACCAAACACTTGCACAAAGGCAAAAACTATGAACAACAAAAAACACTAACTGTGGCAATAATAAACAAAACTTACTTAGCATGGACAAAAAGGAGCAGCGTGAACGATGGACATGAAAAAAGAGTCAGAAATGTGCAGAAGCATAAATGTGGAGATGTCACCAGAAAGACAAACTGAAAACACTGAACTTAAATACTACAGACATGATTAACGAAAACAGGTGCGTGACTCCAAACGTGAAACAGGTGCGTGACGTGACAGGTGAAAACTAATGGGTTGCTATGGTGATAAACAAGAGTGCACAATGAGTCCAAACGTGGAACAGGTGAAACTAATGGGTAATCATGGAAACAAGACAAGGGAGTGAAAAGCCAGAAACTAAAGAGTCCAATAACTAAACAAAACATGACTAAGACAAAACATGATTACACAGACATGACAGCATTCACTTGTGTGTGTGAAAAGCCGTAGATATTATTTGATTGGGCCGGCACGCAAGGGCAGTGCCTTTAAGGTTTATTGGCGCTCTGTACTTCTCCCTACGTCCGTGTACACAGCAGCGTTTTAAAAAGTCATACATTTTACTTTTTGAAACAGATACCGATAATTTTGAAACCGATACCGATCATTTCCGATATTACATTTCAAAGCAATCATCGGCCGATAATATCGGCTGTCCCATATTATCGGACATCGCTAGTCTTGAACTATACAAAGTATTTCAATGGTTGGAATCTGCGCTTTTGTGTCACGGCCCGGGCGCACCCCAGTGCGCATTAATCTGTGCGCTGCAGCAAGCGGCTGCATTCAATCGGCTCAATCAGCACTCTACACACCTGTCGCTGATGAGCTTCCTCGCCTTCTTAAGCCAGTGCAAACCTGCGTTCCGGGCCAGAACGTAGCGACCTGTTCCCGTACAGTAAGCCGACAAACCCTAGCTCTATGCACTCTCTCTCTTTCCCTCTGGTTTCTCCCTCTCCGTGTTCATTTGTCTCGTGTTTCCTTGTCGTCTCCAGCAGCATTTCCTCCTGTCACGGCTGGGTTTTTGCAGCTTGCTGCGAGGTTTGTTCTCCCAGGATGCAAACGGACTATTCCAGACAAGGCGTGCAGGTAAAAACATGATTTAATTCTCAAAACTCAAAAAGGTACAAAAAAACGGAAAACAAGGCGAAAGCACAACGCGCTGATCGCACTTGGAGTCAAAGTAAATACTTAGCATAGACTATGGACATAGAGAACTTATGAAACTGTGGCATGAAACAAACACGACGTACGTAGTCCAGGCATGAGACAAACAATGACGCCAGGATGACTGACTGGCAAAGGCAGGCTTAAATAATGTCTCTGGATTGGAAACAGGTGCGCGTCCCAAACACCAGAGGCAGGTGATAATCATAAGTCGCCATTGTAACTAAAACAAACAAGGGCGCACAAAAACAGGAATTAATTGAGTCTAAAACTAACAGAACATAACAAAAACATGATCTGTTCCCGCGTTACGAGCTGTGTGTCTCGTCTCACCGTATTCCCTCTGGTTCCTCGGCCGCCTCTTGGATCTCGACCTCCCGCCTGGACACGGACTTTGAAACCTCGCTCCTGCACTTGACCTCACGCCTGCCCACAGACCTCCGAGCCTCCCTTGCCCCGTCTTGGACTTCCACACCTCGCTCAACACTTTCGGTAACACTCTACAGATACTTGCTACACATAGCCACACACATACACATTTTGGATTCGTCACACTCCATTATATTGTTAGTATATTAATAAATATAGAGTTAAACGACGTCCCTGCTGTCTGTGCCGTCTTCTTCCCCTGTACCGTAACATTTTGCATGATGTACTAGTGTTGCGTTTGGACCAGTTGTTCCTCCCAGGGAATTCAAGTCACAAGTCGCTCCCAAGCTCTTTACGAAAGCTGAGTAGAAAAACCACCAGAGACAGAATAGGTATTTTGTAATATATTTGCAAAGCTTTGCATATACATTGAGACCAGTCCAGCATAGAACATTCAATCGCGCCGCCAAGATGGTCTGCGCCCCCCCCCCCCCGAAAAACCCTCTCCCCTCTTAAGTCTCTCTCTCTCCCACCCTCGCACTCATGTCCCTCCAGCCAAAACACATGCCCATTGTCCTCCGCACCTGGGAAGAATGCTAGATAAGAGAAAGGAGTATCTCTCTTTCTTACATTCTTCATTCAAGGTTAAGCACACAGTTTTTTGCAGACAACCAAAAGACCACAATTGGAAGAAAAACACTAGCTGTTTTGTAATATGATTATGAAATAAAAGAAGTAACACTTAAATTCGGATATATGTAAATATCTGCCTCCGACACTAGTTATGATGGTAATCTTATTAGTTGCTATGGTAATCTAAGTCACAGCATCTCAGACGAGGCATCGAGCAGTGTGGGTGGGGAGCGTTTCCACAGAGTGTTTCCAGAGCGGCCAGCCTAAAATGCGGATGTCAGGTACAGACGCGGAAGGAGATTTTTACAGCAAAGTTCTAAAGCTTAGTGATTTATCAGATATATCAGATTGCAGGTGGTGTGTTTTTTTTTAGCCTTCGCGTTCATATTTCGCTGTGTTTGTTGCATTTTTGTTGCGTTTCGCTTGATTGTAAAATATATAGAGGGGGCGTGACGTTCGTATGTTGTCAATATTCAGTGTTTTATCGGTCATAGATAATATTGTAAACCCCACATTCATTATTTTCATGTACATTCTGGATGTCTCATTCAGTAAAAAAAATTTAAATTTCCTTCCGTTTTGTAAGGCGGTCTGTCATAACGTTTTTAGCATTCAATCAGACATTATTCTGAGGTTTTGTATTAGTGTTCCTAAAAATCACATATACTGGCCCCCAGACACGTTTTTTCCTCTAAATTTGGCCCCCATCCATCCATCCATCCATCTTCTTCCGCTTATCCGAGGTCGGGTCGCGGGGGCAGCAGCCTAAGCAGGGAAGCCCAGACTTCCCTCTCCCCAGCCACTTCGTCCAGCTCCTCCCGGGGGATCCCGAGGCGTTCCCAGGCCAGCCGGGAGACATAGTCTTCCCAACGTGTCCTGGGTCTTCCCCGTGGCTTCCTACCGGTCGGACGTGCCCTAAACACCTCCCAAGGGAGGCGCTCGGGTGGCATCCTGACCAGATGCCCGAACCACCTCATCTGGCTCCTCTCGATGTGGAGGAGCAGCGGCTTTACTTTGAGCTCCCCCTGGATGACAGAGCTTCTCACCCTATCTCTAAGGGAGAGCCCCGCCACCCGGCGGAGGAAACTCAATTCAGCCGCTTGTACCCGTGATCTTGTCCTTTCGGTCATAACCCAAAGCTCGTGACCATAGGTGAGGATGGGAACGTAGATCGACCGGTAAATTGGGATCTTTGCCTTCCGGCTCAGCTCCTTCTTCACCACAACGGATCGATACAGCGTCCGCATTACTGAAGACGCCGCACCGATCCGCCTGTCGATCTCACGATCCACTCTTCCCTCACTCGTGGACAAGACTCCGAGGTACTTGAACTCCTCCACTTGGGGCAAGATCTCCTCCCCAACCCGGAGATGGCACTCCACCCTTTTCCGGGCGAGAACCATGGACTCGGACTTGGAGGTGCTGATTCTCATCTCAGTCGCTTCACACTCAGCTGCGAACCGATCCAGTGAGAGCTGAAGATCCTGGCCAGATGAAGCCATCAGGACCACATCATCTGCAAAAAGCAGAGACCTAATCCTGCAGCCACCAAACCGGATCCCCTCAACGCCTTGACTGCGCCTAGAAATTCTGTCCATAAAAGTTATGAACAGAATCGGTGACAAAGGGCAGCCTTGGCGGAGTCCAACCCTCACCGGAAACGTGTCCGACTTACTGCCGGCAATGCGGACCAAGCTCTGACACTGATCATACAGGGAGCGGACCGCCACAAGCAGACAGTCCGAAACCCCATACTCTCTGAGTACTCCCCACAGGACTTCCCGAGGGACACGGTCGAATGCCTTCTCCAAGTCCACAAAGCACATGTAGACTGGTTGGGCAAACTCCCATGCACCCTCAAGGACCCTGCCGAGAGTATAGAGCTGGTCCACAGTTCCACGACTAGGACGAAAACCACACTGTTCCTCCTGAATCCGAGGTTCGACTATCCGGCGTAGCCTCCTCTCCAGTACACCCGAATAGACCTTACCGGGAAGGCTGAGGAGTGTGATCCCACGATAGTTAGAACACACCCTCCGGTTCCCCTTTTTAAAGAGAGGAACCACCACCCCGGTCTGCCAATCCAGAGGTACCTCCCCCGATGTCCATGCGATGCTGCAGAGTCTTGTCAACCAAGACAGCCCCACAGCATCCAGAGCCTTAAGGAACTCCGGGCGGATCTCATCCACCCCCGGGTCCTTGCCACCGAGGAGCTTTTTAACTACCTCAGCAACCTCATCCCCAGAAATAGGAGAGCCCACCACAGATTCCCCAGGCACTGCTTCCTCATAGGAAGACGTGTCGGTGGGATTGAGGAGGTCTTCGAAGTATTCCCTCCACCGATCCACAACTTCCGCAGTGTTGGTAGTGCACTGCTTCCCCTTCCTGAGGCGGCGGATGGTGGTCCAGAATCGCTTCGAAGCCGTCCGGAAGTCGTTTTCCATGGCCTCGCCGAACTCCTCCCATGTCCGAGTTTTTGCCTCCGCGACCGCTGAAGCCGCACACCGCTTGGCCTGTCGGTACCTGTCCGCTGCCTCCGGAGTCCTATGAGCCAAAAGAACCCGATAGGACTCCTTCTTCAGCTTGACGGCATCCCTCACCGCCGGTGTCCACCAACGGGTTCTAGGATTACCGCCACGACAGGCACCAACCACCTTGCGGCCACAGCTCCAATCAGCCGCCTCGACAATAGAGGTGCGGAACATGGTCTACTCGGACTCAATGTCCAGCACCTCCCTCGTGACATGTTCAAAGTTCTTCCGGAGGTGGGAATTGAAACTCTCTCTGACAGGAGACTCTGCCAGACGTTCCCAGCAGACCCTCACAATGCGTTTGGGCCTGCCAGGTCTGTCCGGCATCGTCCCCCACCATCGCAGCCAACTCACCACCAGGTGGTGATCGGTAGAAAGCTCCGCCCCTCTCTTCACCCGAGTGTCCAAAACATGAGGCCGCAAATCCGATGACACAACTACAAAGTCGATCATGGAACTGCGGCCTAGGGTGTCCTGGTGCCAAGTGCACATATGGACACCCTTATGCTTGAACATGGTGTTCGTTATGGACAATCCGTGACGGGCACAAAAGTCCAATAACAAAACACCACTCGTGTTCAGATCCGGGCATAAATTTGGCCCCCCCGAGTCAAAATAATTGCCCAGGCCTGCCTATATACAAAGATAACCAATATTGCCTCGCCGTAGATAACCAATATTGCCTCGCCGTAGACAACCACAATTCATACCAATTGCTGTCAAATAGTCAAAAACCAAGCAGGTTCCATTAATAAGTACAGCTGTGTCTAATATGCACTGCTTTTTATTTAGGTTAGGTGCCGAACGAGGCAACCAATATCATTGCAGTTCCACACAAACATTTTGGAGCCAATCTTCCTCATAGTCTTTTTTATTTTAAGGAATGTTAAAATGATGATATTGATTTTCCCATCGCATTTCTGCACGCTAATGTTCAGTCACTGCTTTATGTTCCGCCCAGGACACAAACCTGGGTCACCATCAGTGTTGGGACTAACGCGTTACTTTCGGCGGTAAATAGTAATCTAGCGCGTTATTTTTTATATTCCGTTACTGCATGATGCGTTACTGCGTTATTTTACGTTATTTTTTATGTAGTATCGGCTAGAAACTGAGAGGATCTGAGTGTGTTTTATTGAGGGGGAAGGGGCCTCGGTCCCGGACCCCGGCGAGGCGTCCCTTCTCCGCTCCGTAAAAGTGTCCATCTCTTTTTTTTTCTTCTTCTGTTGTGGCATATGCTGCAGGTGCCTGCTCGTTTTTCGTATGTGGGTAACAACATTTAACTATGTATATATATTTCCGAATTGGTTTAACTGCCACCCGCCTGAATCTATTTAAAATCTAATTTTTTTTTATTTCAACCGCCCGACCCGACCCGCGGATAAAATCTAATTTTTTTTTATTTCAACCGCTCGACCCGCGGATAATCCGCGGACTCCGCGGTTGTGTCCGCAAACCGCGCATCTCTACTACAGACACACAACATGGAGTGTGTTCCCCAGTATTGCTTAAAAGCACGTTTAAACTGTCTTATCAAGGCTAGATTTCAGACAAAACACTGCTACACTTTGAGACTTCTTCGAAACTGTTCAAAAATACTAGAACATGGTGCCATTCGTGTTTTTGTGTACCCGCAGTACTTTGGAGGGATGGTTGCATAAGTGAAGAATTCCCAATGAGGCTTCCATTCAAAGATTTCCGTTCAATGTTTACTACAGCAAGTTACAATCCTAAAGTAATTTCATGTTTCCACAGTCAAAGGGATCTGTAAATTAGGATGTGCTCCTTCCCTTGAGGGACATCCAAAATCATGTTTGGAATAGGGATGTCCCGATCCAGGTTTTTGCACTTCTGATCCGATACCGATATTGTTTTTGCATTTCCGATACCGATACTGACCGATACCGATACTGACCGATACTGGCCTATCCGAGCATGTATTAAAGTTTAAAGTTATTTAGCCTACTTAGTTGTCAGAATCATGTTGAAAAGTGTTTTAGTACTCTTGATAACAACTAGCCAGCTGAATTAGGGGAGTTTGAATAATACACAACGGTTGGTAACAAGACCTGTTTATTCAAGGATAAACACAAAATAGACAAAATTATACATGACAAACAGAAATGGCATCATTGAACTAGGGCTGGGCAATATGGCCTTTTTTTAATATTGCGATATTTTAAGGCCATATTGCGATACACGATATAGATCTCGATATTTTGCCTTAGCCTTGAATGAACACTTGATGCATATAATCACAGCAGTATGATGATTCTATGTGTTTTGATTGATTGATTGAGACTTTTATTAGTAGGTTACACAGTGAAGTACATATTCCGTACAATTGACCACTAAATGGTAACACCCCAATAAGTTTTTCAACTTGTTTAAGTCGGGGTCCACTTAAATTGATTCATGATACAGATATATACTATCAGATATATACTATCATCATAATACAGTCATCACACAAGATAATCACATTGAATTATTTACATTATTTATAATCCGGGGTGTGGAGGGGGGCGTCGGATGTAAGTGTCAAAAAGACAGCCAAAAGAGTTTGATATGACAATAAATCTAAAATTAAAATACAGGGTAGAAATGCACCCATTTGCAGGAAATGTAGTCTTGATTTTAAAAATTTTCTTTCAAGGCTTGCATGTCTACATTAAAACATTCTTCTTCATACTGCATTAATATATGCTACTTTTAAACTTTCATGCAGAGAAGGAAATCACAACTAAAAAAATCAGTAATTTTTTCATACGATGTTGATGTGGAAATTTTTGCCTCTGCATTTTGATGGTGTGGACGTGTGGCACCGAATGGAGATAAGCGTCTCGACAGACGTCACAATATTTGAACAATGATGATGAAAACTGTTTTCTCTGTTGTGTCCGTGTGTCGAAAATTGTTATGCGCTTATTTTTTTATTTGATTTTGTGCGTGGCATATAATTGCTATGCGCAGAGGACGCTTGAGCAGTTTGCAATTGCACAAGCGCGCACCTTAGAGGGAGCGTTGGTCACACGGCTGCGCTAGCATCACAGCTAACGTTAGCCGTGCTGCTACCTCTCTGCTCGGGGAGGACGTACACGTATGTGCGTCAGACGTGACAGTATGTGACGTGTGTAAGAAGGTGCGCTTGTTGTCTGTGAGAAGCACAGACACAGAAAAGAGTGAGAAGAGCCTGTCGTGTAATGCCAGCAGCTAAAAGCAACTGCGTGAGAATTCACAGACCTGTGTATCTGTTGAAGGTGTGCTGGAAAATGCGGAACGGAAATTAGGGAGCTGCAGAAAAGTGGAATGTATTATTTAAATCGGTGCTTTGGAAAACACGGACCGGAGTTTTTTTAAACTGGATCTGGATCGGCATTTTCCCATGCCTTGCCGATACGCATTTTTTGGCAAATATCGGCAGCCGATCCGATCCAAATATCGGATCGGGACATCCCTAGTTTGGAATCACCAATGAAACCCTAACTATTATTAGTTTCTGGTGTTTTGTTTGATTTCCTGTCCAGCGCTTCTATTTGTGTTTCTGCAATAATATTAATATTGGATTAGATCAGAGATTTCGTTTTTGCCATCACTTTGCTTGTCTGTCCCCGACAGAGGTGGGTAGTAACGTGCTACATTTACTCCGTTACATCTACTTGAGTAACTTTCGGGATAAATTGTACTCCTAAGAGTAGTTTTAATGCAACATACTTTTACTTTTACTTGAGTATATTTATAGAGAAGAAACGCTACTTTTACTCCCTTCCATTTATCTACATTCAGCTCGCTACTCGCTACTGATTTTTATCGATCTGTTAATGCACGCTTTGTTTGTTTTGGTTTGTCAGACAGCCCTTCAAAATAGGATCTATCGCATGCCTGCGTTTCACCAATCAAATGCAGTCACTGGTGACGTTTGACTCCGTTTCACCAATCAAACAGAGCCAGGCGGTCACATGCGGCAAACAACAAGCTTAAGCTTACACGAACTCAACTTCAAATTTGAGGAAGCACATGGCGGTAAGTAACGCTAGTAGATATTTTGGCTGTTACCGTAGGCTGATGTTAGCTTCCCTGCTATGAATCACTATCAAATGTACATCTTGTGGGGACATTTATTAACGCACTGCAGCCTCATAGACACACACACACACACACACAAACACACACACACACACACACACACACACACACGCATGCATAGAAACACCAATCAGAAGTGCACAGTGTGTTTACCATGAATTGATTAACGTGGACCTCGACTTAAACAAGTTGAAAAACTTATTCGGGTGTTACCATTTAGTGGTCAATTGTACGGAATATGTACTGTACTGTGCAATCTACTAATTCAAGTTTCAATCAATCAATCAATGTTCCCAGGTGCAGCCCACACCTATCAGTTCATGGTGTGCGTAAAGGCTAAATTGTTATTTTCCTTTGTAATCTCTGCCTATTGAGCCTATGGTGCTGTTAAGTTATTGTGGCTCAATTTGCCTTAATTTTTTTATGTTAATGTATTATTATTTAATAAAAATTATTGTTTTAGTTGCTTAAGAGATATTCCTGGCTCTGAATTTGCTCATTGCTATTTTTATGTTTTTGTGCATTATTTGTTGCCGTCATCATTAAACGAACAGGTTACTCGTCAGTTACTCAGTACTTTTACTCAAGTAAATATTTGGGTGACTACTCCTTACTTTTACTTGAGTCATAAATCTCTCAAGTAACAGTACTCTTACTTCAGTACAATTTCTGGCTACTCTACCCACCTCTGGTCCCCGATTAGCAATCAGGACACACCTGTCCCTAGCCAAAAAAGATGCTTTAAATATCTGTGATTTGTACCTCCATGCAGCATAGCTTTCCCCATCCCTCTTGGGACCGTTCCGCCTTTCCGTGCATTTCCCCGCTGCACTCTTTTGTTACTAAATACACTTTAACTGCACTTTTGTCTGCCATCTCTGCATCTACACCCCAAAACCGAAACGTAACCAGTTCCTGCGCAGCCTTGACATATACCGTATTTTTCGGACTATAAGTCGCAGTTTTTTTCACTGTTTGGCCGGGAGTGCGACTTATACTCAGGAGCGACTTATGTGTGGAATGATTAACACATTACCGTAAAATATCAAATAATATTATTTGTCTCATTCACGTAAGAGACTAGACGTATAAGATTTCATGGGATTTAGCGATTAGGAGTGACAGATTGTTTGGTAAACGTATAGCATGTTCTATATGTTATAGTTATTTGAATGACTCTTACCATAATATGTTACGTTAACATACCAGGCACGTTCTCAGTTGGTTATTTATGCGTCATAAAACATACACTTATTCAGCCTGTTGTTCACTATTCTTTATTTATTTTAAATTGCCTTTCAAATGTCTATTCTTGGTGTTGGCTTTTATCAAATAAATTTCTCCAAAAAATGCGACTTATACTCCAGTGCGACGTATATATGTTTTCTTCCTTCTTTATTATGCATTTTCGGCAGGTGCGACTAATACTCCGGAGCGCCTTATACTCCGAAAAATACGGTAAATACATTTTAACTGCACTTTGTCTGCCATCTCTGCATCAACCGAAACGTAACCAGTTCCTGTGCAGCGTGGACATATATGATTGTACTTACGTAAAAGCGTCAAGCTCCCATTTCCAGTCTTATAATGATACCGACATGCGGGACCCGCCCCTGGATCAATTAAAACACAATCAACTCGACTCATACGGAACCTAATCCAACGAGCGCTTATCGTCTAAATCCTATTCCGGAGGCGAGGGAGAGGGGTCGTTTCTCATCATTTTTTCCCCCCATCAACGCATCAACAGAAAACAGAGCCCTGCGGGCGTTGTTGATCAATCCCCGCAGCCCTGTTTTTGAGCCTAAGGGGGTGATGATGGTCGTTGAATACGCACATCAATCCATCCCCAGCTTAATTCTCTTGTTTGCTTTTCTCTCCCGCAGGAAGCTCACATTAGGTGGAAACGCTCTAAACGGGGCTGTGTTAATTGGCGAAATGAAGATACGGAGTAAGGGCGAGAGGCGGCATATATTGCAGCCTCTGGTGGAAAAACAGGTAGAAAATTACCTTTTTTTTTCTTCTTCCGCATAAGCAAATTTTATGAAACATACAATAAACAACCAATTTAATTCTTAAATAGCTACACCTTAAATATGCTTGTATTAGATAGGGGTTGTTTTTAATATCCTCCCACAGGAGGATATTAAAAATATAATATAAATTAATATAAATATAATATAAATAATAAATAATTATTATAATATAAATAATAAATAATTATATAATATAAATATTATATATTTCCTTGCACTCCATGTTGTTTTTCAGGTAAACAAGTTAGCCAAGTTAATTAATCAAGTGTGCGTGTTTTTTTTTCCTTTGGTGCATTAGCGCACTTACGTCTCTGAAGCGGTTCCAGTGCTTGATCTTGCGGCTGTACTGGGAAATGGTGGACAGCCACTGCTCGTCCTCCATGAAATTGCCCGTCTTCTCCGCCTCCTTCACGCTCCTCACGTCGGCCTGCAGGCTGGAGCCGAGCTCCGCCAGCATCATCACCGTCACCACCACCAGCACCATATCCGCCATGTGGAGCACGCTGAGGCGGGCCGGAGATCGGAAGGACAAACGTCGTCGCGCTGCACGCCGGTCCTCTTGTGCGGGAGGAAGATGAGGGCGATGAAGATGCTGGAGGCGGGGAATGGAGGGGGGGGGAAAAAAGTGATTAGCTTCCAGGATGCTCGTCTTCGTCTCCTTCTGTAGGGGGGTGAGGGATGGAGGAGGGGTGTAGCCTATATTCCAGCCTATATATGTAAATCCTCGACCAAGTACTCCAAAGTCGTATTTACATTTTTTTTTAGGTGCGCGGGAAGTGGTCACGTGACTTCCCCCGCGACTCCACCCCAGATGTGTCTGTTCGCAAAAACGTCAACAAAACTAATTGTATTTTAATTAGAAAACAAAACAAGAGTCAAAAGCCTTCATGTTAGTAATGAGGCCGATGGATGGTCTATTTTCGATCTTTTTTTTCATATATAAGGCGCACCGGATATAGGGCACATAAAAGGAGTCTTTTTTATTATTATTTTTTTCTAAATCTAAAACACTTCATTGTGGTCTAGATCAGTGTTTTCCAACCACTGTGGGAGATGTGTGCAGTGGGAGATTATCTAATTTCACCTATTTGGGGTAAAAATATTTTTTGCAAACCAGTAATTCATACTTGCCAACCTTGAGACCTCCGATTTCGGGAGGTGGGGGGGCGTGGTCGGGGCATGGTTGGGGGCGTGGTTAAGAGGGGAGGAATATATTGACAGCTAGAATTCACCAAGTCAAGTATTTCATACATATACATATATATATATATATATATATATATATATATATATATATATATATATATATATATATATATATATATATATATATATCCATCCATCTTCTTCCGCTTATCCGAGGTCGGGTCGCGGGGGCAGCAGCCTAAGCAGGGAAGCCCAGACTTCCCTCTCCCCAGCCACTTCGTCCAGCTCCTCCCGGGGGACCCCGAGGCGTTCCCAGGCCAGCCGGGAGACATAGTCTTCCCAACGTGTCCTGGGTCTTCCCCGCGGCCTCCTACCGGTCGGACGTGCCCTAAACACCTCCCTAGGGAGGCGTTCGGGTGGCATCCTGACCAGATGCCCGAACCACCTCATCTGGCTCCTCTCGATGTGGAGGAGCAGCGGCTTTACTTTGAGCTCCTCCCGGATGACAGAGCTTCTCACCCTATCTCTAAGGGAGAGCCCCGCCACCCGGCGGAGGAAACTAATTCCGGCCGCTTGTACCCGTGATCTTGTCCTTTCGGTCATAACCCAAAGCTCATGACCATAGGTGAGGATGGGAACGTAGATCGACCGGTAAATTGAGAGCTTTGCCTTCCGGCTCAGCTCCTTCTTCACCACAACGGATCGATACAGCGTCCGCATTACTGAAGATGCTGCACCGATCCGCCTGTCGATCTCACGATCCACTCTTCCCTCACTCGTGAACAAGACTCCGAGGTACTTGAACTCCTCCACTTGGGGCAGGGTCTCCTCCCCAACCCGAAGATGGCATTCCACCCTTTTCCGGGTATATATATATATATATATATATATATATATATATATATATATATATATATATATATATATATATATATGTATATATACAGGTAAAAGCCAGTAAATTAGAATATTTTGAAAAACTTGATTTATTTCAGTAATTGCATTCAAAAGGTGTAACTTGTACATTATATTTATTCATTGCACACAGACTGATGCATTCAAATGTTTATTTCATTTCATTTTGATGATTTGAAGTGGCAACAAATGAAAATCCAAAATTCCGTGTGTCACAAAATTAGAATATTACTTAAGGCTAATACAAAAAAGGGATTTTTAGAAATGTTGGCCAACTGAAAAGTATGGCACCCCAAACCATCACCCAACCATGCAAATTTTGCATTTCCTTTGGAAATCGAGGTCCCAGAGTCTGGAGGAAGACAGGAGAGGCACAGGATCCACGTTGCCTGAAGTCTAGTGTAAAGTTTCCACCATCAGTGATGGTTTGGGGTGCCATGTCATCTGCTGGTGTCGGTCCACTCTGTTTCCTGAGATCCAGGGTCAACGCAGCCGTCTACCAGCAAGTTTTAGAGCACTTCATGCTTCCTGCTGCTGACCTGCTCTATGGAGATGGAGATTTCAAGTTCCAACAGGACTTGGCGCCTGCACACAGCGCAAAATCTACCCGTGCCTGGTTTACGGACCATGGTATTTCTGTTCTAAATTGGCCCGCCAACTCCCCTGACCTTAGCCCCATAGAAAATCTGTGGGGTATTGTGAAAAGGAAGATGCAGAATGCCAGACCCAAAAACGCAGAAGAGTTGAAGGCCACTATCAGAGCAACCTGGGCTCTCATAACACCTGAGCAGTGCCAGAAACTCATCGACTCCATGCCACGCCGCATTAACGCAGTAATTGAGGCAAAAGGAGCTCCAACCAAGTATTGAGTATTGTACATGCTCATATTTTTCATTTTCATACTTTTCAGTTGGCCAACATTTCTAAAAATCCCTTTTTTGTATTAGCCTTACACAATATTCTAATTTTGTGACACACGGAATTTTGGATTTTCATTTGTTGCCACTTCAAATCATCAAAATTAAATGAAATAAACATTTGAATGCATCAGTCTGTGTGCAATGAATAAATATAATGTACAAGTTACACCTTTTGAATGCAATTACTGAAATAAATCAAGTTTTTCAAAATATTCTAATTTACTGGCTTTTACCTGTATATATATAAGAAATACTAAGTCAAGTATTTCTAATACATATATATATATATATATATATATATATATATATATATATATATATATATATATATATATATATATATATATATATATATATATAAAATAAATACTTGAATTTCAGTGTTCATTTATTTACACATATACACACACATAACACTCATCTACTCATTGTTGAGTTAAGGGTTGAATTGTCCATCCTTGTTCTATTTGTCACTATTTTTCTAACCATGCTGAACGCCCTCACTAATGATGTGCTGTGTGGCACGCAAAACGTGCTTTCATCAAATGCACTAGATGGCAGTATTTTCCTGTTTAAGAGTGTCACAACATTGCTGTTTACGGCAGACAAACTGCTTTACGGTAGACGAAAACGTGACTGCTATTGTTATGTGTTGTTACCGCGCTGGGAGGACGTTAATGAAACTGCCTAACAATAAACCCACATAACAAACCAAGAACTCGCCCTCGATCATTCTACAGTTATAACGTGATTGGGCAGGTACGCTGTTTATATTGTGTGCCTGAATTTCGGGAGATTTTCGGGAGAAAATTTGTCCCGGGAGGTTTTCGGGAGAGGCGCTGAATTTGTGAGTCTCCCGGAAAATCCGGGAGGGTTTGCAAGTATGGCCGTGGGAGATTATCTAATTTCACCTTTTTGGGTTAAAAATATTTTTTGCAAACCAGTAATTATAGTCTGCAAATGATGTGTTGTTGTTGAGTGCCGGTGCTGTCTAGAGCTCGTGTAATACTCTTACCATACCATACCATACCAACTTTATTTATAAAGACCTTTAAAGACAAGCACAGTTGAAAAACAAAGGGCTGTACACCACAAAGAAATGGAGGCAAAGGACAGACTAAAAAAATAACATTTAAAACAGAAATAAAAATACACATTTAAAAAGCAAATATAAATTACCCTAAGAACAGTTTGTTAGATAAAAACAGTTTAAAAGTTAAAAACAGTTCAAAAAGTTAAAAGCTAAAAACAGTTCAAAGTCTCATGCTGGGTTAAAAGCCAGTGAATAAAAATGGGTTTTAAGAAGGGTCTTAAAAATAGCCAAAAAAGGGGCCTGTCTCACATGGAGAGGGAGATCGTTCCAGAGTTTGGGACCCGCAACAGAGAAAGCTCTGTCCCCTCTGAGCTGGGTACCTCCAGGATCAGCTGATCAGCTGACCTGAGGGACCGGGTGGGGGCATAGAGGTGGAGCAGCTCAGAGAGGTACGGTGGGGCAAGACCACGTAAGGATTTAAAAACGAGTAAGATCATTTTCAAATGGACTCTAAAAGACACAGGCAGCCAGTGGAGGGAGGCTAAAACAGGAGTAATGTGCTCTCTTTTTCTTGTGTTAGTTAAAAGTCGGGCAGCTGCATTTTGGACCAGTTGCAGACGTGAGAGGGAGGATTGACTAATTCCAAAATACAAAGAGTTACAGTAATCCAGCCGAGATGTGATAAAGGCATGGATTACTGTCTCTAACTGTTGCCTAGAAAGAAGGTTTTTAACCTTGGCCAGCTGACGTAAATAAAAAAAAGATGGCTCTTCCATATCAGTAGGTGGCAGCCGGTAGCCAATTGCTTTGTAGATGTCGGAAACAGCGGGAGGCAGCGTGCAGGTAAAAAAGGTGTCCAATGCTTAAACCAAAAATAAACAAAAGGTGAGTGCCCCTAAGAAAAGGCATTGAAGCTTAGGGAAGGCTATGCAGAACGAAACTAAAACTGAACTGGTTACAAAGTAAACAAAAAAAGAATGCTGGACGACAGCAAAGACTTACTGTGGAGCAAAGACAATGTACATCCGAACATGACATGACGATCAACAATGTCCCCACAAAGAAGGATTAAAAACAACAGAAATTATCTTGATTGCTAAAACAAAGTAGATGCGGGAAATATCGCTCAAAGGAAGACATGAAACTGCTACGGGAAAATACCAAAAAAAGAGAAAAAGCCACCAAAATAGGAGCACAAGACAAGAACTAAAACACTACACGCAGGAAAACAGCACAAAAAGTCTAAATAAGTCAGGGTGTGATGTGACAGGTGGTGACAGTACACCTACTTTGAGACAAGAGTTATAGTGATGCATGCTTGGTTATGCTTTAAAGTCATATACAACAATTGCGACAACAACTTTTTACTGTCAACTGTTTTTTAATGATTTCTGCTGGTGGTGTGCCTCCGCATTTTTTCAACGCTAAAAATGTGCCTTGGCTCAAAAAAAGGTTGAAAAACACTGGTCTACGTAACATGTGATGGTGGTTCTTTGGTCAAAAGGTTGCATGGATGATGTTTTACAGATCATCTTCAAGCTGCCTCTCCCCGTCGTCTTTGTTGTAGAGGTGTAGCGTGCAAGGACGGGAGTGGAAGAAGTGTCAAAAGATGGAGCTAACTGTTTTAATGACATTCAGACTTTACTTCAATCACGGAGCGGCATCTCCTCATCCGCCGGAGTTGTGTCCCGTGAAAAGCCGTCCGACCAGAACTCTCTAATAACTAAAGTTCCTTGGGTGAATAATGTAAACTCACTACACCGGTATGTTTTAGCGCTTTCATGGCGAGTTTACTGACAGATATAAGTAAGAACTTTACACTGTGGGTTATACTTGTTAAGCGCTTTTCTCCCTTTAAGGTACTCAAAGCACTTTGACACTATTTCCACATTCACCCATTCACACACTGATGGCGGGAGCTGCCATGCAAGGTCCTAACCACGACCCATCAGGAGCAAGGGTGAAGTGTCTCGCTCAAGGACACAACGGACGTGTCTAGGATGGTAGAAGGTGGGGATTGAACCAGGAACCCTCAGGTTGCTGGCATGGCCACTCTCCCAACTGCTTTATATTAGAAATGGCAACAGCGGAGGATGAATGTACTACCTACTTATATATCTTGTAGTGTTTTAAATGAAACCGATCGAGAACATATCTTGTTATTGTGCAATTCTAAGATATTGAAAGAATACAACATAGCCCCACCAATGGCTGGCTGGCAACTAATCGCGAGCTTGCAAATTGAGCACTAATAAATCGCTATCTTAAATGCTAAGAGAAACAAAGATTAGACAAACATTTTTGCAGCCAATTCCTAAAAACACTAGAGTTCTCCTGTTGTAAAGAGCAGTAATCCTCAAACGGTGGTACGCACGCTCCATCTAGTGGTACGCCAAATAATTACTTCATTAAATAATCAAACACAGTGTTACTGTTCAAATTGTGTGTAATGTTACAAATAATAAATATACTTGCTAAATAAGACCTCTGCCTTGTTTTTAATGAATATCTAGGCCTACTACGCTACTGTATTTTAATGTTGTGCGACCGTAACTCTCTAATAACTAAAGTTCCTTGGGTGAATTATGTAAACTCACTACACCGGTATGTTTTAGCACTTTCATGGCGAGTTTACTGACAGATACAAGTAAGAACTTTTCACTACTTTATATTAGAAATGGCAACAGCGGAGGATGAATGTCCCATAACAAGAAGATAGAGAAAAAGAAGAAACTTATCGAATACAATGGCGGATGCGCGCACATTTTCAGGACTTATGCAGATCCCAAATACAGATCAGCAGGTACCAGAAGGTAAGAAAAGTTTCTTTTGCATAATATTGCGAAACAAAACGCCAGATAGTATGTCTCACCTTATACACACACCATAATAATACTCGTATGTTGAAGCACAGTACAATCCATCAAGCGGTGCGGCTTCATAGCTTACCAAAGTCGTACGAAAACATTTTGATAGATTTTTGAGCGCTGTGTGTAATGTTCTATATTTTCAATGGAACATATAACATTTTGGATGTTGTTTACTTGAGTCATATTGCAGTTTACACTTATCTCTTATGTGTGACTGCCATCTACTGGTCACACTTATCATTACACGTGTACCAAATAAAATACCTCCGAAGTTGGTAAGCACAACCGGAATTATTCCGTACATTAGGCGCACCGGGTTATAAGGCGCACTGTCGAGTTTTGAGGGGGGGAAAAGGATTTTAAGTGCGCCTTATATTCCGGACAATACGGTAACCGGTTTGCATTGAAGCGCGGACATACGCATACAAATGTGTCTGTAAAACAGCATTAAGTCGCAGACAATTTTAAAAATAGTTTTCTTTTTCTCACTTTGGCCCAAAATAGAACACGCACGTTCTGACAATATACATATTATAAATAATCCTCTTGACAAAACACTTTAAGTTCGTTAAAGATTCTGAGGAAAAGAATTGGAGCAGTTTATTTACAAATCCGTTAAACTTTAAGCACTTCCTGTTCAGCATTTTCATGTTGGCAGTTCACCATTAAAGACGTGTTTGGAAAAGCAATCGAGTGTTTCCTCAAACCTCCACATTGGTGACATCCGCAACTGCCACAACACATTCATTTATCATCATTCAAAGATTAAAATTATAATAAAATCAGAGCTATTGTCAAAATGACATCCATCCATCCATCCATTTTCTACCGCTTATTCCCTTTTTTTTTGGGGTCGCGGGGGTCGCTGGAGCCTATCTCAGCTACAATCGGGCCAACACAGATAGGCAAACAACATTCACACTCACATTCACACACTAGGGCCAATTTAATGTTGCCAATCAACCTATCCCCAGGTGCATGTCTTTGACAAAATGACACCATGATAGTTTAATTAAAGGTAACATACCTGCAAACTTAAACAATGTGAACATGTTAGATTCAAGCATAAAATAAAATAGAACAAACCACAAATGTAGTAACACATTTTTACAATGGAGTTCAGGGTGCGCCATACTTGCCAACCCTCCCGGATTTTCCGGGAGACTCCCGAAATTCAGCGCCTTTCCCGAAAACCTCCTGGGACACATTTTCTCCCGAAAATCTCCCGAAATTCAGGCGGACCTGGAGGCCACGCTCCCTCCAGCTCCATGCGGACCTGGAGGGTCCGCATGGAGCAATGTTGTTGTAATATATTGAGTTGGAGGCAATAAACAGGCGAGGGGATGAAGTACGTCTCTTTACTGTAGACTTCAGAACAGACACTTGACGTCAGGTGCGCAACACCACGTAAATCGTTGGCCAACCAAAAAGTAACCCCAGTACGCTATAGCCAACATTCACCAGGAGATGGCAACAGACAAACATAGATCACATTCCAGTCTCTCCATGTTTTCTCGCCATGGTAACATGTGATCCTCATGCACTGTGCGCTGTCTCTGTCCCTCTTGATATATATTATATATTTTCTTATATATATATATATATATATATATATATATATATATATATATATATATATATATATATATATATATATATATATATATATATAAGAAAATACTTCACTTTCAGTGAATTCTAGCTATATATATATATATATATATATATATATATATATATATATATATTTATCATGTATATATATATATATATATTTATTATACTATATATATATATATATATATATATACAGTATATATATGTGTATATATATATATATATACTGTATATATATATATATATATATGAAATACTTGACTTGGTGAATTCTAGCTGTAAATATACTCCTCCCCTCTTAGCCACGCCCCCAACCACGCCCCCACCCCACACCGACCACGCCCCACCCCCCACCTCCCGAAATTGGAGGTCTCAAGGTTGGCAAGTATGGGGTGCGCATCGTGCCTTCGACCAATTGCAAGCGCTGCACGGAACTCTAACTAGTTCAAAGATGATGGTCATGTCTTTGCATCCTACCGTTTCGTTATTTTACCCATTCAGTGGAAAATTTACAATGAAAGAAGGTATTGTGCGTTGATACTGCATCAGTCTGCCGCCATTTGCTGCCAGCAGGAGCAGCCGATTGCTTGCACCTGCGCTAAATGGAGTAGCGGCAGCCAATTTAGAGGGCGCTTAAAGTCAGCTGACACGTCATCTTTGAACAGTGTGATGTGGGTTACACTTGAATTGCTATTGCGACATCCAGTGGACATGTTTAGAACAGCGGTTTCTTTCATTAAAAAATTGCAGGTCATTTTTATACTTACCAAACTCATCTTAGAGGCCGAGGGCCGGATCAAACCTGTTTGGCCGTACGTTTGACACCCCTGCGATAGTGGATATCAGTGTGGTAACCCCAAAAAAAACATATATCGGATGATATCGTCTTGCGTGTTTACTTGTGCAGAGCTGGACAGGCAGTTAACATCTAAATATCCTCCAATAAGCACACAAGTTTGGTCTTTTATTCTATTTTAGTGACGTTGTTTACAAAAGGTAAACACGGTAGCCACACAGCAAATTCCACAGACCTAAATGAAGCTGGCAGCTACACAACAGCCAAGCTTACTTACAAACGCACACAAGCCAGACATACACAATTGAACAATATTGCAGGCTAAAACATAACATCCTTATAGTTGCATATTCCTTACACATCAGTGACGTGCAGTCACTAGAGGCAGGTGAGGCGGGGCCTCACCTGCCATCATGGAAAGAAAAAAAATGTAAAAAGAAAAAAAATTAATTAAATTGTTATATGTATCCAGTGATTATACTATAAAGTTATTTTCCATTTAACGTCACCAGTTTTAGATTATTTTTATTCAAAATCGCTGAATTTTCACATTTGCCGTTCAAATACTGAGAAGAGACGGTGCGGTGAAGAGCAGCCAGTCGAGGCACGTCACTCAGTGCCTCTAACATGGATTCCGGACTCGGCTAACTGCTGGCCTGCTGTGCAGTGAGACTGTATTGCTATATGAATTATATTATACATTTCCATAGTTTAGTTAGCTGAGGTATATAATGTACAGTGTATTTTGTCAACAACTGTATGTGTGTAACGTATTTCTTGTGCTGAGCGATCATAAAACGGCTGCAAAAGACGCACTGGCTGAGGCTCCAGTAGCCCCGCCTCCTGCACCCCCGCCGTAGAATTGTTATATCAACTAAAGCCCACACTTAAACTTTCCACGTGCAAGATTGAATCTATTTAAAAAAGTTATTTCATAAGAAGCCAAAAAGTGCAAAAACAATAATGTTTGTGTTGGAGGAGTTGTGAATGACTGCAGGGCCACAACATTAGGTACACCTGCAGACTGCAGGTGTATCTAATTCACACCTCCTCCAACACGAACATTATTGTTTTTGCACTTTTTGCTTCTTATTAAATAACTTTTGTAACCTATTTTTATGGGCTTTCCTCTTTGTGATGTTAAGTTCCTGTTATGCGCTGTTATACAGTATATGCCTCGAGCTCTTATTTTGAAGGCGCTAAGAGCGGAATTGATGACATGGGGTGGAGTGGAAGTTTTTGAAAGAAGGTAAATAAAGTGGTCCTCGTGTAAACTGGAGCCTCCGTGTTTGTTATTTTGTAGTTTCATACAGTATAGGTGACATTTATAAACCCTCGGTTACACTTTTTTAAATAGATTCAATCTTGCACGTGGAAAGTTGAAGTGAGGGCTTTAGTTGCGGCGCATGGACTTAATTTGTAAGTAAAGGTAAGACCGTAATAACGTTTTTTTTATTAAATGTGCTTTTTTGTGTGCTACAGTTTGTATGTGTAAAGTTAAAGTTAAGTTAAAGTACCAATGATTGTCACACACACACTAGGTGTAATGACATTTGTCGTCTGCATTTGACTCATCCCCTTGATCACCCCCTGGGAGGTGAGGGGAGCAGTGGGCAGCAGCGGCGCCGCGCCTGGGAATCATTTTGGTGATTTAACCCCCAATTCCAAGCCTTGATGCTGAGTGCCAAGCAGGGAAGAATGCTGGTATGAGCTTTTAAACATAACCTGTTAACTGCTGCCAATCAAATGGTGAATAAGATACCCTTTAGGGTTCATATGTTTGTAAATCTGACTGTGATGAAGTCAGTGCCTCACCAGCCATCAACCTCACCACACGTCACTGATACATACATATATACACATATATATATATATATATATATATGTATGTATATATATATGTATATGTGTACATATATATGTATATGTGTACATATATACATATATATGTATATGTGTACATATATAAACTATATATATTATATATATATATACATTTATATTTATATAATATATATACACATGTAATATATATATATTATATATATATATATTTATATTATATACATAAATATATATATAATATATATACATTATATATATATATATATATATATATATATATATATACACATACATATGTATATATATATATATATATATATATATATATATATATATATATATATATATATATACACATATATATATATATACATACATACATATATATATATATACACATATATATGTATAAGATTGGATATATAAAAAAAAAAACAGATGTAAAAGTAAAAGAAAAAAACAATTCCCCGAGATCTGTACTGAAAACAAATCATTAAAAGTGTATTTTAATTGTGTTTGGTTGTCCTACGTATTCTGGTTACCATGGCTATTGCTTAAATGATGAATAATTCATGAGTATCATCTTCTCTCAGACACAGGTCACGGGGAGATGACTGATCAATAACGATGATCCGGATCGCCCTTTTCTCTTGGTAGTCGTGCGGTTTCACTCCATCGTGTCGTTATCGACTGTATGTGTCCCTCCTTCAGCTGTCATTTACCAATAAGCAACAACGTCCAATCAATACGCACAATATTTGTCATTCCTGGGCAGAGTGCAACCAAGTGAGTCTCACTGGGGCCTGGCAGTTCTCCTTTTACCTCCTGAACAATCCCAAGAATAAACACATTGTTCACGTGACAAAGATCACACCACAATTAAGAAAAAGTGCATGCGCAAGCAAAAAGGGAGGTGAGAGGGAAAAGAAAGCGAGCGGGTCCATTTCTGCTTCCTCCAGCAATAAATCAGCGGTGTGGCGGTGGCAGCTGGGTGGTGGTGACACATGTGAAGGTGGTGACGCTGACACGCAGCAGGAGAGATGACTTGACGGGTGATTGGACGCTGAGGAGGCGACACAACGCTTGATGTGCTCTCCTTGATGGACTCATGCAAAGAGAGCCTTCCAGAACCTTCTATATGGTCAAATGGACAACTTTTGTAAGCATTGTGAGACTGCAACACACTCGCCCCATTGGAAAAAGTGAAAATGATCCGTTCCAGGGTCAAACGGTCACTGTTACAAGTACCTGGGAGTCCACTTGAACAGCAGAGTGGACTGGAAGGACAACAGCAAAGTTGTTTACAAGAAGGGCATGAGCAGACTCTTTTTTAAGGAGGAAGCTTAGGTCCTTTAATGTGTGCAGCAAGCTGTTGGAGATCTTTTATCCGTCTGTTGTGGCCAGTGCCCTGTACTTTGCAGTGGTTTGTTGGGGGAGCAGCACCAGCAAAAGGGACTGATATATTATATGTACCGTATTTTTCGGACTATAAGTCGCAGTTTTTTTCATAGTTTGGCCAGGCTCCAGTGCGATTTATATATGTTTTTTTCCTTCTTTATTATGCATATTCGGCAGGTGCGACTTATACTCCGGTGCGACTTATACTCCGAAAGATACGGTAATATAATATATCAGTATATATCATATACCAGGGGTCGGCAACCCGCGGCTCCGGAGCCGCATGCGGCTCTTTGATCACTCTGATGCGGCTCAGCAGCTTACTTGCTGAACCCCCCAATTTTCCCGTGAGACTTCCGGATTTCAGTGCCTCTCGCAGAAAACTCCCGGGATTAATATTCACCGATGTTCACCCTTACAGCTATAATAAGGGCGTGCCATGATGGTACAACAATTGGCGCTCTCTACAATCTGTATTAACAGCGTGCCAGCCCAACACTTGTTATACAATATGCATCTTCTGCTGGCACACGTACGTGACAGCAAGGCATACTTTGTCAACAGCCACACAGGTTACACTGACGGTGGCCATATAAAACAACTTTAACACTCTTACTAATAATGCGCCACACTTTGAACCAAAACCAAACAAGAATGACAAACACATTTCGGGAGAACATCTGCACCTTAACACAACATAAACACAACAGAACAAACACCCAGAATCCCATGCAGCCCTGACTCTTACGGGGTACATTATACACCCCTGCTACCACCAAACCCCGCCCCCACCCCAACCCTGCTCCCTCACACATCAACCCCCCCCGCCCCCCCATGTGCGTCGGTTGAGGTGGGCGGGGTTTGGTAGCGGGGGTGTATAATGTATCCCGGAAGAGTTAGGGCTGCATGGGATTCTGGGTATTTGTCCTGTTGTGTTTATGTTGTGTTACTGTGCAGATGTTCTCCCGAAATGTGTTTGTCATTCTTGTTTGGTGTGGGTTCACAGTGTGGCACATTATTAGTAAGAGTGTTATAGTTGGGTTTTTTTTATACCGCCACCGTCAGTGTAACCTGTGTGGTTGTTGACCAAGTATGCATTGCTGTTACCTACGTGAGCAAGCGGAAACACCATACACCGTGTGGCTGATCAGGCTCGCTGGTTGTAGTGGGTGCTATATGCTATACCATCACGGCACGCACGACGCTGACAAGCACCATTCATTTAAAACCCGCGTGCCGCACCAGCATTCAAATTCCATATAAAGGTGAGGGCAGCGTGTCTGAGACCCCTGGTATACACATAGCACAAAGCAAAAATAAAACTTTGTATGCAGTGTTATTTCATTTAAAATTTCAAAAAAATTTTGCGGCTCCCATTGTTTTCTATAATTTGCGAAACTGGTCAAAATGGCTCTTGGACTGGTAAAGGTTGCCGACCCCTGTCATATACTGTACATTAGTCTATTTTATATCTGCAATGTCCTTTCCATCCTTTGTAACTGAGCCACTGTGTGGAACAATTTCCCTTGTGGATCATTAAAGTTAGTCTAAGTCTAAGTCATGGGTGTCAAACTCTGGCCCGCGGGCCAAAATTGGGCCGCCGTGTAATTTCACTTGGCCCTTGAGGCAATATCAAATTAACACTAGAGCTGGCCCGCCGATTATATACAGCGGCGGTGCCGCGGCAACACCGCATTCACCGCTAATTCTCATACTTGCCAACCCTCCTGGAAGACTACCAAATTTGAGTGCCCCTCCCGAAAATCGTCACGTCCGCTTTTCACCCAGTCCAAGGAGTGCTGGCCCAGTCACATAATATGAGCGGCTTCCGCACGCACACACTTGTGAATACAGTCATACTTGGTCAACAGCGATACAGGCTACGCTGAGGGTGGCCTTATAAACAACTTTAGCACTGTTAGAAATATACGCCACACTGTGAATCCACACCAAACAAGAATGACAAACACATTTCGGGAGAACATCTGCACTGTAACACAACAGAACAAATACCCAGAATCCCTAACTCTTCCGGGCTGCAATATACACCCCCGCTACCACCAAACCCCGCCCACCTCAACCGATGCACGTGGCTGAGTTGCTATTGTTCCCAAACTGTTCCATTTTCTTATAATAAAGCCGACTGTTTTGGAATATTTAGGAAATTTCACGACTGTATTTGTTGCACAGGTGGCATCCTGTGACAGTTCCACGCTGGAAATCACTGAGCTCCTCAGAGCGGCCCATTCTTTCACAAATGTTTGTAGAAACAGTCTCCATGCCTAAGTGCTTGATTTTATACACAAGGCCTAGTGATTAGGGCACCTGATTGTCATCATTTGGATGGGTGGCCAAATACTTTTGGCAATACAGTGTACATGCGCATCACATTTGAACGCCGAACATCGTGGAGCGAAAAAGACATCCGGGATTATTCCGCCTCATGCTTGGATCGGCATGTGGTTGCTATAGCGACAGCATGGAAACCACAACCTGGGACTCTTCTAGCCCTGCCTCAATTAATATTTGGCATGAAGACGGAGAGAGGGGGGACATTATTGGTGTTGGAAGTAGGTTGGAAAAGAGGAAGTAGAGCATGACAGACTGTGTGTTTTACCGTTAAATGGCGCCGCCTCGGGCCATTCACTTCATGTATAATACATTTACTAGCAAACTGAGGGTTGGGGATGCTTTTACACACAACACAGAGTGCAGCATGAATGTTCTTGTTTTTATTCTAACAGATTTGTCAAGATACCATGCGTTAGCAATATATAAATACAATTGTTGCCAATGTTTAAAATATTCTACCTTACTGGGAATTCAGGTCAATGGTGGTTCCACTCCTGTTTAGTTGCTGCAGGTGAAGCAACAAAGAGCTCTCACACCAAAAGGCAGCGGGCGCTTCTTTGTGGTGCAATGTCGCCACCTTATGGAGACGTAAAGTATTATCTTGTCATGCAGCCATACAGGCCAGAATGAAAATTCAGTTCAGTTCAGTTCAGTTTGAGTTTATTTCGAACATGCAAGTATACAACATGATACATCACAATCTCCATAGATACATATAAAACACAATACCATAACAAATAATTTGGAATTTGGTTTGAGCCATAACAGTTGGAATATGTAATACACAGTTTTTTTTACAGCAAAATATATATATATTGGGTTAGAGAAGGGGGCCGCATTGGGTTAAAAAAAAAGA
>NC_084549.2:11830000-11857500 GCF_033978685.3 Nerophis lumbriciformis
GGCTGCTCCGCACTCGTCGTCCCAGACTCTTTGCTGGACCTCTTGGGTCAGGAGCTGGTCCGCCTGGCAGTCAGCGAGCCCTGCGGCCTGAAGGGAGCGCTCATAGACGTGTGCGTGGCCAGGGGGGAGCCGGGGGACCCGTGCACCGTGGATCAGATCGCGGTGGACGCCGGCTTGGTCCCCACTTTCCACGTCACCCTGGTGCTGAGAGCCGAGTCCGGAGGACTGTGGCCCAAAGTGCGGGGGTTCTTCAAAGGCGGCGAGACGTACGGGACGCCCGCCAGGCGGTCTTTGAGACTGAGCCCCAGTTTCAGGGCCATGAAGAAAAAGTTGTATTGTTCGGGGGAGCTTCTGATTGAAGAGTGCTGCTGATTGAAGAGTGCTGCTGAGGACTCAGAACGTGGAGCAAACAAACAGCACGAGGCGCACAATCCTGGAACGACTTTGTGAACAAGGCAGCTGGTCACCTGCGGGTGAACTCGCTCTTGATGGAGCACGGCAGTATTTGATGACCTTTTGTACTGGAAACAATAAATTATTTTATATACATAACTTGTGTGATCTCTGGCAAACTACGGGTGTTATGGTACACAAAAAGTCCGGTTCGGTACGTACCTCGGTTTAGAGGTCACGGTTCGGTTCATTTTCGGTACAGTAAGAAAACAACAAAATATAAATTTTTGGGTTATTTATAGGGATGATGTTTGATAAGAAATTATCGAGTTCGAGCCCATTATCGAATCCTCTTATTGAACCGATTCCTTATCGATTCTCTTATCGAATCCAGATAGGTTGTTGTATATGGAAAAAACAATATTTGGTTTAACAAAAGCTCACTTTTATTTTATAATAAAATAAAATAAATAAATAAATATTGACTGTTACCCCCCTAAAAAAATAAAATATATAAATATTGACTTTTGTTACCCAAAGTATATTAAGTGGGATTTTTCAGAAAAACAAATATATACAGTAACACAAAAACAACCTGTCTCTGTGATCACTATAGGTTAATAGCCATGCCTTGAGGCGTTTTTTCCGGTCCATTATTTTTGCTGCTTGTGTGACATCACAGGAAATGACGTAGCTCAGTCATTAGACTGAGCTACATCATTTCCTGTGATGTTCCACAGGGCATTTCTTGTGGGACGGGATTCGTTCCCAGGGATTCAAATAAAGAACTAACCCTTTTTTTTTTTTTACTACAGTGGCCTCGATAACAGGAACCGGTTCTCAAAAAGGGATTCGAGTCCATGGAATCGGTTCTTTTCTTAGCGAACGGTTCTTTTCTTATCGAACAACCGGGAGAAGCGGTTTCGAACATCATCCCTAGTTATTTATTTACCAAATTTGCAAAATCTTCCACCAAAAATATTTTTCTTAGTGGAATATTTGATGTGAAGCCATCGGAACCTTGGATAGGTCAACAATTCATAATAACATTGATTTTGATTCAATATTATGTTTTGAGCAATGACAGTTTGAAAGAAAAAAAAACAGCTTTGTTTTATTAGTCAACATTGCAACTTTTTCTAAATTACCGTACATTTAACCTTTAAGCTTTTTTATTTCACTTTTGTTATGTTTTTGTTTATTTTAATAGTATTTTTAGAATGTGCCGTGGGCCTTTAAAACATTAGTTGTGGGCCGCAAATGGCCTCCGGGGCACACTTTTGACACCCCTGCTATAGATAATAAAAAATGAAATCTGATAAATCTGTGGATAAAAAGCAGAGCCTGGCGACGCATGCGCGTTTATCATAACTCTCTCTCTCTCTCTCTGTCTCTGCCCCTCCCTCACGAATGCTGCTGCGTGCACAATTTGTTTTTAACCCCTTCTTAACCCTGAACGTACATTGAAAATACACGCAACCCTAACTCAAAATGCCGGACATTTGAGGCATTTAAGAAACTCCGCCCTGACAGCTCCGCAAAAGAGGACATATGGTCAGTCTATCATAGCCCGTTAGCTGCTCGCATGCCGTGTGTTGTGCCTCAGTGTGCATTGTTTACACAACGTGCGTTACGCTACTTAATATGTCCGTGGGGAAACTCGTTCGGTACACCTCCAAAACGAATCGGAACCCCCGTACCGAAACGGTTCAATACAAATACACGTACCGCTACACTTCATGGCAAACACAAAGTCAAAATGGTCATTGTTCCGAACACAATTTATTTGAAAAGAAAGCCGTTACACAACTTTTTAGCTTGTTAATTTAATAAATAAGATGTGCAATCATTTTCATCAATCTTGATCCGACGGGCTACTTTTAACAACTTTATATTATAATAATACGCGATATCACCTTCAATAAATTCTGCACTGTTAAAAAGTCTATAATTGATATTTACACTAGAAAGAACGAGAAAATAAAAATAAAACGTACTTTCCTCATGAGTGGCTCAGACATGTGAGAAGGCCGGAAGGTTTCTCCAAACAAAAGAAAAGCTAAATCTTGGCAGCTTCGTTCGAACGGAACAACCTCGCCGTCGTGGAGAGAAGGAAGAAAATGTCAGCCAACGCTTGTTTGTTTGTTTGTTTGCACGGACAGGAAGCTGCAGAGTGGTTCCCTGATGACGTCTGCAGCCTACAGTGTGTGTAAGGCCTGTTTCGTTCTCTTGGATTGCTGCGCAATACACTCCAAATTGTGGGTGGGCTCCAGACAAGGTCCTCCAAAAGAATTCAAGTATCAAAGAACCTAAAACAGAAAAAAAACGACAATGAGATGTACAGCGGGTGTTAAAATGTATTTAGACTAGGGATGTCCGATAATATCGGACTGCCGATATTATCGACCGATAAATGCTTTAAAATGTAATATCGGAAATTATCTGTATCGGTTTCAAAAAGTAAAATTTATGACTTTTTAAAACGCCGCTGTGTACACGGACGTAGGGAGAAGTACAGAGCGCCAATAAACCTTAAAGGCACTGCCTTTACGTGCAGGCCCATTCACTTAAAATCTACGGCTTTATGCAACAGCCATACAGGTCACACTGAGGGTGGCCGTATAAACAACTTTAACACTGTTACAAATATGCGCCACACTGTGAACCCACACCAAACAAGAATGACAAAAACATTTTGGGAGAACATCCGCACCGTAACACAACATAAACAACAGAACAAATACCCAGAACCCCTTGCAGCACTAACTCTTCCGGGACGCTACAATATACACCACCCACTACCACCAAACCCCGCCCCTCCCACCTCAAAAGCCATTATCGGACATCTCTAATTTAGACCCTTACTGCTGTGTGAGCGTCACGCCTTGAAAATAAACTGGGTGATTTTATATTTTAAGGCTGAATTTAAGCAACACAATAACCATTTCAGGAACCGTACAGTTTAATCCGCAAATTTAAACAATCAATCAATGTTTATTTATATAGCCCTAAATCACGAGTGTCTCAAAGGGCTGCACAAGCCACAACGACGTCCTCGGCTCAGATCCCACATCAGGGCAAGGAAAAACTCTACCCAATGGGACAATGAGAAACCTTGGAGGGGACCGGTGCAATGGACATCGAGTGGATCTAACATAATACTGTGAGAGTCCAGTCCATAGTGGATCTAACATAATAGTCAGAGTCCAGTCCATAGTGGGGCCAGCAGGAATTTAAAAGTATTTGAACAAAAAATGTCCATAAAAGTTTTCTATTTTGCTCTTGCTAACATTTGGTGTCTTCTTGCTCAGGATTTTGCCAGAGAATTTAAAAAAAGTTGCGATGTTTTAAGGCTTCAATCAATGCAAAGTTTATTTATAAAGCCCTTAATCACAAAGGCCTCAAAGGGCTGCACAAACCACAATTGCAATCGGTGTTTTTTTGTAACTCTAACCCCACTGCCATATTACCCAAACATATAGCATGAGTTATGATAATTTTATACATTTCTCATTTTTAAAAGCTATTTTTAAGTGTCCTAATTAGAGATGTCCGATAATATCGGACTGCCGATATTATCGGCCGATAAATGATTTAAAATGTAATATCGGAAATTATCGGTATCGGTTTCAAAAAGTAAAATTTATGACTTTTTAAAACGCCGCTGTACGGAGTGGTACATGGACGTAAGGAGAAGTACAGAGCAGTCATACTTGCCAACCCTCCCGATTTTTCCGGGAGACTCCCGAATTTCAGTGCCCCTCCCGAAAATCTCCCGGGGCAACCATTCTCCCGAATTTCTCCTGATTTCCACCCAGACAACAATATTGGGGCCGTGCCTTAAAAGGCACTGCCTTTGCGTGCCGGCTCATTCACATAATATCTACGGCTTTTCACACACACAAGTGAATGCACGCATACTTGGTCAACAGCCATACAGGTCACACTGAGGGTGGCCGTATAAACAACTTTAACACCGTTACAAATATGCGCCACACTGTGAACCCACACCAAACAAGAATGACAAACACATTTCGGGAGAACATCTGCACCGTAACACAACATAAACACAACAGAACAAATACCCAGAACCCCTTGCAGCACTAACTCTTCCGGGACGCTACAATTTACAATTCACACCCCCTCTTTCAATTTCGATTATGGCTTCTTACGATAATTTTTTGATTGATTGAAACTTTTATTAGTAGATTGCACAGTACAGTACATATTCCGTACAATTTACCACTACATGGTAACACCCGAATAAGTTTTTTAACTTGTTGAAGTCGGGGTCTACGTTAATCAATTCATGGTAAATGAATTAATTCATCATAAAATTGGAATCGAAAAAACCCTCTCCCAAAAAACGATTAATGCGCCGCGCAACATTCATGCAAAAACCCGAGGTCGTAACGATGAAAGAGATAAGTGAGTGTATTAGTGGAAAAAAGAGCACGTCTAATTTAAGTTTAAGACCTCACCATGATTGCTACTTTTTATTTGACGCAGCACTAGTATGCCTAATCAATAATCACAAAACTCAAAGAAAAGTTAGCTTATATGTTTTGCGCGTTCACAGAACAGCGGAACGGATCACAGAATTGGCCAATAAAATGGAATCCGCTGTAAAACGCAGAATATTATGGAAATTAACATAAATGTGAAGAAAATGCTGTCATTGTGAGGAGAAGGAACATTTGTTTGGGAAAATAATGTGTTCGGTACCGCTCATTCATCCTCGAAACAGATGTTCGCCCGCCCAGTGCTGGACAAAACAATTGTGAGATGGCCACTTGAAACAGCAAGAACATCATTCAACATACTAAACAAAATATGGAGAGCAAAAAACATTTCTCTCAAAACCAAACTGAAAATCTTTAACTCAAATGTCAAATCCATCCTGCTGTATGGATCAGAAACATGGAAAACCACCGATAGCATACTCACTAAACCAGTGTTTTTCAACCACTGTGCCGCGGCACACTAGTGTGCCGTGAGATACAGTCTGGTGTGCCGTGGGAGATTATCTAAGTTCACCTATTTGGGTTAAAAAATATTATAGTAATTATAGTCTGCAAATTATGTGTAGTTGTCGAGTGTCGGTGCTGTCTAGAGCTCGGCAGAGTAACCGTGTAATACTCTTCCATATCAGTAGGTGACAGCAGGTAGGTAATTGCTTTGTAGATGTCGGAAACAGCGGGAGGCAGCGTGCAGGTAAAAAGGTGTCTAAAGTTTAAACCACAAATAAACAAAAGGTGAGTGTCCCTAAGAAAAGACATTGAAACTTAGGGAAGGCTATGCAGAACGAAACTAAAACTGAACTGGCTACAAAGTAAACAAAAACAGAATGCTGGACGACAGCAAAGACTTACTGTGGAGCAAAGATGGCGTCCACAATGTACATTCGAACATGACAATCAACAATGTCCCCACAAAGAAGGATAAAAACAACTGAAATATTCTTGATTGCTAAAACAAAGTAGATGCGGGAAATATCGCTCAAAGGAAGACATGAAACTGCCACAGGGAAATACCAAAAAAAGAGAAAAAGCCACTAAAATAGGAGTGCAAGACAAGAACTAAAACACTACACACAAGAAAACGGCAAAAAAGTCTAAATAAGTCAGGGTGTGATGTGACAGGTGGTGACAGTACACCTACTTTGAGACAAGAGCTATAGTGATGCATGATTGGTTATGCTTTTAAGTCATATCCAACAATTGGGACAACAACTTTTTATTGTCAACTGAGTTTCGTTTTTTAATGATTTCTGTTGGTGGTGTGCCTCCGCATTTTTTCAACGCAAAAAATGTGCCTTGGCTCAAAAAAGGTTGAAAAACACTGCACTAAACTACAGACATTCATAAACCGTTGTCTCCGTCGGGTCCTAGGAGTCTACTGGCCAGACACCATCACCAATGCCAACCTGTGGGAACTCACCAAACAAGAACCAGTGGAATTGCAAATCAGGAAAAGGAAGTGGAGCTGGATAGGCAACACACTCAGAAAACCCAATAAATCAACTACCAAACAGGCACTAACATGGAACCCACAGGGAAAAATAAACTGAGGGAGACCAAGAACAACCCTTCACAATAACATTGTGTGCGCAACATCCGGTCTGACTGCGCTAACAAAATAAAGGTTTTCAAAAAAGTACCTTTCACAAGCAAAATGTACTTTAACAAAAGCATTTGACACAATTAATCACAATATCCTAACAATCAAATTAGAACAGTATGGCATCAGAGGGTTGGTCTTGAACTAGGTAACAAGCTACTTAACCAACAGAAAGCAATACGCGAAGATAGGAGAACAAAGTCAAAAGCTGAAAATATCTTGTAGCGTACCTCAGGGATCAATACTGGGACCAAAATTGTTCAATCTTTATACAAACGACATTTGTAAAGTTACAAAGGACTTAAAGCTAGTATTCTTTGCAGATGACACAACTGTGTTTTGTTCAGGAAAGAACACACAGAAGCTAAGACAAATAACAGAAGAAATGAACAAATTAAAAAGATGGTTTGACAAAAACAGACTATCTTTGAATCTCAGTAAAACTAAAATAATGCTGTTTGGTAACAGTAGAAGGTCAAGTTAAACACAGATCCAAATAGACAGAGTAGATATTGAAAGGGTAAAAGAAAACAGTTTTGGGTGTGATAAAATGAACTGGAAACCAAACGTAAAAATTATACAACATAAAGTAGCAAGAAACCCAACAATGAATAAAGCAAAATATGTTCTGAACCAAAAATCACTCCATATTCTCTACTGCTTGCAAGTGTTACCAAATTTGAATGACAATAAAAATAAAAAGGAAGTCTAGTCGAGAAGTCTAGTCATATCTGAGTTATTGTGCAGAAATATGGGGAAACAACTACTAATGTGCACTTCATTCACTAACAATGTTACAAAAAAGATCAAGAGAGAACATACAAACCCTTTATTTATTGAATCAAAATGATTGAAATTCAACGATTTGGTGCATTTGCAAACAGCTAAAATTATGTACAAAGCAAACTATAACCTGCTACCCAAGAATGTACAACAATTCTTCTCAAGAAAAGATGACAAAAATATAGGAAAATCCAATTTAAAACATTTGTATGCACGTACAAGACCTTTAGTATTTCAGTATGTGGAATTTAATTATGGAATGGATTTAACAAGGAAATCAAAACAAAGCACTAATATGATTCAGTTTAAGAGATTGTTCAAACTACAAGTGTTCACAATGTACAAAGAAGAAGAATTATGCTAAACATCTTGAACCTTTAAAAAAAACAACATAATGATTATTTATGTATTTAATACTTATTTACTTACTTATGGTATATTTATTTACTGTACTGTTACAAAGAGAGAACAAAGAAATGAGATTAAACAGCTTTGATATGAAAAGGGGTAGGATTAAATAAGATCTGCTTCTTCCTACTCCTTTTCGGACGTGCTGTAATGAAACAACTGGCAATACAGTATGTGATGCATTAGATAGTAATTTTATTGTATGCATGTTCCAAATAAACTGGAACTGAACTGAACTGAAATTAAGGCCCTTATTGATACATTTAGAAAAATATTATACTTAAAATACTAGGAAAATACTGTAGTTCCAAAGATGCATTTCACCAATAAATGTAAGGATTTTTGCATTTAATTAAACACTTTATAAAATGTTATTTATGAAACAAAAAGCACACACTCGATTATGGTAAAATAACTGTAAAAGGTAAAATACAGAATTCTAAAAAATTAAAACAGAAAAACTGAATTGTACCGTATTTTCCGCACTACAAGGCGCACCGGATTATAAAGCGGACCTTCAATGAATGGCCTATTTTAAAACGTTGTTCATATATAAGGCGCACCGCATTATAAGGCGCATAGAATAGAGGCTAAAGTAGAGGCTGGGGTTACGTTATGCATCCATTAGATGGAGCTGCGCTAAAGGGAATGTCAACAAAACAAATAGTGATTGTACTGACACTTCTACTTGCTGCTCTCTGTTCAACAACGAGTTTGTCCTCCAACTGTAGCCATCTCGCTTTGTTCCCTCGGAAACTCTGTTTAGTCTTCTTTACTTGGCGCAGGTCATCATGTTGCTTCCTCCACTTCCGCACCATTGATTCGTTAATGTTAAATTCTCTCGCTGCTGCTCTATTCCCGTGTTCTACTGCGTGACTGATAGCCTTGAGTTTAAACTCTGCGTCGTACGCGTGTCTCTTAATAGGAGCCATTTTTGGGTCTTTAAATAAAGTTTAGGTCTCGCAACTACGGTAAGCAGCCGCCGACTTCCTTATCCCCCGTAGAAGAAGAAGCGCTTCTTCTTCTACGGTAAGCAGCCGCCGACTTAATTTTCCCCCGTAGAAGAAGAAGCGCGGGGGAAAATGAAGTCGGCGGCTGCTTACCGTAAATGCGAGACCTGTTGTGGCTCAATATTGGTCCATATATAAGGCGCACCGGATTATAAGGCGCACTGTCTGCTTTTGAGGAAATTGGAGGTTTTTAGGTGCGCCTTATAGTGCGGAAAATACGGTAATGTTTTTTTATATTGATAGTATTTAAATTGATTATTTTTACTATTATTATTATTTTACTTGTTTATTCATTACTAATTTATATTTGTGGTTCTTTTAAATTGTATTTAAAGTTGAGTTTTTGGTAATGCAATAAATACTCATGTTTTTAATTAATGAATAATGGTTTTAATAGTCGTTATTTCAATAAATAAATGATCAATGGGTTATACTTGTATAGCGCTTTTCTACCTTCAAGGTACTCAAAGCGCTTTTGACAGTATTTCCACATTCACCCATTCACACACACATTCACACACTGATGGCGGGAGCTGCCATGCAAGGCGCTAACCAGCAGCCATCAGGAGCAAGGGGTGAAGTGTCTTGCCCAAGGACACAACGGATGTGACTAGGACGGTAGAAGGTGGGGATTGAACCCCAGTAACCAGCAACTCTCCGATTGCTGGCGGAGCCACTCTACCAACTTCGCCACGCCGTCCCTAATATCAATCAAATTAAATTATTAGAGGGGTTCTAATATTTGACGCTGCACCACACAACCTGAAAGATATCTAACTTACACTTTCTGTCACGTATGGAACATTTTCGTGGTTTTCAAACAGTTAATTTTTCATATACCTTAAAACCAATATGCGGCCCATTCCTAGTGTGGACTATCAAACAGCAACGTTTGCAAGTGCCTGCGAGCACAAATAACTGGCTAAATGCTATCAGCCACTCATATAAACTGGCAGTGCTTGATGACATAGAAAAACATACCCATCTACGTGTTTTTGTCCTCTATCCGTCCAGAATGAGCTGAATTTCAGATAAACGGTTGCAACTGGGAGTTCCCATCTTTTGCGCCCTTTTGTACAGCTCAGAGTCGCCGAAATAACGAGCGCGATACATGAGGCCTTCCTCTGGAATCAAAGAAAAGGGTAAGATTCCAAGAGTCCAATGAACTGTTGCATATATTTAACACTTACTCTGCTGTTTCTCCTTCCAACAGTTGTTTCTGAGGTTGGAGATGTAGTCTTCTTCTACAGACCTTTCCACGTTCTCCAGGTTATTTCCGGTGAATTTTTCATTGAAGCTGTCGCTGACATAGAAAGGCACCTTCAGGTGGGACGTGTGCCTTTTGTGAATGTACCCGGCTGACCTGGTGGAACAGGCGACATGTAAGAAGAATGTTGATGCGTTCGATTTCAAGGCAGGAGGCGATGCGCTTACGGGCGGTAGCTAAGGCTGTAGGGAGGCTGCGTGACCATTAGTTGGCTCAGAGCAGACACGAGAATGAGAAAAAGGATGGGCATCAGCTGGACAAACAGAGCAAGACCTCCCTGTTCAGAGAAGGACAAACCATTAGATTGCTTTTAGACTACAGGCAATACTGCACATAATTAGATTCAGACGTTTTCGGACAATGACAGCAAGGTTAAAGAAAGGGAAGGAGGTGCTTACATCTCTCGGTTGCTCTCTTCTTTCTTGCCTATTATGGTGCGCAAAATGCATTCTTCCATTTCTGTAAACATGTACATTACCTACAAAAAATGGAGGTAAAAGGAGTCAAATACATGCTGCTTTTTCAGCAAATAGTAACAATACATGTAGACATACGGTATCTGAGTAAAGTGAATACACCCTTCACATTTCAGTGATTATGGCATTATATCTTATCAAGACAATACTATAGAATGCAAACTTGGATATAGTTTAAAGTAGTCAGTGAACAGCTGAAAATAAGTCAACGTACAACGGTCTAAATCAGGGGTGCCCAAACGTTAGACTCGGGGGCCGCATTGGGTTAAAACAATTTGGCCGAGGGCCGGGCTGTGTGTGTATTAGAGATGCGCGGTTTGCGGACACAACCGCGGAGTCCGCGGATAATCCGCGGGTCGGGCGGGTGACATGACGAAAAAAATAGATTGTAAATAGATTCGGGCGGTTGGCGGTTGAACCAATTCGGAAATATATATACATAGTTAAATGTTGTTACCCACATACGAAAAACGTATAGATTTTATCGGTCCTTTAGGTGGAGCTGATGGTGCATCACTGAAAAAGAAAAGGATTGACTTCACAGAATGGGAGGAGGATACACCTGTGCTTGTGGATGAAGTAGAGGATTATTCCTCTACAAACTTGCATCTCGACGGATCAGCAGAGGAAAATCTACTTTCCTTCTGGGGGAAACAAGGACAATCATTCCCACGACTACAACACCTTGCCAAGAGAATCCTATGCGTCCCAGCAACAAGTGCCGCAAGTGAGCGCTCCTTCAGCGTAGCAGGGCGCATTTTAGAGGCCAGGCGCTCTCGCCTGAATCCTGGCACTGTAGATGCCATTTTATTCCTGCATAGTGCTAACAAAAATAAAAGTAAGTAGACATACGGTTGGATATGTTAAACGAATTAGTCTACGTTACCTAGGCTATACCAAATAAGCCCATGTCTAACCTATATTGAGTTCGGTCAGCTGAATAATTTTGATGGTTACGTGTTGTTTGGGCGCACTACAATGCAAAGGAATTAAGGCAATTGCGTTGTTTATTGTGTTTTTTTCTATTCGAGATATACTACTGTGTGTTAATTATTTGGCCTCGCTTTCAAGTGAAGCGCATCTCCGATTGGCTACAATGTAAGGCTATTTAGCCTGCTTTGTTTGTCGCGACCGTCTATTTTCATTATAATTCAAGTTTGATGATAAAGTGCAGTCTGATGGGTTTGATTTCCCCCCTTCAGCTTTTTGCAATGGCCAATAAGTTGCAGGCAATTTATTATTATTATTTATTTAATTTATTTTTGTTTAAATAGGGATGACATACATATGTTATTGTATAATTTAAGTTTGTGCGCGTGATTGACAGCCTAAGGCTTATAAGGCACATTTTTTATTTATTTTTTTATTTCAACTTAAAAACGTATGAGCCTATATGCCTATGCCTACAACATAGGCTATGTGTTCATCTTTATTTTCCTGCCTGTCGTTGACAATGGAGATTGTCTGATATTTTGTCATGGCTGCAGATCAATCAATAAAGGTTCATCTTTGTCGCGAAATTGTTCACTGTTTCACTGTGCACCCCGCCCTCGTCCCTATTTGAGCATTATAACGTTAACAAGTTAATATTCATTGAAATAAATTCAGAATTTTTTTTTTACCTAACGAAAATATAGGCCTAGTCTTTCTAAAACATTTTTTTAACTTCTTAAAAGCATCGTTCTGCTTGCTGGAACTGCGCACACAAAGTGTGAGGAACGCACTCCTGATCTGAGGGCATTGGCAACAATAGTCAACACTTTCTTAATGGAAATGACAATAATACTATAATAATGATAAATAATATTATCACGCATTGAATGTCTCTGCTACATTGGATCAGTCTCCTTTCTTTAACAGGCAAAAGCTTCATAACCTCACTAATGCCTTGCATCGTCTATATTAGATATATAACAACTGGCGGATGGCGGGCGGGTGTGGTTTTGATTAAATGTTGGTTGGGTGGATGGCGGATGGATGACGACTTTTGTGATGCGGTTGCGGATAAATAAATAAATGATAAATGGGTTGTACTTGTATAGCGCTTTTCTACCTTCAAGGTACTCAAAGCGCTTTGACACTACTTCCACATTTACCCATTCACACACACATTCACACACTGATGGAGGGAGCTGCCATGCAAGGCGCTAACCAGCACCCATCAGGAGCAAGGGTGAAGTGTCTTGCTCAGGACACAACGGACATGACGAGGTTGGTACTAGGTGGGGATTGAACCAGGGACCCTCGGGTCGCGCACGGCCACTCTTCCACTGCGCCACGCCGTCCCTGATGAAATAATTGCCTATCCGCGCATCTCTAGTATGTATGTATGTGTACTAGGGCTGGGCGATATATCGCGGGTTTGTCTCTGTGTGATATAGAAAATGACTATATCGTGATATTCGAGTACACGTTCTCACGCAGTTGCTTTTAGCTGCTGGCATTACACTACAGGCTCTCCTCGCTCTTTCCTGTGTCTCCTTCTCACAGACAGACAAGCGCACCTTCTTACACACGTCACATACTGTCACGTCATACGTCACATACGTATACCCCCCTGCGCAGCAAAGAGGTAGCAGAATGGGTAACGTTAGCTGTGATGCTAACGCAGCCGTGCGAGTGGTAATACGAGAGAGAGAAGGTGCGAATCTGGTAACAAACGAAGGAATAATTAATTCCCCCAAAAAACCGCAGGGGGTCCATCGTCTGGCGGTGGTTTGGCTTCAAGTGGGAATATGTCGAACAGACATCCGTAATTTGTCAAGTGTGGGGCAAAAGCATTGCTATAGAAAGTAGCATTACTGCTAATATGTAGCATCATTTGAAAAGTCACCTGCTAGAGAATGAAGAGTGCTTACTCCGCATGTCAACATCTACGTTCGGTGCCACACGCCCACACCATCAAAATGCCGAGGCAAACATTTCCAGATCAACACCGTATAATAAATAATAAATGGGTTATACTTGTATAGCGCTTTTCTACCTTCAAGGTACTCTGAAAAAAAGAGTCGACAACAAAAGGAGATAATGTCCGCAGGAACCTACCACATAGCCAAGGACGAACACTATTTGATTTCCTATTATGCAGTTCATTTTTATTTGACACTCATTGAACTATCTTGTGTGACATCATGTTTTTAAACTATTGTAGTGGCGTTCTGTACAAAAAGTGCACTTTAATTTAGTGTTGTTTTGGTAAGTCATATTAGTGACATCATGCACAAAAGTGCACTAATAGCTTGTTTTAAAATGTCTCTGGCAATCTTTCACTTTCTGTTTTGGAAATTACATGAATGTTTGTGCCACTGCTTAACTGTTTGATAAATACACTTTTGGTAAATTGACTTAGTTGTGATTTCCCTCTCTGCATGAAAGTTTAAAATGAGCATATATTAATGCAGTATGAACAAGAATGTTTTAATGTAGACACATAGTATCATCATACTGCTGTGATTATATGCATCAAGTGTTCATTCAAGGCTAAGGCAAAATATCGAGATTTATATCGTGTATAGCGATATGGCCTAAAAATATCGAGATATTAAAAAAAGGCGATATCGCCCAGCCCTATATCTTCCCATACTAAGTTCTATTCCATGGACACAACACTTGTAGAAACTTGACTTAAATTGTTTGGTTTCTGCCGAGTACACCTTTGAGGGTAAGCTCTTTCTGTCCATGTCTTCTAACTTCCTCTCTTAATTTTCTCCTTGCTGTAATGTATTTCCCACAATGAATGATTGCTTGTTCAACTGACTCTACCGAATTGCAGCTGTCACAGAATCCTGTTGGGTGTTTGTTTATAAGGTGCAATGTCTGATTCAGCCTGGTGTGTAAGGATACTACCCTAAAATTCAACAATAAAACAAATATACAACATTTCAGCATTATTTTCCACGCTACTCTCTCGTTTCTGTTACATATTAAGATATTTATCAAAACAGCCTTCTTTCATCTCTGAACATCGCTAAAATCCGTCCCATTTTGTCCACCAGCCATGCTGAGATACATATTCATGCGTTAGTTACGTTTCGTATTGATTACTATAATGTAGGGGTGTAACGATACGTGTATTTGTATTGAGCCGTTTCGGTACGGGGCTTCCGGTTCGGAGGTATATCGAACGAGTTTCCACACGGACATATTAAGTAGCGTAACGCACGTTGTGTAAACAATGCACACCGAGGCACAGCATGCTAGCAGCTAACGGGCTACGATAGACTGACCATACATCCTCTTTTCACCGGACATGTCCTCTTTTGCGGAGCGGTCAGGGCGGAGTTTCTTAAATGCCTCAAATGTCCAGCATTTTGAGTTAGGGTTGCGTGTATTTTCAATGTACGTTCAGGGTTAAGAAGGGGTTAAAAACAAAACAAATTGTGCGCGCAGCAGCATTCGTGAGCGAGGGGCAGAGACAGAGAGAGCGAGAGAGTTATGATAAACGCGCATGCGTCGCCAGGCTCTGCTTTTTATCCATAGATTTATCAGACTTCATTTTTTATTATCTATAGCAGGGGTGTCAAAAGTGTGCCCCGGAGGCCATTTGCGGCCCACAGCTAATGTTTTAAAGGCCCACGGCACATTCTAAAAATACTATTAAAATAAACAAAAACATAACAAAAGTGAAATAAAAAAGCTTAAAGGTGAAATGTAATTTAGAGAAAGTTGCAATGTTGACTAATAAAACAAAGCTGTTTTTTTTCTTGCAAACTGTCATTGCTCAAAACATAATATTGAATCAAAATCAATGTTATTATGAATTATTGACCTATCCAAGGTTCCAATGACTTCACATCAAATATTCCACTAATAAAAATATTTTTGGTGGAAGATTTTGCAAATTCGGTAAATAAATAACCCAAAAATGTATATTTTGTTGTTTTCTTACTGTACCGAAAATGAACCGAACCGTGACCTCTAAACTGAAATTTTTGTGTACCGTTACACCCCTACTATAATGTATTATTTTCGGGTCTCCCTAGGTCTAGCATTAAAATATTATTATATAAAAGGTACAAAATGTGGCTGCTCGACTTCTGACAAGGACAAGATCATCATATCACGCCTATAGTGGCTCAAATGCACTGGCTTCCTATGCACCTAAGAGGTGACTTTAAGGTTTTCTTTACTCACGTATAAAATATTAAAGGGTCTAGCTCCATCCTATCTTCATATCTTGATTGTTTTGTACCAAATGTCCAAGCCAGAAATCGGTGTTTTAAGAACTCTGGCTTATTAGTGATTTCCCAGAACACCAAATAAAGTCTGCGGTCCCTAGAACGTTTTCCATTCTGGCTCCAATGTAATGGAATGCCCTACCGGTAACGGTTAAAAATGCTACCTCAGAAGCATTTAAGTCCCATCTTAAAAAACATTTGTATACTATAGCCCAGTGGTTCTCAAATGGGGGTACGCGTACCCCTGGGGGTACTTGAAGGTATGCCAAGGGGTACGTGAGATTTTTTTTAAATATTCTAAAAATAGCAACAATTCAAAAATCCTTTTTTTCCAAATAGTTCAAGAAAGACCTTTACAAATGAGCAATATTTTGCACTGTTATACAATGTAATAAATCAGAAACTGATGACATAGTGCTGTAGTATTTTACTTCTTTATCTCTTTTTTTCAACCAAAAATGCTTTGCTCTGATTAGGGGGTACTTTAATTAAAAAAATGTCCACAGGGGGTACATCACTGAAAAAAGGTTGAGAACCACTGCTATAGCCTTTAAATAGACCCCTTTTTAGACCAGTTGACCTGCCACAAAAGTGAATTAAATAGAGTAAGATTTTGGGAAAAGAAACATTGTCAGCAGACCATGTTAGCGCGATATCAACCAAATCAGCGCAGATGTGATCTCGTGTACACAGCATCGCTGCTCTCACGACATGGTAGCTCAGCTGCAAGCAAAACAACTAATCAGTCACCGCAGATTTCACTTCAACAACTAAAGATACAGATTTGATAATAAATAAACCCACGTCTCCATAAATGTTGTGCTTATTCATGTCGATCGATGGTGTTTTAACGTTTAGGGGACGTGCTGTAATAAAATAAGTAAACATGCTTTGTTGGCTGTGTAATAGCTGGCTACGGGGCTAAAATGGCTTTGAATGGGGAGTGGGACTTTAGGAACATGGATGGGAAGTGATGTGAGAGTTAAATGTTCTTCGAGAGTTTCTGGGAACGTAAGAAAGAGTATGAACTTGTTGTAGTGGAACACTGCTTTTTTGTGAAATATAGAAAGACATAATGGGAATCTGCCCTTGCCTTAATTTTTTGGACTGTTACAATAATTTGAATGACTGCTGTAGACAGTCGTCGCTCATACATGCGGCTTCTGACAAGATAATAAGCAGGAAAAGGAGAACACAAAAATGCCACGAAGAAAAATATAAAAGCTATTGCTGGTCAGCAGACTATTGCAGTTATATATTCTGCTTCCACTACTAATGATCAGACGAGCAATAGTTCCTCAACAACCCCTGTACACTAGGTTACATCTCCCTCCCCAAAAAGTAAACTTTTCTCGAGCTGTGGCTCATAAACACATACAATGGCTGCACTTTTCAGATGACAACTTCATGTACTGCCACATTTACGCCTAACACAACAGGCACATCGATTGCGGTTAAGAATGTTTTGTTTGTGTCAAAATCAGTACTTCTGCTGAGATGTTTTGTACTACCGTAGTTGTTTTCATTTGAATTTTACTTTTATGTTGTTACAAAATGCTATTTTATTTGTGTATGTCATGCCCTTGTGACAGTTTTGTTTAAGTTCAGATACATTTTTTACATAACTTAATACATCTGTTATAATAGCCATATCATATACCATGAGCAAATTAATTCAATACAACATCAAAAAAAAATAAGAATATGAGAACAAGAAATAAATATACATGTTTAAACGGGTGCAGCTGTTTGCAACTTGCTCTCAGTTACATTTTTCAAACAAAAATTATAGCAAAAACACCGCCATCTACCTTATGTTACCAATAGTAGTTGCGTCGTTATGCGTTAAAAGCCAGAAGTGTTCAGGATATAATGTTTAAAATAATTTGCAACGTTTGCGCTCCCGAGGCATTTGCGTAACGAATGCAAACAGCCCCTTTTACTGGGACCCACTGAGTTTTTCCAGGACCGACTAAAATCACTACTTGTGGGTCCTGAGGACTCACAACATTAAAAAAAAACTATTAAAATCACTGATCTTCTGGCATGTGTATAAATAGCATTGTGATCTGTGATGTAATTGCATGTGATGGGAGGTCAGTCATATTATGTGACTAATATGTGTAGCTTAGTACAAACCCCGTTTCCATATGAGTTGGGAAATTGTGTTAGATGTAAATATAAACGGAATACAATGATTTGCAAATCATTTTCAACCCATATTCAGTTGAATATGCTACAAAGACAACATATTTGATGTTCAAGCTGATAAACATTTTTTTTGCAAATAATCATTAACTTTAGAATTTGATGCCAGCAACACGTGACAAAGAAGTTGGGAAAGGTGTCAATAAATACTGATAAAGTTGAGGAATGCTCATCAAACACTTATTTGGAACATCCCACAGGTGAACAGGTGGGTGCCATGATTGGGTATAAAAGTAGATTCCATGAAATGCTCAGTCATTCACAAACAAGGATGGGGCGAGGGTCACCACTTTGTCAACAAATGTGTTGAACAGTTTAAGAAAAACCTTTCTCAACCAGCTATTGCAAGGAATTTAGGGATTTCACCATCTACGGTCCGTAATATCATCAAAGGGTTCAGAGAATCTGGAGAAATCACTGCACGTAAGCAGCTAAGCCCGTGACCTTCGATCCCTCGAGCTGTACTGCATCAACAAGCGACATCAGTGTGTAAAGGATATCACCACATGGGCTCAGGAACACTTCAGAAACCCACTGTCAGTAACTACAGTTGGTCGCTACATCTGTAAGTGCAAGTTAAAACTCTCCTATGCAAGGCGAAAACCGTTTATCAACAACACCCAGAAACGCCGTCGGCTTCGCTGAGCCTGAGCTCATCTAAGATGGACTGATACAAAGTGGAAAAGTGTTCTGTGGTCTGACGAGTCCACATTTCAAATTGTTTTTGGAAACTGTGGACGTCGTGTCCTCCGGACCAAAGGGGAAAAGAACCATCCGGATTGTTATAGGCGCAAAGTTGAAAAACCAGCATCTGTGATGGTATGGGGGTATATTAGTGCCCAAGACATGGGTAACTTACACATCTGTGAAGGCGCCATTAATGCTGAAAGGTGCATACAGGTTTTGGAGCAACATATGTTGCCATCCAAGCAACGTTACCATGGACGCCCCTGCTTATTTCAGCAAGACAATGCCAAGCCACGTGTTACATCAACGTGGCTTCATAGTAAAAGAGTGCGGGTTCTAGACTGGCCTGCCTGTAGTCCAGACCTGTCTCCCATTGAAAATGTGTGGCGCATTATGAAGTCTAAAATACCACAACGGAGACCCCCGGACTGTTGAACAACTTAAGCTGTACATCAAGCAAGAATGAGAAAGAATTCCACCTGAGAAGCTTAAAAAATGTGTCTCCTCAGTTCCCAAACATTTACTGAGTGTTGTTAAAAGGAAAGGCCATGTAACACAGTGGTGAACATGCCCTTTCCCAACTACTTTGGCACATGTTGCAGCCATGAAATTCGAAGTTAATTATTATTTGCAAAAAAAAAAAAAAAAGTTTATGAGTTTGAACATCAAATATCTTGTCTTTGTAGTGCATTCAATTGAATATGGGTTGAAAAGGATTTGCAAATCATTGTATTCCGTTTATATTTACATCTAACACAATTTCCCAACTCATATGGAAACGGGGTTTGTATATGTGTGTACGGCATGACGTATGACTTGACTATAAAAATCTTTGGGACAGGGATGTCCTTACTGAGAGGTACCTCTCTGTGATGTTTTAACATTGGCATCTGCTTTGCCAGCTGATCTGCCAATTAATTGTCCTTTATGCCTATAACACTCTCTCAAGCCTAAACAATATTTCCTATATTTCATTACCTATATTTTGTCTGCTTTGCAACCTAAAATATTGAATAGAGATTAACGCTGACCTTGAGTCGTTGCAGACCACCACCACTGTTTTTAGCTGAGATTCTTCTACCCACTGTAGTGCTGCTGTGATTGCCAATAGCTTGACTGTAAACACTGCCAAATGGTTCGTTGTTCTTTCCTTAACTGTTATCCGTAGTCTTGGTACTACAAAAGCAAAGCCTGTACTTCCTGTGATTGGGTCTTTCGAACAGTCTGCAATAATTGGAGTAAACAAACTGCATTTTGTATTCAAACGGACTTCAACAATCACTGGTCATTTCCATTACCAGCTTGTGCAGTTCTGGTGAATTCAATGCCCAAAGAGGATTATGACAGTGATAAAAATTGTGCTTACACTAAATATTTACGCTTCAGATATAATTTGGACATGCTCACTTTCTCCTCACATCACAGCTGTTTGGGCAATAACAGTGGTGTGTTAACTTATTTTTAGAGATATTAAAGCTGTTCACTGACTACTCAGGTGTAATAATTCTATAATATTGTAACTTTAAAATATGTCATAAGATGACTGTTGAAATACTGTTCTTGTAAACCAAAGCAGGGGAATTGCGGGACATTTTGTACTAACTTGATGGGAAGCCTCCACCAAAGAACATGTTAAAAAGGTCCTCGGGTGAAATATCTGCTTCAAAGTCACGGTGCTGCCTGTGTCTGCTCGGGTGCGTCTTCTCCTCCCCGTACTGGTCGTACTGCCGCCGCTTCTCAACATTGCTCAGCACTGCGTACGCGTTACCGATAGCTGCAACAGATAAACATGGCCAGCAAGGTCAGCAAGTGCGCAGTACATGTATTTATCTCCTCTGGAGCTGGATTGTCACTGATTTACCTTTAAATGCCTCAGTGGCTCCGGGCGCGTGGTTTTTGTCAGGGTGAAACTTTAGCGCAAGCTTCCTGTAGGATTTTTTTAGATCATCATCAGATGCAGTCTTTTCAACGCCGAGGATTTGGTAGTAATCTTTACAGGCCTTAATCCTGCAAGGAACACCAAACATAGTTAGCAGGATATGCACTAATAATCAAAATATTCTTCTTTTTTGTACTGGATTATATAGTATATCCTCCATAAGATAACAGAGCATTTCCTATATAAAATGCATTTAATATTTAAATATCACTTTAAATATAAGCAATGTATTTGTTTTAGATTACAATAATAAAGCAAAAAGACAAATCTTTCCAAGATAATTCATTATTTTTTGTGTGTACTGTTTAGTCAACAAAAGCTTTATCAAAAAGTCTTCCTGAGAAAATATAATCATAAGCAGCTTTATTAACTGAGTATGCTTACTAGTCTAATTTGAGATTATAGCGGTGTAAAACAGCACCACATCATTCCGAGAGACATTTCTATGACATTCTTACTCCAATGTAGCCAATTAAGAATATTATGAGATATATATATATATATATATATATATATATATATATACACATATATATATACAGCAACAGAGTTCTGCCTCAAAACAATATAGTAAGTGTGTGTATAAATATGTTTTATTTAGTCAAGTGTGAACAAACGCTATAGTATGGTGTACCTTGGTGGGACCTTGATGATTTTGTGAATGTGGTTACAATGTTGGATACTCGGGTTAAACAATGGCAAAGAGTAAAATCATAAGGTTCATGTATTTTTGTTGTGAGCTTGCACAGTTTTGGAAGCTTCTGACCGCTGGGTTTTGGAGTATTTTTTTTTTTAAAGGCAGTAACTGTTGCGTAGTGACGTCAGCGAATCCACGCTCAGTAGCTTGAGCTGTTTTCTTAGCTTTGCAGGCTATCAGCAGCGGTTTGATTTGTTGTACTTTGTTCTTTCTGCTGTAATTTTATTGCATGTTCGAAATAAATTGAAAAAGTAGGAGGACGACGACAGACAGCGGTCAATGACACTTCCGCGTCAATCACTTTCACAATCACAGTCCGTTTGGTTATGGTTTAAGTTGGTTTCAAACACGCTATAAACAAAAGTAAACATTTTACTCTAGTTTGATCAACTTTGGATGGATTTATTCTTGGAGTAAATTATGATGAAAGCGTTAAAATCTGTATTCGCACGTGTGCTCCCCTTTCCCCCCCAAAAACTCGCACAACCTATTTTTAGTCGCAAATGCTACTAAAATGCTTGCACTGTACAGTACTAAAGTTGTAGCAAAACGGACCACAAAAAGTTTATTCTGTTGCACCCCCCCCCCCAACCAGTCCCCTGCTTTCCGTATCAGCTTGTATTTGACACAGACTCCCATGTCCCCATATAGCGGCCCGGGATATGCCTGTACATGGTTCATTAATTTTGGACCTCCAGAATCAGCATGTCTTCATCCATCTGTGTAAGGGAGGTAAAATTATGTCTGAAAACTTTTGACAAGTTGACTTCAGGTCCATTAAGACGTTTAAAAGTGTAAAAGGGCTGTAACAATATTGTAGATACCGCAGTATTTTGGTTTTAAAGTCTTCAAAATAATCCCATGGCATGTGACTGTATCAATTGAAAACTTGGTGGGTGTAGTTTTTTCTGGCGTTTTAGCGTTGGCCAGCTCTGAAAAGAAACTACATCACCCAGAATCCTCTGCGCAGCGCAGAGCGGTAAAGGCGTGGAACGACATAAGCAGAAAGTGAATGTTATTAGTCGGTAAGAGGTATTTTTTCCCGACATTTCCTGAAAAATTAATCAAACGCCGTCGGTTTGAGTTATGTTGCTAACAAACAGAAAAACAAATACTTGTGAAAACATAATCTTTTTCGCAGAGGTAAGAAAGTCTGCATTCTGTAAAGCACCCCATTTGGGGTGTGGGACTGGAGCCTATGTCGCCTATCCAACAGCACTCGGCAGAAGGCAGTGTACACCTTGGACAAGTCGCCACCTCATAAAGCGTCACCCAGAATATATATTTGAAGCCAGCAAAGCTAAACACCGGTGGATGTTTACACTGTCACTTTAAAAGGCACACACACTGCTCATATGAAGCTCATCGCAACTGCATTATGCCAGATAGTTGATTATTTTGAAGTAGCGCAGTAACTACTTTCCCTAGTAATTAATTACATTTATCAAAGAGTGATTCCGTTAGTAATTCAATTACTTTTTTTTTTAGTTAAGTAACAAGTGAAGTAACCATAATAATGACTTTTTAAAATACATTTTCAGAACACAGCCTGTCACACAACATCATGAAGCAGTTGGCAAGTTGGTGTTCCTGGCTAAAATCTTTGCGTGAATGTCCTATAATGATGTTTACCTATAAAAACATCCGTTAAAGGTCAATTATTTTCATGTTGCTGCTGATGTTTAAACATATTCTCTTAAACCAAGGCACTTTATTTCACATTTAGTTTTTTTGTATTTTCGTTAGCTGAAGAATTACGCATAGCTAAATGGGTTTTTTTTCCAGAAGATTGGAGATTAAATTGTGATATTTGAGACATTTCATTTTGGTACTAATTTTTTTCTGTGCTACTCATTTTTATTTTATTTTAGTAGAACCGGTGCTACAAGTGAAAAAGCTAAACATACAGTCTTGAACTCCCATTATCCCGAGATCACACGCAAATTCGATGGATCTCGTAAAAGTATGCGCTATATCGCTGCACGACGGAGCCGCAACAGAATGGTGACAGGGATCCAGTGTAAATTCGGGGTTATGCTGGCTCAGCAGCGTGGCCTTATTACTCACACATACAGTCGTGGTCAAAAGTTTACATACACTCGTAAAGAACATAATGTCATGGCTGTCTTGAGTTTCCAATCATTTCTACAACTCTTATTTTTTGTGATAGAGTGATTGGAGCACATAATTGTTGGTCACAAAAACAATTCATGAAGTTTGGTTCTATTATGAATTTATTATGGGTCTACTGAAAATGTGACCAAATCTGCTGGATCAAAAGTATACATACAGCAATGTTAATATTTGGTTACATGTCCCTTGGCAAGTTTCACTGCAATAAGGCGCTTTTGGTAGCCATCCACAAGCTTCTGCTTGAATTTTTAACCACTCCTCTTGACAAAATTCAGCTAAATTTGTTGGGTTTTCTGACACAGACTTGTTTCTTCAGCATTGTCCACACGTTTAAGTCAGGACTTTGGGAAGGCCATTCTAAAACCTTAATCCTAGCCATTCCTTTACTACTTTTGACGTGTGTTTGGGGTCATTGTCCTGTTGGAACACCCAACTCCGCCCAAGACCCAACCTCCGGGCTGAGGATTTTAGGTTGTCCTGAAGAATAATGAAGGTAATCCTCATTTTTCATTGTCCCATTTACTCTCTGTAAAGCACCAGTTCCATTGGCAGCAAAACAGAGCATAATACTACCACCACCATGCTTGACGGTAAGATTGGTGTTCCTGTAATTAACAGTACAATGACCCTAAACACACGTCAAAAGTGGTAAAGGAATGGCTAAACCAGGCTAGAATTAAGGTTTTAGAATGGCCTTCCCAAAGTCCTGACTTAAACGTGCTGAAGAAACAAGTCCATCCATCCATCCATTTTCTACCGCTTATTACCTTTGGGGTCGCGGGGGGCGCTGGAGCCTATCTCAGCTACAATCGGGCGGAAGGCGGGGTACACCCTGGACAAGTCGCTACCTCATCGCAGGGCCAACACAGATAGACAGACAACATTCACACCCACATTCACACACTAGAGCCAATTTAGTGTTGCCAATCAACCTATCCCCGGGTGCATGTCTTTGGAAGTGGGAGGAAGCCGGAGTACCCGGAGGGAACCCACGCAGTCACGGGGAGGACATGCAAACTCCACACAGAAAGATCCCGAGCCCGGGATTGAACCCAAGACTACTCAGGACCTTCGTATTGTGAGGCAGATGCACTAACCCCTCTGCCACATTATTAAGAAACAATATTAATATTGTTTATTATTATTACAGATTATAATCATAGTTCCTGCAAACGTAACATTACTATTTTAACTTGAGCAACATTATTATTACAGATTCATACTTAGGTCAAGCAGATATTTGAGTATTTATTTTTTTTAATTTTTTTTTTTTAAATATGTTTGATAATATGCTGTTTGTTACAATATTAGATCATGTTAAATAAAAAAAAAAATGCAATTGCATGCAGAACATGTTTTTTTTTTTGTCAAAACGAATGCATTTACTAAGAAAAGATCAAGTCTTTCATAGGCCATTTCTGGCCCCTGGGCCTTGAGTTTGACATCTGTGCCCCACAGTCATCAAGTGTAGTTTATCTTTAAGTCACTGTTTTTTATTTGAGTTTATTTGGAACATGCAAACAATTACAACATAATGTATCTCAATTTCCAGTTTCCCTTTTCAACATGTTCGGTGGTCAGTGAACTGAGAAATCTAACTTGCTAACTGAGACAAAGCTAAATTGTTAACTTCTCAGTGTAAGCGTCAGCCTGTTGGACAAAAAACACCAGTAGTGAGCTACACAAGTATAATAAATAGTATTAAGCAGACATTATACCGCAAAAAAGTGTGTATAATACCGGTCATTCAGAGCCTGTGTACTGGCAGGGTTGTTTTCAAAATCTTAAAATTAACCAACATTTCGAATATAAAAAGCCCTTCACAAAGAAAAGCATTGCTTTTGCTAGCAGTGTAAAAACAAACATTCTTGCAGTTTATTTTTAAGCCACTGTGGTAAATAAACTGACAAAGCTGACTTGCTAACGAACTAAAGTGATTTAGTTATCAATTGGATATGGGGTAAAAAAAAGATATATATATATATATATCTATATATATATAGTCGATGCCAGAAAACCAACAAATTTAACTGAACCAATTTTGTCAAGAGAAGTGGTCAAAAATTCAAACAGACGCTTGCCAGAAGCGTTTGGATGGCTACCAAAAGCGCCTTATTGCAGTGAAACTTGTCAAGGGACATGTAAGCAAATATTAACATTGCTGTATGTATACTTTTGACCCAGCAGATTTGCTCACATTTTCAGTAGACCCATAATAAATTCATAAAAGAACCAAACTTCATGAATGTTTTTTTCTGACCAACATGTATGTGCTCCAATCACTCTATCACAAAAAAAAATAAGAGTTGTAGAAATTATTGGAAACTCAAGACAGCCATGATATTATGTCTAGCATTAAAAGATTACAGTCTTTGGGCCACTGGTGCAACTTGAATCCGTCCCTTTTCGTGTTGTTACAACACACCGACGAGGCATGATGTCTCCAAGGTACGGAAAACAGTCGAAAAAACGGAAAATATTGACTCGGTGTTTGTAATGTGTTTGAGAAAATGGCTGATTGCTTCCCGATGTCCGAGAGCGAATAATAGAAAGGCGTTTAATTCGCCAAAATTCACCCATTTAGAGTTCTGAAATCGTTTAAAAAATATATGGTCTTTTTTCTGCAACATCAAGGTATATATTGACGCTTACATAGGTCTGGTGATAATGTTCCCCTTTAAAATCCAGCCGCTGTTGGAGGTGGAGGTGAAGTGTGTGTCTCTTTACTAGCTTCGTCGAAGCATGTTGTTTTTGTAGCTGTTTCAGCATATTTGAATTGCGAGGATAGGATCTTTGATCCAAGACACAACTTACATTCAACTAAAATGTTCTTTTCTTTGTGGTCGATAAAAGAAACGTACTGAAAATATCTCCATTTTAAGAAACTCGGCTTCGGGGTTCGCCATGACGTCTTGTTAGTAGACACAGACACGCCCCCTCCCACACATACACACAGACAGCGCGCGGTAGAGATGCGTGGTTTGCGGACACAACCGCGGAGTCCGCGGTTCGGGTGGCTAAAAATAGATTTTAAATAGATGCGGGCGGTTGGCGGTTGAACCAATTCGGAAATATATATACATAGTTAAATGTTGTTACCCACATACGAAAAACGAGCAGCACTCTTTGAAACAGTCAATTATTCATCAGGCACTGTAGCACAACACAACAGAAGAAGAAGAAAAAAAGAAAAAGATGGCACCGCGTCCCAGCAACAAGTGGCGCAAGTAAGCGCTCCTTCAGCGCAGCAGGGCGCATTTTAGAAGCCAGGCGCTCTCGCATGAATCCTGGCACTGTAGATGCCATTTTATTCCTGCATAGTGCTAACAAAAAAAAAAGTAAGTAGACATACGGTTGGATATGTTAAAACGAATTTGTCTACATTACCTATAGGCTATACCAAATAAGCCCATGTCTAACCTATATTGAGTTCGGTCAGCTAAATAATTTTGATGGTTACGTGTTGTTTGGGCGCACTACAATGCAAAGGAATTAAGGCAAGTGCGTTGTTTATTGAGGTTTTTTTCTATTCGAGATATACTACTATGTGTGAATAATTATTTGGCCTCGCTTTCAAGTGAAGCGCATCTCCGATTGGCGACAATGTAAGGCTATTTAGCCTGCTTTGTTTGTCGCGACCGTCTATTTTCATTATAATTCAAGTTTGATGATAAAGTGCAGTCTGATGGGTTTGATTTCCCCCCTTCAGCTATTTGCCTTGGCCAATAAGCTGCAGGTAATTTATTATTATTATTTATTTAATTTATTTTTGTTTAAATAGAGATGACATACATATGTTATTGTATAATTTAAGTTTGTGCGCGTGATTGACAGCCTAAGGCTTATGAGGCACATTTTTTATTTCAACTTAAAAACGTATGAGCCTATGCCTATGCCTAGAACATAGGCTATGTGTTTATCTTTATTTTCCTGCCTGTCGTTGACAATGGAGATTGTCTGATATTTTGTCATGGCTGCAGATCAATCAATAAAGGTTCATCTTTGTCGCAAAATTGTTCACTGCTTCACTGTGCACCCCGCCCTCGTCCCTATTTGAGCATTATAACGTTAACAAGTTAATATTCATTGAAATAAATTCAGAACATTTTTTTTACCTAACGAAAATATAGGCATAGTCTTTCTAAAACATTTTTTTAACTTCTTAAAAGCCTCATTCTGCTTGCTGCAACACACAAAGTGTG
>NC_084549.2:11862500-11877500 GCF_033978685.3 Nerophis lumbriciformis
CGATGCTGCGTACCCTGGCCGATGACGTCAGAAGTGTTACGTCATAACCGTGCGACCACTTCCTGTCTGAGAGACCTTTCGTCTTTGTATCCCCGTGGCGGCAATAACTTCTACGCAAGTTTGAAGAATAATCATTACTGTTTTTATTTTTGCAGTCTTGGCAAGCCAAACTGGCTTACACTAGGTCATTCATGTTCTTTAGACGGATTGTTGCGTGGCCTAAACTGTATTTTTCATCTAAAAGCCTGACCCCTGCTGTCCAAGCAACAACACCACTGAACAAACACAAGAGGAGAAGACACAAAAAGACACTCGTGGATGATAATCTGTCCTGGGAGGAAAATCTTGCCTCTGTGGTCACCCCATTGTGGAAGCTAAGTTATGATGAGCAGCTTGAAGTCAAGCAAAAACAGCAAGAGAAGATACTGGCAGAACTCTCTGGATATCTTCATTCCCAAACTACTTCCGGTGAGATCACCTTCCCCGTCTTGCCTATACTGCCATCTCCAGTTAGGGACGGGTACCGCAACAAGTCAACCTTCTCTGTCAACAATGGGGTGGATGGAAATCCAAAAACTGTTGGATTTTATGTAGGCAGAGGCAGGGATGGAAACCCCGTCTGCGTCAATGGAGACCACCTAATCAACATGCCCGAAAAGCACAAACAGGTCGCCAGATGTTACCAGGAGTTCATCCGACGGTCTCCCTTGGAGCCGTGCCTCCTCTTCCACGCGGGGGGTCACTGGAGGGAGGTCACGGTGAGGACCAACGAGGCGGGCCACACCATGGCTGTCGTCTACTTCCACCCGCAGGCGCTCACGCCGGAGCAAGTCGCGGTCCACAAGGCCGAGTTGGCGGAGTTCTTCACGAGAGGCGAGGGTTCGGTTTGCCGGCTGGACTCGCTTTTCTTCCAAGAGAGTGCCATGACCCGGTGCACGCACGAGGACTCGCCTTACCAGCTCCTGTACGGTCGGACGCACATCCACGAAGAGGTAACTGGTGCGAATCCGGAAGTCGGCCCGCGTGTGCACAGATTTTCCGACATGCGGCCCCTGGGCTAAAATGAGTTTGACACCCCTGTTCTAGATATATTAAAGTTAAAAAGTTAAAGTACCAATGATTGTTACACACACACACTAGGTGTGGCGAAGTTATTCTCTGCATTCTCACCCTTGATCACCCTTTGGGAGGTGAGGGGAGCAGTGAGCAGCAGCGGTGTCCACGCCCAAGAATCATTTTTGGTAGAGATGTCCGATAACTTCGGCCTGCCGATATTATCGGCCGATAAATGCTTTAAAATGTAATATCGGAAATTATCGGTATCGTTTTTTTGTTATCGATATCGTTTTTTTTTTAATTTAATTTAATTTTTTAAATTAAATCAACATAAAAAACCCAAGATACACTTACAATTAGTGCACCAACCCAAAAAACCTCCCTCCCCCATTTAATTTACACTCATTCACACCAAAGGGTTGTTTCTTTCTGTTATTAATATTCTGGTTCCTACATTATATATCAATATATATCAATACAGTCTGCAAGGGATACAGTCCGTAAGCACACATGATTGTGCGTGCTGCTGGTCCACTAATAGTACTAACCTTTAACAGTTAATTGTACTCATTTTTGTTAATTACTAGTTTCTGTGTAACTGTTTTTATATTGTTTTACTTGCTTTTTTATTCAAGAAAATGTTTTTAATTTATTTATCTTATTTTATTTTATTAATTTTTTCAAAAAGGACCTTATCTTCACCATACCTGGTTGTCCAAATTAGGCATAATAATGTGTTAATTCCACGACTGTATATATCGGTATCGGTTGATATCAGTATCGGTTGATATCGGTATCGGTAATGAAAGAGTTGGACAATATCGGAATATCGGCATATATACAAAGTATTTCAATAATTGGAATCTGCGCTTTTGCATGGTGTACTAGTTACTATGGTAATCTAATTAGTTATTATGGTAATCTAATTAGTTACTATGGTAATCTAAGTCACAGCAGCTAAGACGAGGCACCAAGCAGTGTGGGTGGGGAGCGTTTCCACAGAGTGTTTCCACAGCGGCCAGCCTGAAATACGGGTGTCAGGGACAGACGCGGAAGGAGATTTTTACAAGAAAGTTCTAAAGCTTAGTGATGTATCAGATGTATCAGATAGTAGGTGTTTTTTTTTTTTACCCTTTGCATTCATATTTCACTGTTTGTTGCATTTTTGTTGTGTTTCGCTTGATTGTAAAATATGTCGATCAATAAGGTGTGTGACGTTCTTTTGTTGTCAATATTCAGTGTTTTATCGTTCATAGTTAATATTGTAAATCCCACATTTTTTTATTTTCATATACCGGTACATTCTGGGTGTCTAATTCAGTAAAAAAAAAATTAATTCCATTCTGTTTTTTTAAGGCGGTCTGTCATAACATTTTTAGCATTCAATCAGACAATATTGTGAGGTTTTGTATTAGTGTTCCTAACAGACAAATTTTTTTCTCTAAATTTGGCCCCCGAGTCAAAATAATTGCCCAGCCCTGTTCTAGATTGTACTTAATGTCATGTCTGTTTTTTTTTATTATCAACTATTTTATTGATTATGGGACAAGCAGTAGAAAATGGATGGATGGTACTTTTTCGTCACTTATTGTTTGTCTTTGGTACACTAATGTGTATATTTTAGGCCATTGGTTCTTTGTTTTATTTTTGCAAAAATCCATCCATCTATCCATCCATCTTCTTCCGCTTATCCGAGGTCGGGTCGCGGGGGCAGCAGCCTAAGCAGGGAAGCCCAGACTTCCCTCTCCCCAGCCACTTCGTCCAGCTCCTCCCGGGGGATCCCGAGGCGTTCCCAGGCCAGCCGGGAGACATAGTCTTCCCAACGTGTCCTGGGTCTTCCCCGCGGCCTCCTACCGGTCGGACGTGCCCTAAATACCTCCCTAGGGAGGCGTTCGGGTGGCATCCTGACCAGATGCCCGAACCACCTCATCTGGCTCCTCTCGATGTGGAGGAGCAGCGGCTTTACTTTGAGCTCCCCCCGGATGGCAGAGCTTCTCACCCTATCTCTAAGGGAGAGCCCCGCCACCCGGCGGAGGAAACTCATTTCGGCCGCTTGTACCTGTGATCTTGTCCTTTTGTTCATAACCCAAAGCTCATGACCATAGGTGAGGATGGGAACGTAGATCGACCGGTAAATTGAGAGCTTTGCCTTCCGGCTCAGCTCCTTCTTCACCACAACGGATCGATACAGCGTCCGCATTACTGAAGACGCCGCACCGATCCGCCTGTCGATCTCACGATCCACTCTTCCCTCACTCGTGAACAAGACTCCGAGGTACTTGAACTCCTCCACTTGGGGCAGGGTCTCCTCCCCAACCCGGAGATGGCACTCCACCCTTATATATATATTTTTTTATATTGCTCTTCTTATCTTTGGTATAAACATTATTATGTAAACTCGAAGTTATTGTTGTTTTTTTTTGGTTCTTTGTTGTTGCTATTTTTTTGTATTACAACATTTTATTACTTGATCATGTTGTACTGCATTGTAATCTTTTGGTTTGTGATTGTGTGATGTTTTTTGCCTGGACCCCAGGAAGAATAGTCTCCACTGCGGTGTAGACTAATGGGGATCCTTAATAAACTAAACTAAACTAAACTTCAACACAATTACGCAGAATAAGGCCTTGCACGAATGTGGATCATGTCTTGTTGTTCACAGAACAAAGTGAATCAAATCAATTGACCAATTCCTTTTTTTGTCGCTGCCAGGTGCTGGGCTTTCGCTTCCGCATCTCGCCAGACGCCTTCTTCCAGGTGAACCAGGCCGCCGCTCATGTGCTCTACAGCACGGTAAGACACCTGTCTGTCCCCGGTTCTGAGGAGAGAGGAGGGACTCTCCTTGACGTGTGCTGCGGCACAGGCGCCATGGGCATCACGGCGTCCCCCAAAGTGGACCGACTGGTCGGCGTGGAGCTCATAGAGCAGGCCGTGGAAGACGCCAGACACAACGCGGCCATCAATAAGCTCGACAAGTGTGAGTTCATCCCCGGTAAGGCAGAAGTCGTCCTCCCCGGCCTCGTGTCCCGCTTGGGCTCTGTTGACGGGGGGCGTCTCACCGCCGTGGTGAACCCGTCCCGCGGCGGCCTGCATTACAGAGTGATCAGGGCCTTGCGAAACCATTCTGCAATCCGCCGTCTGGTCTACGTGTCCTGTAAACCAGACGGCGAGGCAATGAGGAACTTCAGGGAGCTTTGTTGCGCGCCTGACCCAAAGAGGAAACTCACAGGGGAGGCTTTTGCCCCGAGTGTGGCGGTGCCTGTAGACATGTTTCCACATACAGAGCACTGTGAGCTGGTGATTCTTTTTGAGAGGTAGCCAGTAGCATTTTTTTTTTGTCATCAAAGGACCATGCCTTATAGTGGGAACAGAAACGGACCTTCTCCAAACTGTTTTGGAGAGCATATAAATGTAAAAAATGTATTTTTTTGTGAGATGAATGGTTCACTTTAGAGCTGCTGTAACCACTTTTGTCCACTTGATAGCAGCATTTCACCAGAGTGCTTCCTCATGTAAGCCATTCATTTCAACTCACTAAATGCCTTGATGGCAGTGTTTTAAAAAAATAATAATAATGGGATTTATTTGCTTGTCTTGTCCTAGATGAAGGAGTTCATATCAAACTGAATTTGATATTACACAACCACAAGGGTCGTTAACCTGACGCACTTCTTCTTTTGGTTATGTAAAAGAGTGACATGCCAGTAGACTAAAGGGCACAGTTGCAGAATGCTGGTCCTGGCCCCAGTGAGTCGGACGACTATCGCCAGTCATGTATGACATCATGGGGTTACTTGTGTTTGTAGCCGCTGGCAATATCTGATAATTGAGATATTTTGTAGATAAAGTGAAGTTATCAGCATTCAATTTCATTTTAGACATATACAGTCTAGTGAAGCGTGACAGTCAATACACCACACAAGATTAAAGATGCATTTCTGTCCTGGCTACTCAGTGCAATATGGAGTCGACAATACCAGTGAAAGAACAGCCGCTACCCCAAAAAATGAGCTGAGTCAATGTGAAGACACTCGCCCATTGTTCTGACCTTCGTTTTGTAACGTGCTTTTTTTCATGCATGCTTTTATTTTGACATGAAAGCGCGGTGGCGCCTGTGGTGGAGATTTTTTGACATGAAAGAGCCCGATGGCCATGTTGGGAGCATGAAAGAGTCTTGGAAGTCAGCTGTCACATTTCTGCTGAAAGCTGCATAGTACAACCTGTTGTCAGCTTTGTGGCGTTCCGCTTTTTGGACAGCATCGTCACTTCCAAAGCAGAGATCTTGCCCACCTTCCATACTTCCTTCCCCACTGCGGCTTTTCAAGTTGAGGGTGAGTACACAACATTTATTGTCTTATGTTTTACTTTTTGCCAGTACAGTTAATAATGTTGAACTGTTACTTAGAAGTCTGTATAGTTAATCATTTAATAAACATTTGATGAGGTCCGCTTGATACTGGAACAGACTGTTTCAATTTACATTGCTTCCTATGGCAAAATTGATTTTAAACCAGCACCATTCAACTGGGGGCCTAATCCGAATTAGACAAATATATAGAGGGGTCCTGTTGTATACACAAACTTGAACCACTGTAAACACATTGGCAGATCCTTGCATGGACATTTAAACGTTGCAAACAGTGAACACTGGGGTCCAAACTTGTGATTTATCACTGAGGCGTTCCTCAAGGCACCAATTGAAGTCCTCTCCTTTTTGGCAGTTACATCCCCCCCCCCCCGTAATGTGATATATGTAACTAAAATGTTGCTGTAGCTCGGTGCTTCTCAGTAACATCCCCATTTCCCAAACATTTTGCGCACTGTAACTACAAAAAGTAATATTTGTCTATAAAATTGTTATAAGTACACCTCTGCAAAACGTGTACTTATTAACATTAACATTAAAGAAAACAAAGAAATGTAGATCTACTTACAACAAAGAATAACTTTATTAACATTGCTTTTAACATTGTTTTTAATCTTTATATATATATATATAAAGGGGCAAGCGGTAGAAAATGGATGGATGGATTTACATTGTAGATTCTCACTGAAGGCATCTATTCTATTCAACTATGAATGAACACATGTGGAGTTATGTACTTCAAGAAAAAAGGTAAAATAACTAAAAACATGTTTTATATTCTAGTTTCGTCAAAATAGCCACCCTTTGCTCTGATTACTGCTTTGCACACTCTTGGCATTCTTTTGATGAGCTTCACAGGTGTCCGTTTTGATGCCTTAAGTGACAATCTACAATGTAAATAGTCATGAAAATAAAGAAAAACGCATTGAAATGAGAAGGTGTGTCCAAAGTTTTGGCCTTTACTGTGTGTGTGTATTTGTATATATATATATATATATATATATATATATATATATATATATATATATATATATATATATATATATATATATATATATATATATATATATATATATATATATATATATATATATATATATATATATATATATATATATGTGTGTATGTATGTATGTATGTATGTATATACATATGTATATGTATGTATGTATATATATATGTATGTATGTATATACATATGTATATGTATGTATGTATATACATATGTATATGTATGTATGTATATACATATGTATATGTATGTATGTATATACATATGTATATGTATGTATGTATATACATATGTATGTATGTATATGTATGTATGTATATATATACATATGTATGTATGTATATGTATGTATGTATATACATATGTATGTATGTATATGTATGTATATACATATGTATGTATGTGTGTATGTATGTATATATATGTATATGTATGTGTGTATATATATATATTCCATCCATTTTCTACCGCTTATTCCCTTCGGGGTCGCGGGGGGCGCTGGAGCCTATCTCAGCTACAATCGGGCGGAAGGCGGGGTACACCCTGGACAAGTCGTCACCTCATCACAGGGCCAATATGTATGTATGTATGTATGTATGTATGTATGTATGTATGTGTATATGTATGTATGTGTATATGTATGTATATATATATATATATATATGAAACAGGCCTGTAGAGATGAAATAGTCTCGTGATTTTTTTCCCCACACATACATATATATATATATATATATATGTATATATATATATATATATATATATATGTATATATATATATATATATATATATATATATATATATGTATATATATATATATATATATATATGTATATATATATATATATATATATATATATATGTATATATATATATATATGTATATATATATATATATATATATATGTATATATATATATATATGTATATGTATATATATATATATATGTATATATATATATATATATATATATATATATATATATATATATATATGTATATATATATATATATGTGTGTGTCTGTAACAGAAAGTATTTAAAGTGCATCAATTTACCTGAAAAAAATATATATAAAACATTTTTGATCGACTTTAACCATTTGACACTGAAAATTTAAATTCAATAAATTTACTAAATATTTATACATTGAAATTGATCAGCAACGTTGATTTAGGAGAACAATATATAAAACACTTGAAACAAAACAAAAAAGAGAATTTATGTTGGGGTTTTGTTTATAAATAGAAAGTAGTAAGTCTAGATTAAAGGCTATCCAATGAGCACGTTATGTACTGTACATTTTTTCAAAGTGGGGTTGGAAGCATGGTACTGCATGACATTGATAAAAGCATGTTCCGGGGTCATACGTGTCCCTCCCTGGCATCACACCGGGCCCCTCATACCCACTATTTGAGAAGCACTGCTGTAGCTTGTTGACATCAGATGAGGTCAGTAGTCATTTAACGTCTTTAGTTATACTAGTAGTGTTCCTCAAGGGTCCATTTTAGCTCCTATTTTTCATTATTAGGGCTATTTGGACATTCATTGCAGCGAAAACACTGAGTGCTGTCATTTGGCAGAAGGTCCTTAAAATCAGCACAGCGCTCCTGTAACTCTGACAAAATAGACCAAAATCCAATGTGTATTGTAGAGGACGCTGGTTCTCTGGAATATACAATATAATAATAGTGAAGGGAGAAGAACGTTCCCCCCGCTCCTTGGCTTTCTGAAATAGTGGCCCCTAAAACAATTTAGTTGACTATCCTTGGTTTAGAGGTTCCACTTTTTTTGCTCTGTTTCTTATCCCATCGATGTTTTCTATCAGCAACATATTAAACATTAAAGGATAGTAATTAGTAATTCGTAAATGATGACTTTAACTCAAAAGGTGTCCAAATGTTTCCCACTGAAAAATAAAAGCATGTGGGGGCCACTTTGATACATCTATATTGTAACCATCAAGGGTTTCCCTCAATTTTGGTGAATGTTAATGTCCCAGAAGGGTCTCAGTCATTGAAGTGTTAAATAATGTGTTTTACGCTGAATATCTATAGATCTACTTCAGATCTATCCGTTGACACAGCTTTATTTATTTTATGTTATTTTGTTTTATGCCCTTGTTGTCAAAACCATCTGTTTTAATAGGAAAAACACAAAATATGCAATATTTCCCCCCACAAAGTGTCAAAGTGGTATATTTGATGTCAAGTAAATTGAGTATTAAATAGGTAAATAATTCAACAACAATGCTTTCGATTCATTTTTTTAAGCAATTAAGTCCAGTTCAGTTCATTTATTTATGTAATTAATAAAAAATCCAACAAAGGAATAGAATTAAAAAAAATCAACATTAAAGTAAATTATGAATGAAAAGGAGCAGAAAACGTTCAACATTGGCGACTACAAAGCCATATTTAAAGAAATAATTTTACTCTGTCATATCTTTTTATCATCATGATTGTTACATGTTTTAATACAGAAAGAGATTTACATTGTTTTATTCCACTGTCAAGTTTGTTCCATAAACTAACACCTCTGATTGAAATACTTATTTCCACTGTCACTGTTCTAAATCTAGATGTATTAAAGATCTCAGTTCCTTTCAGATTATAATTACTTTCTCTTTTTACACATCTGTTTTGAATGTTTGGTAGAATTGTTGCATGTGCTTTGTACGGGATTTGTAGGATGTTATTCTCTGCCAGTTCATGAAAGTTTAGTAAATTACACTGTTTGAATATTGGGTTTGTGCAGGGTTCCCTGTATGCATTTCCTTACAGCTTTCTTCTGCAGAAGTTAGATTGAAAGATTGGATTTAAATATGTTTTACAAGCACTACCCTAATACACTGTGTGAGATATTGAACAATCAATGAGTTGTACAAAATATACAATGTTTTTTGACTTAGCAATTCCTTCACTTTGTGTAAAATAGCAATAGTTTTAGATACTTTAGCCTTTGTATCATGTGATTTCTATGACAAATGTTCATCAATCCTAACACCCAAAAACTTGGATCTCTTGTGTTCTTTGAATCTCAACTCCTTCGACATATAATGAGCCATCCACACTTTTCCTACTACTGCAAGAATCATACATCTCATTGTACTAGTATTCAGGAATAATCTATTTCCATCAAATCATCTTTTAATTTTGATGAATCCATTTTCAACCACCTCTAACACATTTGCAATATTTTGTCCTGAATAAAACAAAATCATAGTAAAGATCTTGGCGATCCAAAAGGCCCCCACTTATAGAACGGTTAAAAAAAGTCATACTGTATATTGTATACTAGTGTTGTCCCGATACCAAAATTATTTCGATACTTTTCGGTACTTTTCGATACTTTTCTAAATAAAGGGGAACCACAAAAAATTGCATTATTGGCTTTATTTTAACAAAAAATCTTAAGGTACATTAAACATATGTTTTTTTATTGCAATTTTGTCCTTAAATAAAATAGTGAACATTCTAGACAACTTGTCTTTTAGTAGTAAGTAAGCAAACAAAGGTTCCTAATTTGTCTGCTGACATATGCAGTAACATATTGTGTCATTTATAATTCTATTATTTTGTCAAAATTATTAAGGACAAGTGGTAGGAAATGAATTATTAATCTACTTGTTCATTTACTATTAATTTTTGCTTACTTTCTCTTTTAAAATGTTCTATCTACACTTCTATTAAAATGTAATAATCATTTATTCTTCTGTTGTTTGGATACTTTACATTAGTTTTGGATGATACCACAAATTTGGGTATGAATCCGATACCAAGTAGTTACAGGATCATACATTGGTCATATTCAAAGTCCTCATGTGTCCAGGGACCTATTTCCCGAGTTCATAAACTTAATATGCATTTTTAAAAACCGATAAAGATGTTGTAATGCCAAAACAATATTGACGTAATCATAGTATTATCGACTAGATTAGATTAGATTAGATTAGAACAGTGCAATTAACAGTGCAATCACAGTGCAATACATTTTCATAACATGGTCACTACTGCCTAGTTTCTCTTGTTATGTTCTTATTTTTACTTTTATATTTTTATTCTTATTGTTGCTTTTTATTTATATTCTTATTGTTATATTTTCTATTTTATTTCCATTTATACCCCCATTATTTCCTTTTAACTTTTTAATTCGATCTCAATTCTGTACACTGCTGCTTGAATTTCAATTTTCCTGAAGGAATCTATTAAGTACTATCCATCTATCTCGATACGCTCCTGTACTTGGTATCATTACAGTGGATGTCAGGTGTAGATCCACCAATGGCGTTTGTTTACATTGTGACGCCGGTGAGCTATGGTGTGTAGTGAAGCATGTTTAGCTATTCCTCGTCCTGCAGGGATGATACTTGTAAGAAACATACTTTATTTGTCGCCATGGAGACGAGGATTAGTGACTTAGAAGAAGCTTCAACACTGCAGACTGCGAATGGACTTTAGCCATATCTTTAAGCACATCTTCCTGAGGGCGTTTAAGTGTTATAACTTCACCTTCATTGTTAGTTTTTAAGCCAAAATGCGTCCGTTCTCCCTTTTCTGTCTACACACTGTGTCTGTTTGTAAGTAGTCAGTGATTGTGCGCTGCCGAACATGCTCGTCTGCTTGTAAACCTGCAAAGCCACGTCGTGATGACGACGGGGGAGGGGGGAGAGGGTTGGGGACCGGTTCTTTCTACAGGCGGTATAGTACCGAATATGATTCATTAGTATCGCGGTACTATACTAATACCAGTATACCGTACAACTCTAATGTATACTATATACAGCTACTTAGGCAAATTCTATTGTTGCTGTAGACACCCATATCTTCTGTACATATACTTCTCTAGTCTTATTTGTTATGTTTATTTTTACTTTCAACGCTTAAATCTGTAGATCACCTTCAGAGCTATCCGTTATTTATACGTTTTTTTTTTTTTTTTTGGGGGCAATGATAGTTTTAAAGTAAAACCAAAAAAACTGCCTATAATGCAGCTTTGTGTTACTAGTGTCAATTAGGGTTGTACGGTATACCGGTACTGGTACAGTACCGTGATACTAATGAATCATATTCGGTACTATACCACCTCTGAAAAGTACCGGTCCGGCACCCCGCGCCCCTCGTCGTCTTCACGTCGTGTCATTGCTGGTTTTACGAGCAGAGGAGCATGTTCGGCAGCGCACAATCACAGAGTACTTACAAGCAGACACGGTGTGTAGACAGAAAAGGGAGAACGGATGCATTTTGGCTTAAAAACTAACAATAAAGGTGAAGTTATAACGCTGAAACGCCCTCAGGAAGAGGTGCTTTAAGGCTAAAGTCCATCCGCAGTCTGCAGTGTTTTAGCTACTTCTAGATCACTAATCATCGCCTCCATGGCGACAAATAAAGTACGTTTCTTACAAGTATCATCCCTGCAGGACGAGGAATAGCTAAACATGCTTCACGACACACCGTAGCTCACCGGCGTCAAAATGTAAACAAACGCCATTGGTAGATCTACACCTAACATCCACTGTAATGATACCAAGTACAATAGCGTATCAAGTCGGGTACTACTATGATTACGTCGATATTTTTTGGCATCACAACATTTTCTTTCGTTTTTTTTTTATTTATTTATGTCATGTTTATAACCTCAGGAAATATGTCCCTGCACACACGAGGACTCTAAATATGACCAATGAATGATCCTGTAACTACTTGGTATCGGATTGATACCTAAATTTGTGGTATCATCCAAAACTAATGTAAAGTATCAAACAACAGAAGAATACGTAATTATTACATTTTAACAGAAGTGTAGATAGAACATGTTAAAAGAGAAAGTAAGCCGATATTAACAGTAAATCAACAAGTAGATTAATAATTAATTTTGTACCACTTGTCCTTAATAATGTTGACATAATATTAGAATGGAAAATGACGCAATATGTTACTGCATATGTCAACAGCTAAATTAGGAGTCTTTGTTTGCTTACTTACTAATAAAAGACAAGTTGTCTTGAATGTTCACTATTTTATTTAAGGATAAACTTGCAATAAGAAACATATGTTTAATGTACCCTAAGATTTTTTTGTTAAAATAAAGCCAATAATGCAATGTTTTGTGGTTCCTCTTTATTTAGAGAAGTATCGAAAAGTATCAAAATAATTTTGGTATCGGGACAACACTAGTACACACGATACAGTATGACTTTTTTTGTTTTTTTGTTAACAGTTCTATAAGTGGGGGCCTTTCGGATCGCCAAAATCTTTACTATGATTTTGTTTTAAACTGCCTTATTTTATTCAGGAAAAAATATTGCAAATGTGTTAAGAGGTGGTTGAAAATGAATTTATCAAAATTAAAAGATGATTTGATGGAAATAGATTATTCCTGAATACTAGTACAATGAAATTAGATTTTTTTGCAGTAGTAGGAAAAGTGTGGATGGCTCATTATATGTCGAAGGAGTTGAGATTCAAAGAACACAAGAGATCATTTTTTAGGGTTTTTTGATCACATGGAAGTATCGATCATGGAAATCACATGTAAATGCTATTTTACACAAAGTGAAGGATATGCGGAGTCAAAAAGCATTGCATATTTTGTCCTTAATAATGTTGACAAAATAATAGAATGGAAAATGACACAATATGTTACTGCATATGTCAGCAGCTAAATTAGGAGCCTTTGTTTTCTTACTTACTAATAAGACAAGGTGTGTTGTATGTTCGTTATTTTATTTTAGGATAAACTCGCAATAAGAAGTAGAGATGTCCGATAATATCGGCTGATAAATGCTTTGAAATGTAATATCGGAAATTATCGGTATCGTTTTTTTATTTTTCTATTAAATCAACATAAAAAACACAAGTACACTTACAATTAGTGCACCAACCAAAAAAACCTCACACAAAAGGGTTGTTTCTTTCTGTTATTAATATTGTGGTTCCTACATTATATATCAATATATATCAATACAGTCTGCAAGAGATACAGTCCGTAAGCACACATGATTGTGCGTGCTGCTGGTCCACTAATAGTACTAACCTTTAACAGTTAATTTTACTCATTTTCATTAATTACTAGTTTCTATGTAACTGTTTTTATATTGTTTTACTTTCTTTTTTATTCAAGAAAATGTTTTTAGTTTATTTATCTTATTATTATTTATTTTTTTAAAGGACCTTATCTTCACCATACCTGGTTGGCCAAATTAGACATAATAATGTGTTAATTCCACAACTGTATATATCCGTATCGGTTGATATCGGTATCGGTAATTAAGAGTTGGCCAATATCGGGATATCGGCAAAAAAGCCATTATTGAACATCCCTAATAAGAAGCATTGTAGTAAGATTTTTTTGTTGAAATAAAGCCAATAATGCCATTTTTTGTGGTACCTTTTATTTAGAAAAGTACCAAAAAGTATCTAAATCATTTTAGTACCAGTACCGGTACCAAAATATTGGTATCGGGACAACACTAGTGTCAATATTGCATTATGTATTCCTTACAACAGTGTTTTTCAACCACTGTGCCGAGGCACACTAGTGTGCCGTGAGATACAGTCTGGTGTGCCGTGGGAGATTATCTAATTTCACCTATTTGGGTTAAAAATATTTTTTGCAAACCAGTAATTGTAGTCTGCAAATGATGTGTTGTTGTTTTGGAGTGTCGGTGCTGTTTAGAGCTCGACAGAGTAACCATGTAATACTCTTCCATATCAGTAGGTGGCAGCCGGTAGCTAATTGCTCTGTAGATGTCGGGAAGGTAAAAAGGTGTCTTAAACCAAAAATAAACAAAAGGTGAGTGCCCCTAAGAAAAGGCATTGAAGCTTAGGGAAGGCTATGCAGAACGAAACTAAAACTGAACTGGCTACAAAGTAAACAAAAACAGAATGCTGGACGACAGCAAAGACTTACTGTGGAGCAAAGACGACGTCCACAAAGTACATCCGAACATGACATGACAATCAATCAATGTAAAAACAACTGAAATATTCTTGATTGCTAAAACAAAGTACATCCGAACATGACATGACAATCAATCAATGTAAAAACAACTGAAATATTCTTGATTGCTAAAACAAAGTAAATGCGGGAAATATCGCTCAAAGGAAGACATGAAAATGCTACAGGTAAATACCAAAAAAAGAGAAAAAAAGCCACCAAAATAGGAGCGCAAGACAACAACCAAAACACTACACATGGGAAAACAGCAAAAAACTCCAAATAAGTCACGGCGTGATGTGACAGGTCGTGACAGTACATCTACTTTGAGACAAGAGCTATATTGATGCATGGTTTGTTATGGTTTAAAGTCATATCCAACAATTACGACAACGACTTTTTACTGTCAACTGAGTTTTGCTTTTTTATGATTCTTACTGGTGGTGTGCCTCCAAATTTTTTCAATGCAAAAAAATGTGCCTTGGCTCAAAAAAGGTTGAAAAACACTGCCTTACAATACACCTAATGTTTTTTGTTTTTTTTGTAACGTTATTATTAAAATGTGCCACAGGCCGTTAAAAAGTTAGCAGCGGGCCACAAATGGCCCCCGGGCTACACTTTGGACGCC
>NC_084549.2:11882500-12055000 GCF_033978685.3 Nerophis lumbriciformis
TATCGGTATCGGAATTGGTAATTAAGAGTTGGACAATATCGGGATATCGGCAAAAAAGCCATTATCGGACATCTCTAAAATGAATGCATTCATTTAAAACCAAATAAAAACTAAAATCGCATTTGTGTACAAATATTGAGGTCCTTTCTGAAGCAAATTTTAATTATGCCAGCGCGTAATCACCTCTGATTAATTGTGATGAATCCAAAATCCAAAATGTGATTAATCTGATTAAAAGGAAAACAAATTTGACAGCTCTAACAAATTATAAATGTCTGTTTTATCTCAAAGTAACCAAACACATCATATTTAGCGCTAGCCTGCTAGCATTGCTGAAAGCCACATATTGAAAAACTCAAGACGGACTGGCTGAAAACAAGAGACGTCATTCCTCATCAAGAAATGACACACCCAATCAACACTTTTATATAAACACGTTACAGTCTGAGCAACTAAGCTATTTAGTCATGCACATTGAACCTACAAGCTGATACACAGTATATGGCACAGAGGCGCTTGAATGGACCGCCGAACAGATTCGGACAACACAACACCCGCCAGAACGCCCTTATCTGTGAAGCATAAAGAAACACAACATGCCAAATAGTGGGCTTTCTAAAAGTGGGTCTATTTATCTTTGTTATTTAAAACAATCAGAAGATTTCAGTGGACTTTTTGAGGCTGGAGCCTAACCCAGCGGCACCAGAGTATACACCCCGGACAAGTAAAACACAACAAAAAAACAACAAAAAAATGAGCAATAAAAGTTAGCATGTGTCAACTACCAAGTGATAGTATGAGATAGGCTTTACTTATCCCACAATGGGGAAATCACGCAGTTGCAGTGCAGACACAAAAAGTCCATAAAAATAAGATAAACAAGAGATAAACATACAGCAAAGAACACAGAGGACATAAACTACATTAAGAGAGCACAGAGCTGATGCAACCAGCTGCCACTTCTACATACAGCTACAAAGTAAAAAAAAAAATCAAAATATGAGCAATAAATAATATTGCGCACATACGATTGCACAAAAAAACCAAAAACATAATTTCAACACCCACCTCTGCACTGCTCTACACCATCGTCTGCTGGGGAGGGACGGCCACACGGTCAAAGTCAGGAGCAGACACAACAAAGCAAACAAGAGAGCCGACTCTGTCCAAGGCTGCCCACTAGCCCCGGCCAATGTCCAGTCCACGCGGATGAGCAAAAATCCGTCTAGGAATTGTTGCGTCTGGCCAGTATTCCCTCTCAGGGAATTAAAGTCACTGGTCAATCCCAAGTTCTTTCAAATGACAGAGTAAGAAGGACCATCAAGACAGAATAGGAATATTATCAAGTTTTGCTAAAGCTTCAGGAGACCAGCCCACACCAATACATTCATATCGGCTTCTCGAATTGGTCTAACATTCAAACGGAAGAGACAACTTCTTGCATCCGAAGAAAGCCCCCACCTGTCCAGACAGGAATACAGCCTCATTGTTCTAAAGGGAGTACTCCAACTCCTACAGTGCAAGCCTTCAAGGTAACACACGCAGTTTACTTGCGGACATAAAATGAAAAAATAGGAAGAGTACAAATAGAAAAACACTAGCTGAATTAAACATGAATATGAATAAAGAAAGAACTCTTAAACATATGCATTCTCCACAGGATACATGCTCCTTTAGCTCGTTGATGCTCGTCCATTCTCGACGCTCAACGCTAGCTTCGCGGCCCCTCCGGTCTCTCCACTTGGACTGTAGTGTGGCAGAGAGCCAGTAAATGCTGGGATGTATGTCATCTGCACGGCAAAATGGAAAAGTTCCTGCAGTGGAAAAGGGCCTATGTTAAGAGATAAAGTACCAATGATTGTCACACACACACTAGGTGTGGCGAAATTATTCTCTGCATTTGACCCATCACCCTTGATCACCCCCTGGGAGGTGAGAGGAGCAGTGGGCAGCAGCGGTGGCCGCGCCCGGGAATCATTTTTGGTGATTTAACCCCCAGTTCCAACCCTTGAGAGAGCCAAGCAGGGAGGTAATGGGTCCCATTTTTATAGTCTTTATAACCTACCGATCTCAGGGCAGACACTAACCACATATCACAAAACATATCATTGTATCAGTGATATAATAGTTTTAAATGTTAATTACCATGTTTTCTGTTTTTTGGAGGTTTTTTTTTTGCCTCATGTCCCTAAAAATTAGTTTCAAAATTCCAATGCAGCGGTTGGGCAAGTAGCCAAAAATTGTACTCAAGGGAGAGTACTGTGACTTTAGACTGGATCAGTTCTCAAATAGGGGGGCCCGGTGCGATGCCTAAGGGGGCGTGTGTGAGCTCGGGAAATATGCTTTATCAGTATCATGCTTCAAACCCCTTTTCAAAAAACGGTGCACTCCAAAACATGCTTATTGTTGCCATCAATCCTCATTTCGATAAACCAATTTGTTCTGATTTTTTTTTTCATTCATTTTTGTTTTGTAGTTTCAAGTGTTTGTATATTGTGCTCCTTAATTAATGTTGCGGATCAATTTGAATTTATTACTACTTAATGACTTTATTTAATTTTTCAGTAGCAACTGGTTCAAGAAGGTCAAAACAAATATTGCTAGTAAATAAGGATACAATGTTTTGGGGAATTCACTCTCAATCTTTTCTATTTCAGACTAAAAACAATGTTAATACAGTTATTTGTTGTAAATTGAGCTATGTTTGTTATTTTTTTTTGTTTTCTTCAATGTTAATAAGGAAACCAGGTTGTACAGAGGTGTACTTATAACAATTTCATAGACAAATGGTACTATTTATTTAGAGAGTGAATGCTTTTCGAAAAGCACTGGACGAGAGTAACTCGAATCAAAGTAAAAAGTAAAACCAGTCGTCCTATTCAGTGAAAAAACTACTCAACTACGGAGTAACTGCACTGTAACAAAAATGACCTTAAAAACTACGACAAGCAGTTGGTAAATAGCAACAATAAAACACTGTAAAACTCAAAAATAGTTTACCACAGTAGCAAATACGGTGGGTTCCTGCAAACCAAGAAACGGTAGATAACCTAAATGACTATGGTTATAATACGTAGAAAAACACACCATTTTACTGTGAAAATAATGAGAAATTGTATTCATTTTCAAATACTCTGAAATGTGCGGTATTATTATGTCTAAATTAAAGATTTTGCAGATTGTACATTTAAATTCACAGCTTACCTTTTTGGGGTTTGTGTTAAAGCATTAGCAGAGTTAACTTTCGGCCAGCGACATATTTTCTTGTATTTTTGTAGTGATTGGTTTCAGACATGATGAGATGTTATGTGCTTCAATGTAAAGTACATCGAAATGAACCACACTGTGTTTAAGTGTGTTGGAACTGGTTGCAAAAGCAGCTATTTAGCAAATACGGAGCATTTAAGGCTCATTTTTAATAGCTCACTTGAAGGAACATGTTGCGTAAGGCTGTGTTGTGAGTTGTCCAGTGAAAGGTTGTACAAATACTTTCAAGTAAAATCCTCACGTACCTCTGACATGTCTCGGAAACAAAGACATTTGGCGCCTGTTGTTTGCGTTTGCGCCTCACAGCGAGAAGGTCCTGGGTTCAATTCCCTGGCTCGGGGTCTTTTTGTGAGGAGTTTCCGGGTACTCCGTCCTCTCCCACCTGGGGATAGGCTGAGTGGCAACATTAGAATTGGCCCTAATTTGTTTTAAGGTGAATTCCTGGCAACAACAGCCGCCAGTGATTTACTGTAAATGTAATAGTTTTTTTTGTAAACAGGTTAATAATACATCAGTTTTTTTCTTAGTAATTTACCGGAAACTGTAAAAAATAACGGATTCAACATCAACATACCGTAATGTCCTATACATCGTGACTGTATTTTTTCGGTGAATTCCTGGCAACCATAGCTGCCAATATTTTACCGAAATTCTATAGTTTTTTTGCTAAACAGGTTAATAATACATCAGTTTTTTTCTTAGTAATTTACCGGAAACTGTAAAAAATAACGGATTCAACATCAACATACTGTAATGTCCTATACATCGTGACTGTATTTTTTACGGTGAATTCCTGGCAAACATAGCTGCCAATATTTTACCGTAAATTCTATAGTTTTTTTGGTAAACAGGTTAATAATAATACATCAGTTTTTTCCTAAGTAATTTACCGGAAACTGTAAAAATAACGGATCTAAAATCAACATACCGTAATGCCATCGTGACTGGGTTTTTTTACGGTGAATTCCTGGCAACCATAGCTGCCAATATTTTACCGTAAAGTCTATAGTTTTTTTGGTAAACAGGTTAATAATACATCAGTTTTTTTTTTAGTAATTTACCGGAAACTGTAAAAAATAACGGATTCAACATCAACATAGCGTAATGTCCTATACATCGTGACTGTATTTTTTCGGTGAATTCCTGGCAACCATAGATGCCAATATTTTACCGTAAATTCTATAGTTTTTTGATAAACAGGTTAATAATACATCAGTTTTTTTTCTTTGTAATTTACCGAAAACTGTAAAAATAACGGATTCAACATCAACATACCGTAATGTCCTATACATCGTGATTGTATTTTTTACGGTGAATTCCTGGCAACCATAGCTGCCAATATTTTACTGTATAAATTCTATAGTTTTTTTTGCTAAACAGGTTAATAATACATCAGTTTTTTTCTTCGTAATTTACCGGAAACTGTAAAAATAACGTATTCAACATCAACATAGCGTAATGTCCTATACATTGTGAATGTATTTTTTACGGTGAATTCCTGGCAACCATAGCTGCCAATATTTTACCGTAAATTCTATAGTTGTTTTGGTAAACAGGTTAATAATACATCAGTTTTTTTTCTTAGTAATTTACCGGAAACTGTAAAAATAACGGATCTAACATCAACATATCGTAATGCCATCGTGACTGTATTTTTTTACGGTGACTTCCTGGTAAACATAGCTGCCAATATTTTACCGTAAATTCTATAGTTTTTTTGGTAAACAGGTTAATAATACATCAGTTTTTTCCTAAGTAATTTACCGGAAACTGTAAAAATAACGGATCTAACATCAACATACCGTAATGCCATCATGACTGTATTTTTTACGGTGAATTCCTGGCAACCATAGCTGCCAATATTTTACCGTAAATTCCATAGTTTTGTTGGTAAACAGGTTAATAATACATCAGTTTTTTTCTTACTAATTTACCGGAAACTGTAAAAAATAACGGATTCAACTTCAACATACCGTAATGTCCTATACATCGTGACTGTATTTTTTACGGTGAATTCCTGGCAACCATAGCTGCCAATATTTTACCGTAAATTCTATAGTTTGTTTGGTAAACAGGTTAATAATACATCAGTTTTTTTCTTAGTAATTTACCGGAAACTGTAAAAAATAACGGATTCAACATCAACATACTGTAATGTCCAATACATCATGACTGTATTTTTTACGGTGAATTCCTGGCAAGCATAGCTGCCAATGTTTTACCGTAAATTCTATAGTTTTTTGGTAAACAGGTTAATAATACATCAGTTTTTTTCTTAGTAATTTACCGGAAACTGTAAAAATAACGGATCCAACATCAACATACCGTAATGTCCTATACATCGTGACTGTATTTTTTACGCTGAATTCCTGACAACCATAGCTGCCAATATTTTACCGTAAATTATATAGTTTTTTGGTAAACAAGTTAATAATACATCAGTTTTTTTTCTTAGTAATTTACCGAGAACTGTAAAAATAACGGATCCAACATCAACATACCGTAATGTCCTATACATCGTGACTGTATTTTTTACGGTGAATTCCTGGGAACCACAGCTGTTTTTTACCATCATTTTTTTTTAACAGTGTGTTGAGTAACTTCTGATGTATTTAGTAGCAATTTTATTGGAACCTACTTACACTACAACCGTAGTTGGTGTGTGTGAGAGAGACAAAGCGACATTACTACAGCATGTACTACAAACCCCGTTTCCATTTGAGTTGGGAAATTGTGTTAGATGTAAATATAAACGGAATACAATGATTTGCAAATCCTTTTCAACCCATATTCAATTGAATGCACTACAAAGACAAGATATTTGATGTTCAAACCCATAAACTTTTTTTTTTTTTTTGCAAATAATAATTAACTTAGAATTTCATGGCTGCAACACGTGCCAAAGTAGTTGGGAAAGGGCATGTTCACCACTGTGTTACATCACCTTTTCTTTCAACAACACTCAATAAACGATTGGGAAATGAGGAAACTAATTGTTGAAGCTTTGAAAGTGGAATTCTTTCCCATTCTTGTTTTATATAGAGCTTCAGTCCGGGGTCTCCGCTGTCGCATTTTACGCTTCATAATGCGCCACACATTTTCGATGGGAGACAGGTCTGGACTGCAGGCGGGGCAGGAAATTACCCACACTCTTTTTTTACGAAGCCATGCTGTTGTAACACGTGCTGAATGTGGCTTGGCATTGTCTTGCTGAAATAAGCAGGGGCGTCCATGAAAAAGACGGCGCTTAGATGTTCCAAAACCTGTATGTACCTTTCAGCATTAATGGTCCCTTCACAGATGTGTAAGTTACCCATGCCATGGGCACTAATGCACCCCCATACCATCACAGATGCTGGCTTTTGAATTTTGCGTCGATAACAGTCTGGATGGTTCGCTTCCCCTTTGGTCCGGATGACACGATGTCGAATATTTCCAAAAACAATTTGAAATGTGGACTCGTCAGACCACAGAACACTTTTCCACTTTGCATGAGTCCATCTTAGATGATCTCGGGCCCAGAGAAGCCGGCGGCCTTTCTGGATGTTGTTGATAAATGGCTTTCGCTTTGCATAGTAGAGCTTTAACTTGCACTTACAGATGTAGCGACCAACTGTATTTAGTGACAGTGGTTTTCTGAAGTGTTCCTGAGCCCATGTGGTGATATCCTTTAGAGATTGATGTCGGTTTTTGATACAGTGACGTCTGAGGGATCGAAGGATACGGTCATTCAATGTTACGTGGAGTGATTTCTCTGAACCTTTTGATGATATTATGGACCGTAGATGTTGAAATCCCTAAATTTCTTACAATTGCACTTTTAAAATTGTTGTTCTTAAACTGTTTGACTATTTGCTCATGCAGTTGTGGACAAAGGGGTGTACATCGCCCCATCCTTTCTTGTGAAAGACTGAGCATTTTTTGGGAAGCTGTTTTTATACCCAATCATGGCACCCACCTGTTCCCAATTAGCCTGCACACTTGTGGGATGTTCCAAATAAGTGTTTGATGAGCATTCCTCAACTTTATCAGTATTTTTTGCCACCTTTCCCAACTTCTTTGTCACGTGTTGCTGGCATCAAATTCTAAAGTGAATGATTATTTGCAAAAAAAAAAAAAGTTTTATCAGTTTTCTCTAGTTGGGAGTCAACATTCGTACTGTACACAAGATGACAGCGCATATGAATGTTCTTTTTCATAGTTTGCAGAGTAAACACTGAAGAGTCATGCGGCCTCGTTTGACCTTGTGTCTCGTTTGACCTTGTGTCACGTTTTACTGTGTGAAGTTTGACTGTGGTCATGTGACCACCAGGCTCCGTTTGATCGGTGACATGAAACGGAGTCTAACGTCAATAGTGCTTAGTCATGTAGTCTCTCTAACGAGCCAAATTAATGTGTCTTTGCAAGCGGTAATAAATAGATTATGAATGAATACAATGGTATAAATACATTTAGGGATCAAAATTAAACTCAAGTGTAATGGAGTAAAAGTTGCGTTTCTTCACAAAAATACTCAAGTAAAAGTAAGAAGTATGTTGCAATAAAACTACACGTACAATTACCCGAAAAGCTAATTTCCATTTGTTCTAAACCACTCCCATGGAAAGTTGAAGATTAACTTTCCACACAATTTTTCTGGAAGTTTGTAGACAACATGCTTTCACTTAGTTCGAGGGTCAGCAACCCGCGGCTCCCTGGACCTCTTTCAGAGATGTGTGAAAATGGAAAAAATGAAGAATTTTTTTTTGTTTTGTTTTAATATATTTTCTGTAGGAGAACAATCATGACACAAACCTTCCTAATTGTTAGAAATCCCACTGTTTATGTTAAACATGCTTCGCTGATGAGAGTATTTGGCAAGCACCGTTTTGTCCTACTAATTTCAGCGATCCTTAAACTCATCATTGTTTGTTTACATGTACAACTTTCTCCGACGCTGCCACAGAAAGGCGTGTTTTATGCCACTCCTCCTTTGTCTCATTTTGTCCACCAAACGTTTTATGCTGTGGGTGAATGCACAAAGGTGAGCTTTGTTGATTTTATTGACTTGTTGGAGTGCTAATCAGGCATATTTGGTCAGTGCGTGACAGCAAGCTAATCTATGCTAACATGCTATTTAGGCTAGCTGTATGTACATATTGCATTATTACGCCTCGTTTGTAGGTATATTTGAGCTCATTTATTTCCTTTACCTATGTCCTCTGTGTATTTAATTTGTATTTGCATGTCTCATGACATATTACATGTGTGTAAAATTGGCTGCATTTCTCATAGGTTTTGTGTGCCATGTTGTTCCAGACCACAGCAAACGTTACCCAGCTGGCAAAGATTGTATTAAATCCATTAGAAGAAGACAGCCTGCCGTTTCCTTAAACTTGGACACTATATCTATACCTTTGGCCATTCTGAGCAAGTCATTTCCAGAAGCTATCTCATCCTGTGAGAAGCCTCCATTTTACTAATGATTTCCGATGTTGCAAAAATGTGTAGAATAAAAATTAAAATTCAATATTTCTGTCAACGTAGGTTTGAGTCAGCCTTTGATAGTAGGCTAATATAGCTAATATAAACACCTACATCATGTGTTGCCTTCATTATAACACTTTGTATAAGACTTTTACAGATTTATTTTTTGTATTTTTGGTCCATTAAGGCTTTTTCAACATTTTGGGTTGCCGACCCCTGACTTAGTGGCCAACCACTTTATAAAGCTCTTTACCGCCACCTACAGGGCTGGAGTCAAACATCATCAACTTTGATTTATGACTGCACAGAGGATGGGGTGATAATTAGAGATACGCTGTTACTTCGAAATGTGAAAACTTAAACTTTCCTAATGATTTGTAGAGCACGAGAAAGCGGAAATGAGAATTACTAGCTCTCTTTATGTCAGTACGTGGACTATGGCGGCGCAAATTACTGTGCGGATTGCTTTCCCTGGATGCAAAACAACTAGACTGGACATGGCTTGAAGGTAAATACATCTTTTATTTTAACACTAAGAAAAAGAACAAACAAAAGGTGCGCACAGGGCGGAGAACAAACTTGGCTATGAAAATAATTAACTAGCACAAGGGCAAAAACTATGGACATAAAAACAAAACACATACTGTGACCAGAAATATGAACTATGACATCAAAGAGTATCATGGGCGGCATGGGTAATAGAGGAAAACAGAGTTAATGTCGCCAGGCCGACCAACAGAAAAAGACAGGCTTTAAATAACAATGACATGATTGGTGACAGGTGTGTGAGTCCAAACGTGGAACAGGTGAAACTAATGGGTAACCATGGAAACAAGACAAGGGAGTGAAAAAGCAGGAACTAAAAAGAGTCCAAAAACCAAACAGAACATAACTTAAACAAAACATGATCCCAGACATGACACTTTAACCGCATAGTCATTTATTATTAACAAATGGCAGCAACAGAACCAATGTTGTGATAGTGAGACGGAGCTAACTGCACAGTCAGCATTAAAAGCACGGCTGAGTTAATTTTAAACAAAAATACTGCAAGTTTAAAGATTTAATGATACTTACATTGAATTCTCGTTGAGCGAATAAGAAAAAGAAAAGAATGTAGAGGTTGCCTCCAGCCACAATTGTTACTGACATTTGTATACCATACACCCGTCCGGGATCTGTAGTAAATTGGGTTGTTTTTTTAAATGTTCACATTTAATTATTTCAAAATTAATAATACAGCAATTAATATTGCGGTTATGCATGCAGTAGATGTGTACTGATATGATACAAATATTGGAGCATTGAGTACTGGCTGATATATAACAAGTATGATATCAGCAGGAATCATACAGTACTTACATTATTTTGTAGTGAGGAATTGTCATGTCTCTTGATCCTGCTTTGTTTTTTGGTTTGTTTTTTTTGGACATCTGGTGTCTGTCCTTAAGGGGGGATCTGTCATGTCTTTGTGATCATGTTTTGTTTTAGTTATGTCCTGTTGGTTTAAGACTCTTTTTAGTTCCTGTTTACGCTCCCTTGTTAGGTCACCATGGTTTCTTATTAGTTTCACCTGTCATTTGTTTGGACTCACGCACCTGTTGCCAATCATGTCACTGCTATTTAAGCCTGTCATTTTCTGTTGGTCGTCCTGGCGACATTTCCCTTGCTACCCCTGACACTCCGTTTGTCATCACTCTGCTCATGCCTTAGTTCATGCTGTCATAGTTCATGCTGCTCTTTTCTTGCCACGTGAGTTTTTGTTTAGTGTTTTTTGTTTCTTGTTCATAGTCTGCCTAAGTGCTAGTTTTTGTTTCATTAGTCAAGTTGTGTCTCCGTCTTGTGCGCGCCTTTTTTTTTTTTTTTCATAGTAATAATTAAAACATGTATTTACCTTCATCCCATGTCCGATCCAATTCCTTTGCATTCCGGGAAAACAAACCACCCCATAGTCCACGTCATGACAGGAATATTAGAAAAGGTTTGATCAATTGGGTATGAAAAACCCTAACCTACCCGTATTTTCCGGACCATAGGGGGCACCGGATTATAAGGCGCACTGCCGATGAGCGGGTCTCGTCATGTCTATTTCTATACAAAATGCGGGATTATAGGGCGCATTAAAGGGGTTATGTTATTATTATTATTTTCTAAATGTAAAAGACTTCCTTGTGGTCTACATAACATGTGATGGTGGTTCTTTGGTCAAAATGTTGCATAGATGATGTTTTACAGATCATCTTCTAACCGCTTTCTGACAGTCGCTTCAGGATTCTACATTTTCAATGGAACATATAAAATGTTGGCGTCGTTTACTTGAGTCTTATTGCAGTCCACGCGTATCTCTTATGTGTGACTGCCATCTACTGGTCACACTTATCAATTCGCCATGTACCAAATAAAATAACTTCCAGGTTGGTAAGCACAACCAAAATTATTCCCTACATAAGGCGCACCGGGTTACAAGGCGCACTGTCGAGTTTTGAGAAAATGAAAGGATTTTAAGTGCGCCTTATAGTCCGAAAAATATGGTGTTTATTATCAATCGTCTGGAATGGACCTTCAGGTTGAAGTGGAGCTGTAAATAGCCACGATTATTTTTTTATTTTTTTAATTAAGCTTACTAATAAGCTAGTACCCGGTAAGTGGAATGATGCGGACGCATTTGATACTTTCCGGATAAGTAAATAATATGCAACTTTGATAATTTTATATTTGTTTGTATTGACAATTGTGTTTTAGACTGTAACAGTGTTCATTTAAGGACACTTAATAGGTATGTCTAGCTTGTGCACTATTGTGTGCTTAGCTGTTGTTTAGCTGCTAGCTCCTAGTAGCATATCCTAGTACCAACCTACTCAGTGGCCTAGTGGTTAGAGCAGTGGTTCTTAACCTGGGTTCGATCGAACCCTAGGGGTTTGGTGAGTCTGCCTCAGGGGTTCGGCGGAGCCTCTGCCGTGGAGGTAGAGACACACCCAACTCATCGTGAAAATAAAAACTTCTCCCTATCGGCATATTATGAACAATGTTCCCTCTAATTTTCCATCTGATTTGCAGGTATGTAATTTGTTGTGAGTTCATGCACTGTGTTGGTTTTGTTCTTTGAACAAGGTGATGCTCATGCATGGTTCATGTTGTGCACCAGTAAATAAATATAAAATTTTGTCTTGAATTTGAAAAAAAATATATATATATTTTTCACTAAAGAAGGGTTCGGTGAATGCGCATATGAAACTGGTGGGGTTCGGTACCTCCAACAAGGTTAAAACCACTGGGTCAGAGTGTCCGCACTGAGATCGGTAGGTTGTGAGTTCAAACCCGGCCGAGTCATACCAAAGACTAAAAAAATGGGCCCCATTACCTCCCTGCTTTGGCACTCAGCATCAAGGGTTGGAATGGGGGTTAAAGGGGAACATTATCACAATTTCAGAATGGTTAAAACCATTAAAAATCAGTTCCCAGTGGCTTATTATGTTTTTCGAAGTTTTTTTCAAAATTTTACCCATCACGCAATATCCCTAAAAAAAGCTTCAAAGTGCCTGATTTTAACCATCGTTATAAACACCCGTCCATTTTCCTGTGACGTCACATAGTGAAGCCAACACAAACAAACATGGCGGAAAGAACAGCAAGCTATAGCGACATTAGCTCGGATTCAGACTCGGATTTCAGCGGCTTAAGCGATTCAACAGATTACGAATGTATTGAAACGGATGGTTGTAGTGTGGAGGCAAGTAGCGAAAACGAAATTGAAGAAGAAACTGAAGCTATTGAGCCATATCGGTTTGAAGCGTATGCAAGCGAAACCGACGAAAATGACACGACAGCCAGCGACACGGGAGAAAGCGAGGACGAATTCGGCGATCGCCTTCTAACCAACGATTGGTATGTGTTTGTTTGGCATTAAAGGAAACTAACAACTATGAACTAGGTTTACAGCATATGAAATACATTTGGCAACAACATGCACTTTGAGAGTGCAGACAGCCCAATTTTCATCAATTAATATATTCTGTAGACATACCCTCATCCGCGCTTTTTTCCTGAAAGCTGATCTGTCCAGTTTGAGTTGATGTCAGCAGGCCAGGGAAGCTAGGGTTGATAGGGGGTTTAGCTCGCTCGTCTGCGGGAACAAACTGTCGCCATTGCTTGCCGTGCTACCGAGGCCCTTTGTCCCTGAATTGCTCACACACTCCGGCAGATTCAATGGGGGTCTGGCGGCAGAGTTCTTTGACTTTATCGTTGGAAATGCATCTGCTTTGAGTGTCGCAGGATATCCACACATTCTTGCCATCTCTGTCGTAGCATAGCTTTCGTCGGTAAAGTGTGCGGAACAAACGTCCAATTTCTTGCCACTTTCGCATCTTTGGGCCACTGGTGCAACTTGAATCCGTCCCTGTTCGTGTTGTTACACCCTCCGACAACACACCGACGAGGCATGATGTCTCCAAGGTACGGAAAACAGTCGAAAAAACGGAAAATAACAGAGCTGATTTGACTCAGTGTTTGAGAAAATGGCGGATTGCTTCCCGATGTGACGTCACGTTGTGACGTCATCGCTCTGAGAGCGAATATTAGAAAGGCGTTTAATTCGCCAAAATTCACCCATTTTAGAGTTCGGAAATCGGTTAAAAAAATATATGGTCTTTTTTCTGCTACATCAAGGTATATATTGACGCTTACAAAGGTCTGGTGATAATGTTCCTCTTTAAATCACCAAAAATGATTCCTGGGCATGGCCACCGCTGCTGCCCACTGCTCCCCTCACCTCCCAGGGGGTGAACAAGGGGATGGGTCAAATGCAGAGGACAAATTTCACCACACCTAATGTGTGTGTGTGTGACAATCATTGGTACTTTAACTTTAACCTACTATGTTTACCTTTTGTGAATGACTTCACAAAACACAAGAAAAGACCAACCTTGCGTGCTTATTGGAGGACATTCAGACGTTTACTGGCTGTCCAGCTTTGCAGAAGTAAACTTACTGCAGGACTGCTTGTATCGGAGCGCTTTTATCAAAGTTTTTTTTTACATCATCTGATAGTGCTGCGATATCGCTGCGATATCAATATCAGATTGGGACACCCCTCATCCAAAACGGCGTTCTACCGCCTACCATTTTTGTTTTTGTGTCTTAGCACTCTTAATATTTAAACACATTTTAACATAAAATCCGTACAATCTGCAGTAGACAATAGAGGCATGAAGCTCTCCTCCACAGTCTCCACTTTGTCTCCGCTCCCCCTCCCCTCTCTACGTCTCTGCAATGCCGAGCTGCATATTATTTCACAGTGGAAGACAAAGCACAATCCCCGCTCCAATAGACAGTCCATTGTGCGCTGCAACACAATTCGTCTTTGGCCTGCACAGAAGGCCCTGCATGCACACAACAGCAACAACAACAACATGAAATGTACACATACCGTATTTTCTGGACCATAGGGCGCACCGGATTATAAGGCGCACTGACGATGGTCTATTTTCATACAAAAGGCGCACCGGATTATAAGGCGCATTAAAGGGGTCGTATTAGGATTTTTTTCTACATTTAAAACACTTCCTTGTGGTCTACATAACATGAACAATATTTTTTGGACTTTAAGTCGCAGTTTTTTTCATAGTTTGGCCGGGGGTGCGACTTATACTCAGGAGCGACTTATGTGTGAAATTATTAACACATTACCGTAACATATCAAATAATATTATTTAGCTCATTCACGTAAGAGACTAGACCAGGGGTCGGCAACCTTTACCAGTCAAAGAGCCATTTTGACCAGTTTCACAAATTATAGTAAACAATGGGAGCCGCAAATCTTTTTTGAAATTTTAAATGAAATAACACTGCATACTAAGTTTTTTTTGCTTTGTGCTATGTATAAACCAGGGGTCTCAGACACGCTGCCCACACCTTTATGTGGAATTTGAAAGCTGGTGCGGCACACAGGTTTTTAATGAATGGCGCTTGTCAGCGTCATGCGTGCCGTGATGATACAGCATATAGCACACACTACAGTCAGCGTGCCCGATCAGCCACACGTTGTATGGGGCTTCCGCTTACTCACACTTGGTCAACAACCACACAGGTCACACTGACGGTGGCGGTATAAAAAAAACCTTTAACACTCTTACTAATAATGCGCCACACTGTGAACCCACACCAAACAAGAATGACAAACAAATTTCGGGAGAACATCTGCACCGTAACACAACATAAACACAACAGGACAAATACCCAGAATCCCATGCAGCCCTAACTCTTTCGCTACCAAACCCCGCCCACCTCAACCGACCACAGAGAGGGGGGGAGGAGGGGGGGAGAGTCAGGGCTGCATGGGATTCTGGGTGTGTGTTCTGTTGTGTTTATGTTGTGTTAAGGTGCAGATGTTCTCCCAAAATGTGTTTGTCATTCTTGTTTGGTTTTGGTTCAAAGTGTGGCGCATTATTAGTAAGAGTGTTAAAGTTAATTTATATGACCACCGTCAGTGTAACCTGTGTGGCTGTTGACCAAGTATGCATTGCTGTCACGTACGTGTGCAAGCAGAAGATATATTTTGTATTAAAGTGATAGGCTGGCACGTTGTTAATACAGATTGTAGGGGGCGCTAAATGTTGTACCATCATGGCACGCCCTTATTATAGGCCCTTATTATAGCCGTAAGGGTGAAAATCGGTGAATATTAATCCCGGGAGTTTACTGCGAGAGGCACTGAAATCCGGAAGTTTCACGGGAAAATTGGGGGGTTCAGCAAGTAAGCTGCTGAGCCGCATCAGAGTGATCAAAGAGCCGCATGCGGCTCGCCGACCCCTGGACTAGACGTATAAGATTTCATGGGATTTAGCGATTAGGAGTGACAGATTGTTTGGTAAACGTATAGCATGTTCTATATGTTATAGTTATTTGAATGACTCTTACCATAATATGTTATGTTAACATACCAGGCACGTTCTCAGTTGGTTATTTATGCCTCATACCGGCTTCCTCCCACCTCCAAAGACATGCACCTGGGGATAGGTTGATTGGCAACACTAAATGGTCCCTAGTGTGTGAATGTTGTCTGTCTATCTGTGTTGGCCCTGCGATGAGGTGGCGACTTGTCCAGGGTGTACCCCGCCTTCCGCCCGATTGTAGCTGAGATAGGCTCCAGCACTCCCCGCGACCCCAAAGGGAATAAGCGGTAGAAAATGGATGGATGGATAACGTGCACTTATTCAGCCTGTTGTTCACTATTCTTTATTTTAAATTGCCTTTCAAATGTCTATTCTTGGTGTTGGCTTTTATCAAATAAATTTCCCCCCAAAAATGCGATTTATATATGTTTTTTTCCTTATTTATTATGCATTTTCGGCCGGTGCGACTTATACTCCGGAGCGACTTTTACTCCGAAAAATACGGTAATGGTGGTTCTTTGGTCAAAATGTTGCAAGATTATGTTTTACAGATCATCTTCAAATCGCTTTCTGACAGTCGCTGCAGGATGCGTTGTTTTGTGGGCGGTCTTATTTACGTGGCTCACCTTCGGCAGCGTCTTCTCCCCGTCATCTTTGTTGTAGCGGTGTAGCGTGCAAGGACGGGACCTTTGCGTGCCGGCCCAATCACATAATATCTACGGCTTTTCACACACACAAGTGAATGCAAGTCATACTTGGTCAACAGCCATATAGGTCACACTAAGGGTGGCCGTATAAACAACTTTTAACACTGTTACAAATATCCGCCACACTGTGAACCCACACCAAACAAGAATGACAAATACATTTCGGGAGAACATCCGCACCGTAACACAACATAAACACAACAGAACAAATACCCAGAACCCCTTGCAGCACTAACTCTTCCGGGACGCTACAATATCACCCTGGCTTCCACCTGTTCGACCTGCTACCATTGGGCAGGCGCTACAGGTGCATCAGAACCAGAACAAACAGGCTCAGAGACAGCTTCTTTCCCAGAGCTGTCACCATCTTGAACTCTAACTTATAATAATAATTGACCCCTATACAATATCCTACCCTATTATATATATTACCCGTATTACCCTTCAAGTGCAATACGTCCGACACTGATTGTTATTTATTACTCCGGTACTCTTGTCTTGTTCTGTATATTGTACAGTATTTTGTATTTCTATAGTGTTTTGTATATTGTACAGGATTGGTTATTATTCTTATTGGATAGTAGCCTGTTTATTTCAATTGTTAGTTTTTTTCTTTATTGCCTGTTGTGTAATTTATTTTATTTTATTATTTATTTATTTTTACCCCATATTTGTTCCCACTACCGCACCTTAAGTTGGAGTCCTTAATCTTGTTATATGCAAATATAATGACAATAAAGTCCATTCTATTCTATTCTATTCCATTCTAATATACACCCCCCGCTACCTCTTAATAACTCCGCCCCACCAACCCCGCCCACCTCAACCTCCTCATGCTCTCTCAGGGTGAGCATGTCCCAAATTCCAAGCTGCTGTTTTGAGGCATGTTAAAAAAAAATGATGCACTTTGTGACTTCAATAATAAATATGGCAGTGCCATGTTGGCATTTTTTTTCTCCATAACTTGAGTTGATTTATTTTGGAAAACCTTGTTACATTGTTTAATGCATCCAGCGGGGCATCACAACAAAATTAGGCATAATAATGTGTTCATTCCACGATTGTATATATCGGTATCGGTTGATATCGGAATCGGTAATTAAGAGTTGGACAATATCGGATATAGGCAAAAAAGCCATTATCGGACATCTCTAATTTTCACAGATTTTTTATTTTCAATGTAACATTTAAAGTTTGGGTGTTGCTTACTGACGTCATATTGCCGTCTCTACGTATCTCTTATGTGTGACTGCCATCTACTCGTCACTTATCATTACACCATGTACCAAATAAAATTGCTTCAAGGTGGGTAAGCACAACCAGAATTATTCCGCACATTAGGCGCACCGGGTTATAAGACGCAGTGTCGATTTTTGAGAAAATGAAAGGATTTCAAGTGCACCTTATAGTCTGAAAGTGCGGTACTTGTTTGTCCAATATTGACACTTTTTTTATGTCGCCCTCCGCAGCTGGCGTGTGCTTCATGATCAGCGCCCTGGGTATAACAGCGGGCGCGCACAGGTTATGGAGCCACAAAACCTACAAGGCGTCACCCCCCCTAAAGGCCTTCCTCGTTCTTGCCAACTCCATGGCCTTTCAGGTAGGTTGGACACCTGCTTCATTAAAGGCCGACTGAAATGCGATTTTCTTATTTAAACGGGGATAGCAGGTCCATTCTATGTGTCATACTCGATCATTTCGCGATATTGCCATATTTTTGCTGAAAGGATTTAGTAGAGAACATCGACGATAAAGTTCTCAACTTTTGGTCGCTGATAAAAAAGCCTTGCCTGTACCGTAAGTAGCAGACGAGTAGTGTGACGTCACAGGTTGTGGAGCTCCTCACATCCGCACATTGTTTACAATCATGGCCACCAGCAGCGAGAGCGATTCGGACCGAGAAAGCGACGATTTCCCCATTAATTTGAGCGAGGATGAAAGATTTGTGGATGAGGAAAGTGAGAGTGAAGAACTAGAGTGCAGTGGGAGCGATTCAGATAGGGAAGATGCTGTGAGAGGCGGGTGGGACCTGATATTAGGCTGGGAATGACTAAAACAGTAAATAAACACAAGACATATATATACTCTATTAGCCACAACACAACCAGGTTTATATTTAATATGCCACAATTTAATCCCGCATAACAAACCCGTCCATATAACCCACCAATACAACTCAAACACCTGCACAACACACTCAATCCCACAGCCCAAAGTACTGTTCACCTCCCCAAAGTTCATACAGCACATATATTTCCCCAAAGTCCCCAAAGTTACGTACGTGACATGCACATAGCGGCACGCACGTACGGGCAAGCAATCAAATGTTTGGAAGCGTACTCACGGTACCGCGTCTGCGCATCCAACTCAAAGTCCTCCTGGTAAGAGTCTCTGTTGTCCCAGTTCTCCACAGGCCAATGGTAAAGCTTGACTGTCATCTTCCGGGAATGTAAACAATGAAACACTGGCTGTGTTTGTGTTGCTGCAGCCGGCCGCTATACACCGCTTCCCACCTACAGCTTTCTTCTTTGCTGTCTCCATTGTTCCTTGAACAAATTGCAAAACATTCACCAACACAGATGTCCAGAATACTGTGGAATTTTGCGATGAAAACAGACGACTTAATAGCTGGCCACAATGCTGTCCCAAAATGTCCGCTACAATCCGTGACGTCACGCGCTGACGTCATCATACCGAGACGTTTTCAGCAGGATATTTCGCGCAAAATTTAAAATTGCATTTTAGTAAGCTAAATGTTAAGATTTCACCATTGATATATAAACTATCAGACTGCGTGGTCGGTAGTAGTGGGTTTCAGTAGGCCTTTAAGCCTCATTTTAATGCGTGAACGTCCCTGATTGATAACGGCTCCCTGCGCATGTGCAGAACGACATCTACGAGTGGGCGAGGGACCACCGAGTCCATCACAAGTACTCGGAGACGGACGCCGACCCCCACAATGCGAAGCGGGGCTTCTTCTTCGCCCACGTCGGCTGGCTGCTGGTTCGCAAGCACCCCGACGTCATCTCCAAGGGCCGCAAAGTGGAGATGTCCGACCTGAAGGCCGACAAAATGGTCATGTTTCAGAGGCGGTAAGGAGAGGAAACCGTTCATCGTGGCAACAGGAAGGGGATTCATATGGCCCTATTCGTCTCGGTTTACCCGACACATGAAACGTGACGAATTAGGAGGGGGGGTGCACTATTGAATATCTTAAAATGTCTTATGTGGCAAGTGCAACTTTGACCCTATGTAGAGTGGCGCTTTCCATCGTTTTCAGCAGACTGCATTGCAAAATGATTAAGCCATATGAATCTCTTCCCTACTGTGTGTTAAATGTACAATTGATGACATATCCTATGCATTCCAAAAAAGGCACTACCAGCTCTCGGTGGTGGTCTTGTGCTTCCTGGTGCCCACGCTGGTGCCCTGGTACTTCTGGGGCGAGTCCCTCCTGGTGGGATACTTCCTGCCCGGACTGTTCCGGTACACCGTGGTGCTCAACGCCACCTGGCTGGTCAACAGCGCCGCGCACATGTGGGGCAACAGGCCTTACGACAACACCATCAACCCCAGGGAGAACATGTTCGTCGCCTTCAGCGCCGCGGGTAAGCAACAACCGCGCCCAATGTCGATACAGTTTTTTTTAGTGAAGATGATGTTTTTAAAGCTGGTGTAGTCCGGGGTATGAATCCAGGGGTTGTTTTAGTCCGGGGATGTCCACATTTTCCAAAGACCACTTAAAGAAAAGTAAACATTTTTAAAAATAATATTACATATACAAAAGAAAAACTGTTTTACTAATATTTACTAATATTAATGTTAATTGTTAGAATGCTAACATTAGCATGCTAACATTTTACGCTAATTTTACAGCCGTAAACCCCAGAGTTGTATAACTTGGTACTTGACACATGTTAACCGTTATCATCATAACGATAGCATGCTAAAGACAATAGCTAATTTTGCAGGCGTACACCTCACATAGAACTTGGTACTTGACACTTGTTAGCCCAGCTAACGTTTCAAGCTAATTTTACAGCCCTATACCTCAGTCATATAACTTGGTACTTGACTCATGTTAATTGTTAGAATGCTAACATTAGCATGCTAACATTTTACGCTAATTTTACAGCCGTAAACCCCAGAGTTGTATAACTCGGTACTTGACACATGTTCACCGTTAGCTATGCTAACTACAATAGCTAATTTTGCAGGCGTACACCTCACATATAACTTAGTACTTGACACTTGTTAGCCCAGCTAACGTTTCAAGCTAATTTTACAGCCCTATACCTCAGTCATATAACTTGGTACGTGACTCATATTAACTGTTAGAATGCTAACGTTAGCATGCTAACTTTTATAGCTAATTTTACAGCCATAAACCCCAGAGTTGTATAACTTGGTACTTGACACAATTTTAGCCCAGCTAACATTTCTAGCTAATTTTACAGCCCTATACCTCAGTCATATAACTTGGTACTTGACTCATGTTAACTGTTAGAATGTTAACATTAACATGCTAACTTTTATAGCTAATTTTACAGCCGTAAACCCCAGAGTTGTATAACTTGGTACTTGACACATGTTAACCGTTAACATCATAACGATGGCATGCTAACTACAATAGCTAATTTTGCAGGCGTACACCTCTGTCATATAACTTGGTACTTGACTCATGTTAACTGTTAGAATGCTAACATTAGCATGCTTACATTTTACGCTAATTTTACAGCCGTAAACCCCAGAGTTGTATAACTTGGTACTTGACACATGTTAACTGTTAGCTATGCTAACTACAATAGCTAATTTTGCAGGCGTACACCTCGCATTGAACTTTGTACTTGACACTTGTTAGCCCAGCTAACGTTTCAAGCTAATTTTACAGCCCTATACCTCAGTCATATAACTTGGTACGTGACTCATATTAACTGTTAGAATGCTAACGTTAGAATGCTAACTTTTATAGCTAATTTTACAGCCATAAACCCCAGAGTTGTATAACTTAGTACTTGACACAATTTTAGCTCAGCTAACATTTCAAGCTAATTTTACAGCCCTATACCTCAGTCATATAACTTGGTACTTGTTAATTGTTAGAATGCTAACATTAGCATGCTAACATTTTACGCTAATTTTACAGCCATAAACCCCAGAGTTGTATAACTTGGTACTTGACACATGTTTACCGTTAACATCATAACGATAGCATGCTAACGACAATAGCTAATTTTGCAGGCGTACACCTCAGTCATATAACTTGGGACTTGACACTTGTTAGCCCAGCTAGCATTTCAAGCTAATTTTACAGCCCTACACCTCAGTCATATAACTTGGTACTTGACTCATGTTAACTGTTAGAATGTTAACATTAGCATGCTAACTTTTATAGCTAATTTTACAGCCGTAAACCCAAGAGTTGTATAACTTGGTACTTGACACGTTAACCGTTAACATCATAGCGATAGCATGCTAACTACAATAGCTAATTTTGCAGGCGTACACCTCTGTCATATAACTTGGTACTTGACTCATGTTAACTGTTAGAATGCTAACATTAGCATTCTTACATTTTACGCTAATTTTACAGCCGTAAACCCCAGAGTTGTATAACTTGGTACTTGACACATGTTAACCGTTAGCTATGCTAACTACAATAGCTAATTTTGCAGGCGTACACCTCGCATTGAACTTTGTACTTGACACTTGTTAGCCCAGCTAACGTTTCAAGCTAATTTTACAGCCCTATACCTCAGTCATATAACTTGGTACGTGACTCATATTAACTGTTAGAATGCTAACGTTAGCATGCTAACTTTTATAGCTAATTTTACAGCCATAAACCCCAGAGTTGTATAACTTGGTACTTGACACAATTTTAGCCCAGCTAACATTTCAAGCTAATTTTACAGCCCTATACCTCAGTCATGTAACTTGGTACTTGTTAATTGTTAGAATGCTAACATTAGCATGCTAACATTTTACGCTAATTTTACAGCCGTAAACCCCAGAGTTGTATAACTTGGTACTTGACACATGTTAACCGTTAACATCATAACGATGGCATGCTAACGACAATAGCTAATTTTGCAGGTGTACACCTCAGTCATATAACTTGGTACTTGACACTTGTTAGCCCAGCTAACATTTCAAGCTAATTTTACAGCCCTACACCTCAGTCATATAACTTGGTATTTGACTCATGTTAACTGTTAGAATGTTAACATTAGCATGCTAACTTTTATAGCTAATTTTACAGCCGTAAACCCCAGAGTTGTATAACGTGGTACTTGACACATGTTAACCGTTAACATCATAACGATAGCATACTAACGACAATAACGACAATAGCTAATTTTGCAGGCGTACACCTCACATAGAACTTTGTACTTGACACTTGTTAGCCCAGCTAACGTTTCAAGCTAATTTTACAGCCCTATACCTCAGTCATATAACTTGGTACTTGACTCATGTTAATTGTTAGAATGCTAACATTAGCATGATAACATTTTGCGCTAATTTTACAGCCGTAAACCCCAGAGTTGTATAACTTGGTACTTGACACATGTTAACCGTTATCATCATAACGATAGCATGCTAACGACAATAGCTAATTTTTCAGGCGTACACCTCAGTCATATAACTTGGGACTTGACACTTGTTAGCCCAGCTAACATTTCAAGCTAATTTTACAGCCCTACACCTCAGTCATATAACTTGGTACTTGACTCATGTTAACTGTTAGAATGTTAACATTAGCATGCTAACTTTTATAGCTAATTTTACAGCCGTAAACCCAAGAGTTGTATAACTTGGTACTTGACACGTTAACTGTTAACATCATAACGATAGCATGCTAACTACAATAGCTAATTTTGCAGGCGTACACCTCTGTCATATAACTTGGTACTTGACTCATGTTAACTGTTACATTACATTACATTACGTTACATTTTACGCTAATTTTACAGCCGTAAACCCCAGAGTTGTATAACTTGGTACTTGACACATGTTAACCGTTAGCTATGCTAACTACAATAGCTAATTTTGCAGGCGTACACCTCGCATTGAACTTTGTACTTGACACTTGTTAGCCCAGCTAACGTTTCAAGCTAATTTTACAGCCCTATACCTCAGTCATATAACTTGGTACGTGACTCATATTAACTGTTAGAATGCTAACGTTAGCATGCTAACTTTTATAGCTAATTTTACAGCCATAAACCCCAGAGTTGTATAACTTAGTACTTGACACAATTTTAGCCCAGCTAACATTTCAAGCTAATTTTACAGCCCTATACCTCAGTCATATAACTTGGTATTTGTTAATTGTTAGAATGCTAACATTAACATGCTAACATTTTACGCTAATTTTACAGCCGTAAACCCCAGAGTTGTATAACTTGGTACTTGACACATGTTAACCGTTAAATGGGTTGTACTTGTATAGCGCTTTTCTACCTTCAAGGTACTCAAAGCGCTTTGACACTACTTCCACATTTACCCATTCACACACACATTCACACACTGATGGAGGGAGCTGCCATGCAAGGCGCTAACCAGCACCCATCAGGAGCAAGGGTGAAGTGTCTTGCTCAGGACACACCGGACATGACGAGGTTGGTACTAGGTGTGGATTGAACCAGGGACCCTCGGGTTATCATCATAACGATAGCATGCTAACGACAATAGCTAATTTTGCAGGCGTACACCTCAGTCATATAATTTGGTACTTGACACTTGTTAGCCCAGCTAACATTTCAAGCTAATTTTACAGCCCTACACCTCAGTCATATAACTTGGTACTTGACTCATTTTTACTGTTAGCGTGCTAACATTCTAAGCTAGCTTTACAGCCGTTCACTTCAGTGTCATGTAACTTGGTACCTGTGACTCATAACATTTGTCATGCTAAGATTTGCATGCTAACACCTCAGAGCCATAGCTAACTTGTTATTTGACAAATACTGTTGCCGTGTTAATGTTAGCATGTTAACATTAACATGTTAAGCTTTTTTAGCTAGTTTTGCTGATCTGCGCCTTATGAGTCCCATATTTTGTTCATCCACGCTGCCTTTTAGCATTTTAGTTCAGCTTCAGTGTGTCAGCCATTCACACGCAAATTCCCCCGAAATTGCATATTCTAGTTCGACTGTAAAGCACCAAACTATCGTACTAAATCAGTGGTTCTTAACCTGGGTTCGATCGAACCCTCCGCCGCGGAGGTCAAGACACACCCGACTCATCGTGAAAATAAAACGGTCTTGAATTTGAAAAAAAAAATAATTTTACTTTTCACTAAAGAAGGGTTCGGTGAATGCGCATATGAAAACGGCGGGGTTCGGTAGCTCCAACAAGGTTAAAGGGGAACATTATCACAATTTCAGAAGGGTTAAAACCATTAAAAATCAGTTCCCAGTGGCTTATTTTATTTTTCGAAGTTTTTTTCAAAATTTTACCCATCACGCAATATCCCTAAAAAAAGCTTCAAAGTGCCTGATTTTAACCATCGTTATATACACCCGTCCATTTTCCTGTGACGTCACACAGTGATGCCGACACAAACAAACATGGCGCATAGAACAGCAAATTATAGCGACATTAGCTCGGATTCAGACTCGGATTTCAGCGGCTTAAGCGATTCAACAGATTACGCATGTATTGAAACGGATGGTTGTAGTGTGGAGGCAGGTAGCAAAAACGAAATTGAAGAAGAAACTGAAGCTATTGAGCCATATCGGTTTGAACCATATGCAAGCGAAACCGACGAAAACGACACGACAGCCAGCGACACGGGAGAAAGCGAGGACAAATTCGGCGATCGCCTTCTAACCAACGATTGGTATGTGTTTGTTTGGCATTAAAGGAAACTAACAACTAGGAACTAGGTTTACAGCATATGAAATACATTTGGCAACAACATGCACTTTGAGAGTGCAGACAGCCCAGTTTTCATCAATTAATATATTCTGTAGACATACCCTCATCCGCTCCCTTTTCCTGGGGGTCTGGCGGCAGATTTCTTTGACTTTATCGTTGGAAATGCATCTGCTTTGAGTGTCGCAGGATATCCACACATTCTTGCCATCTCTGTCGTAGCATAGCTTTCGTCGGTAAAGTGTGCGGAACAAACGTCCAATTTCTTGCCACTTTTGCATCTTTGGGCCACTGGTGCAACTTGAATCCGTCCCTGTTCGTGTTGTTACACCCTCCGACAACACACCGACGAGGCATGATGTCTCCAAGGTACGGAAAACAGTCGAAAAAAACGGAAAATAACAGAGCTGATTTGACTCGGTGTTTGTAATGTGTTTGAGAAAACGGCGGATTGCTTCCCGATGTGACGTCACGTTGTGACGTCATGGCTCCGAGAGCGAATAATAGAAAGGCGTTTAATTTGCCAAAATTCACCCATTTAGAGTTCGGAAATCGGTTAAAAAATATATATGGTCTTTTTTCTGCAACATCAAGGTATATATTGACGCTTACATAGGTCTGGTGATAATGTTCCCCTTTAAGAACCACTGTACTAGAGTCCGTGAACATTGCTCCAAAGTCAGGATTTTTTGTTGATTTAATGTGCATACAAAAGTAAACATGGACAGGTGCAAAGGCAACAATATATGATAAAACAAGATGGCAGCTAATTCCGATTATTATTATTATTATTATAATAATAATGCCAACATTTTAAAGTTTTCTTATAAAATTGTGAATTTTGTTGAGTATAATTACGACTCTTTTCATAAAGTTGGCAAAACGTTAAGCTTTTCTTGTAAAATTGCGACTTGTTATTTAGTAAAATTCCAACTTTTATCACTATATTGCACAAATGTTCAGTTTTTCTTGTAAAATTTTGACTTGCGTTGAGTAAAATTACGAATAGAGGTCGGCATTTTTCGGAGGTCGCAAGAAGGGTAAAAATACAAGAATGAGTGTTTGTGTGTTCTTGTATTTCTACCCTTCTTGAGACATCAACAGGGAAAAGTAGCATCCATATGAGGACCGGTGAACAAGTTAGGACCGAAATCATGGTCCCGATACGGAAAACCATTGCATCTAATAGAGAGCCAAATACCAGAGCAGTGGTTCTTCACCTGGGTTCGATCGAACCCTAGGGGTTCAGTGAGTCGGCCTCAAGGGTTCAGTGGAGCCTCCGCCGCGGAGGTCGAGACACACCCGACTCATCGTGTAAATAAAAACTTCGGTCTTGAATTTGAAAAAAAACTAATTTTACTTTTCACTAAAGAAGGGTTCGGTGAATGCGCATATGAAAACGGCGGGGTTCGGTAGCTCCAACAAGGTTAAGAACCACTGTACTAGAGTCTGTGAACATTGCTCCAAAGTCAGGATTTTTTGTTGATTTAATGTGCATACAAAAGTAAACATGGACAGGTGCAAAGGCAACAATATATGATAAAACAAGATGGCAGCTAATTCCGATTATTATTATTATTATAATAATAATGCCAAAATTTTAAAGTTTTCTTATAAAATTGTGAATTTTGTTGAGTATAATTACGACTCTTTTCATAAAATTGGCAAAATGTTAAGCTTTTCTTGTAAAATTGCGACTGTTATTTAGTAAAATTCCAGCTTTTATCACTATATTGCACAAATGTTCAGTTTTTCTTGTAAAATTTTGACTTGCGTTGAGTAAAATTACGAATAGAGGTCGGCATTTTTCGGAGGTCTCAAAAGGGTAAAAATACAAGAATGAGTGTTTGTGTGTTCTTGTATTTCTACCCTTCTTGAGACATCAACAAGGAAAAGTACCTTCCATATGAAGACCGGTGAACAAGTTAGGACCGAAATCATGGTCCCGATAAGGAAAACCATTGCATCTAATAGAGAGCCAAATACCAGAGCAGTGGTTCTTCACCTGGGTTCGATCGAACCCTAGGGGTTCAGTGGAGCCTCCGCCGCGGAGGTCGAGACACACCCGACTCATCGTGTAAATAAAAACTTCTCCCTATCGGCGAATTACGGATTTTGTTCTTGGAACAAGGTGATGTTCATGCACAGTTCATACAACTTTGTTTTGAATTTGAAAAAAAACAAAAAACATTTTGTTTTTCACTAAAAGAAGGGTTCGGTGAATGCGCATATGAAAATGGTGGGGTTCGGTAGCTCCAACAAGGTTAAGAACCACTGTACTAAATGAAGTTGGAGGAGTGGCGTGCTCGCGTATGACATAGGTTTTCATCACCAACGTTGATTTGGATGAAACTACGGAAAAAAATTACAAAGTGTGAAAGCATTTTCATTTTACAGCACCAAAATAAGGGAAAACATGTGCTAACTATTTCATTTGCAAGTAGAATGTAGTACCTTGTTTTAATCCAGTAGATGGCGGCTGATCGTTATAAAACGCCAACACAGTTAGCAGTACAGTGTCAGTCATACTTGCCAACCCTCCTGGATTTTCCGGGAGACTCCCGAAATTCAGCGCCTCTCCCGAAAACCTCCCGGGACAAATTTTCTCCTGAAAATCTCCTGGAGGCCACGCCCCCTCCAGCTCCATGCGGACCTGAGTGACGTGTTGACAGCCTGTTCACACGTCCGCTTTCCCACAATAGAAACAGCTAATGATTGAGGGCGAGTTCTTGGTTTCTTATGTGGGTTTATTGTTAGGCAGTTTTATTATGTCGTCCCAGCGCGGTAACAACACACAACAACAGCAGTCAAGTTTTTGTCTACCGAAAAGCAGTTCATCTGCCGTAAACAGCAATGTTGTGACACTTTTAAACAGGACAATACTGCCAACTACTGTACATGCATATGTGACCCACCCATAATGTGTCACATTTTTGTGTTGATTTATTTATTTTATTTTGTGGTTTGAATTCGTTTTTGGAGCTGTCATTACACATTTATCAGTATTCACATTGGTCAGTAGGGGGCAGTAGGGCGTTTCTTCCCAATTGAATGCTATCACCTGCAGACCGGAAGTGTCTTGTCATTCTGATGAGAGCGACCAGTCTGTGAACAATTGAAACGTCCTGTGTGCTTTTTCCTCCTGTATAACAGGTTAGTTTTGGTGAATCAACTCACTGAATAATATCCATGTGATCTTTATAAGTTTAAGTACACATTCGGATGGTGGAGCCTAACTCTAAAGTGTTTGTGAGTTGTAGTTTGTATTTGTGAATGAATCCAGTGCACAGCTGCAGTAATCAATACAAAAAGGCGACGTGAGTGCGCAATGTTTATATAGGAACTTCTGATCCTAATTCAGACTCCCAAATTAGAGCTCCCGTTTTCTTATTGATTTTATAATGTATATTTGTATAATGTGTGTGTTCTGAAATAGTGACAGAGAATAGAACAAGGATGGACAATTCAACCCTTAACTCAACAATGAGTAGATGAGTGTTATGTGTGTGTATATGTGTAAATAAATGAACACTGAAATTCAAGTATTTCTTTTATATATATATATATTATATATATATATATATATATATATATATATATATATATATATATATATATATATATATATATATATCTTAACCACGCCCCCAACGACGCCCCCCGCCCCACCCCCGACCACGCCCCCCACCCCCCACCTGCCGAAATCGGAGGTCTCAAGGTTGGCAAGTATGGTGTCAGTACAGCTAGTGAGTTTGCCAGACACTCACTGAGGCGTCATTGCTTTGTCTGTTTTCCCCCTAAGTGTGTGTGTTTTATTGTTTGTTATTAATATAAAATGCATCTGTGCATCTTGCACTTGGAATATGTTGTTATACTTCACACCTGTAGGGGGAGCACTCACTCAGCCAATTTAGTACATTTAAAACTACAGTAAGTCACGGATATTGTTCTTTGGAGCTGTCCTGATAGCATGCTAACTTTTAGCAAGTAGGAATTGTAGCCAATTTAATAAGTTTAACCATTTAACCATCACTACTGAATAGATTTGACAAGACGTCCCAAATTTCTTCTAATAGTGACCTTCCCCTTTGTGCTACATTTCCTTCGTATGAAAAGTGTTTTGATTGATTGACCTGCACTAATTAATGCTGAAGAAAATTATATCTCATACAATATTTTTTCTAAATGGAATTTAAACAATATTAAAAAAAAAAAAAAAAAAAAGTGTCCCTCTAGATAAATAGCACTACTGAAAAAAGTCTATGTAAAATAAATAATAATAATTAAAAAAAAACATAAAACAGATACCAAGGAATTTGCTGAAAAATGAGCAGAAAAAAAAATAATATTTTGGTGTCCTGCTCACATTAAATAAAGCCCAAACATGTTTTTTTTGTTTTTTTTTAGCTGATTTGTAATTACCTGCAAAAATACAATACATAACCACCTGATACACAACAATATATTGTTACAGGATACATAATATTTCATAATTTATTGCCATTTCACTTATCTACTAATATTTTCTTAATAATTATTTTAAAATAGTGTGATTGCACTGCAAAAAGTCAGTGTTCAAAAACAAGAAAAATAAAATAAAATTGGGGGTATTTTATTTGAACTAAGCAAAATTATCTGCCAATAAAACAAGACAATTTGGCTTGTCAAGACTTTCCAAAACAAGTAAAATTAGCTAACCTCAATGAACCCAAAAATACCTTTAAAATAAGTATATTCTCACTAATAACAAGTGCGCTTTTCTTGGTAGAAAAAAAGAGACCTTTTTGCTCAATATGTTGAAAAATATTCTTAAATTAAGTAAATGCTAGTGCCATTATCTTGACATAATGATATGCGCTCGGCATCATTATTTTTTTTTCATGCTTGAAATAAGAAATTATTACTTTAAAAAAGTAGTTTTATACTTGTGAGTGTTAATGACACAGCTTTGCAACAGTTGATATTCTACAAACCCCGTTTCCATATGAGTTGGGAAATTGTGTTAGATGTAAATATAAACGGAATACAATGATTTGCAAATCATTTTCAACCCATATTCAGTTGAATATGCTACAAAGACAACATATTTGATGTTCAAACTGATAAACCTTTTTTTTTTTTTTTGCAAATAATCATTAACTTTAGAATTTGATGCCAGCAACACGTGACAAAGAAGTTGGGAAAGGTGGCAATAAATACTGAAAAGTTGAGGAATGCTCATCAAACACTTATTTGGAACATCCCACAGGTGTGTAGGCTAATTGGGAACAGGTGGGTGCCATGATTGGGTATAAAAACAGCTTCCCAAAAAATGCTCAGTCTTTCACAAGAAAGGATGGGGCGAGGTACACCCCTTTGTCCACAACTGCGTGAGCAAATAGTCAAACAGTTTAAGAACAACGTTTCTCAAAGTGCAATTGCAAGAAATTTAGGGATTTCAACAACTACGGTCCATAATATCATCAAAAGGTTCAGAGAATCTGGAGAAATCACTCCACGTAAGCGGCAGGGCCAGAAACCAACATTGAATGACCGTGACCTTTGATCCCTCAGACGGCACTGTATCAAAAACCGACATCAATCTCTAAAGGATATCACCACATGGGCTCAGGAACACTTCAGAAAACCACTGTCATTAAATACAGTTCGTCGCTACATCTGTAAGTGCAAGTTAAAGCTCTACTATGCAAAGCGAAAGCCATTTATCAACAACATCCAGAAACGCCGCCGGCTTCTCTGGGCCCGAGATAATCTAAGATGAACCCATGCAAAGTGGAAAAGTGTTCTGTGGTCTGACGAGTCCACATTTCAAATTGTTTTTGGAAATATTCGACATCGTGTCATCCGGACCAAAGGGGAAGCGAACTATCTAGACTGTTATCGACGCAAAGTTTAAAAGCCAGCATCTGTGATGGTATGGGGGTGTATTAGTGCCCAAGGCATGGGTAACTTACACATCTGTGAAGGCACCATTAATGCTGACAGGTACATACAGGTTTTGGAACCATCTAAGCGCCTTCTTTTTCATGGACGCCCCTGCTTATTTCAGCAAGACAATGCCAAGCCACTTCAGCACGTGTTACAACAGCGTGGCTTCGTAAAAAAAGAGTGCGGGTACTTTCCTGGCCCGCCTGCAGTCCAGACCTGTCTCCCATTGAAAATGTGTGGCACATTATGAAGCGTAAAATACGACAGCGGAGACCCCGGACAGTTGAACGACTGAAGCTCTACATAAAACAAGAATGGGAAAGAATTCCACTTTCAAAGCTTCAACAGTTAGTTTATTCAGTTCCCAATCGTTTAAGTGTTGTTAAAAGAAAAGGCCATGTAACACAGTGGTGAACATGCCCTTTCCCAACTACTTTGGCACGTGTTGCAGCCATGAAATTCTAACTTAATTATTATTTGCAAAAAAAAAAAAAAGTTTATGAGTTTGAACATCAAATATGTTGTCTTTGTAGTGCATTCAACTGAATATGGGTTGAAAAGGATTTGCAAATCATTGTATTCCGTTTATATTTACATCCAACACAATTTCCCAACTCATATGGAAACGGGGTTTGTAGGTCATAACATCTCAGCTACTAGCAGTAATATCTTACTGAGATAATTTAGGACCAAAACCCTTAAAACAAGTAAAAAATCTGCTTAGTGAGAAGAATTATCTTATCAGACAGAAAATAAGCAGATATCACCCTTATTTGAGATATTTCATCTTACTTAGATTTCAGTTTTTGCAGTGTGCTTTTTCTGTTTTCCCCCTAAGTGTGTGTGTTTTATTATTGATGATAATATAAAATGCATCTGTGCACCTTGCACTTGGAACGTGTTGTTACACGTCACACCTGCAGGGGGAGCACTCACACGGTCATTTTAACGTCAACGCCATTTGATCTGCCGTCTCCAGGCGAAGGCTTCCACAACTTCCACCACACCTTCCCCTTCGACTACGCCACCAGCGAGTTCGGCTGCAAGCTCAACCTCACCACCGCCTTCGTCGACCTCATGTGCCTGCTGGGCCTGGCCTCCGAGCGCAGGGTGGCGTCCAAGGAGGTCGTGGCCGCCAGGGTGCAGCGGACGGGCGACGGCAGCGTGAAGAGTGGCTGAGGCGCACCGTGGCGAGGCGTGATGATGATGATGACGACGACGACGATGGAGGGTGAGGCGCTCACACCTCTTGATTGTTATGAGACGACGCAGATGTGGAAGCTTCAGCCAGTGTAGCCATGTCACCTTAATATTAAACACATTGGAGGATGAAAATGGGATTCAGGCTTGATTTATGTCCTTTTTCCCCCCTGCTCGGCTTTAATCGCATTTCCAGAAATGACAAACCGTCTCCACTGTGCTGCAGCGCTCCGTTTTCTCACTGCCCACAGTCTCCTAGTAGATCGAGTTAAGCTTTCTTCAGTTCTCCATTGATAACATCTGACTGGTGCATTCAAGGTGGCTTGTTTTTTTTAACGTTTTCAAACACCCCGAACTGACGGTGTCCTAAATTCCGATTTTCATTCCACAACTTTTGAATTTAAGTTGCAAACAGAACGGCAAGTCACATTTTATAATTGAATCCAAGTAGAATACAAATTCCGATTTTTTTATTTTGGTGTATTCCGGAATCATTCTTTATAATACCGTATATTCCGTACAGGAATGTTTCACATATTACAAAAAAATTATATTGCTATGAACCTCATGTACACAGTTTAATTACAGCAAATCTTTTTTTATCAACAATTTCAAAATAATATCTCCTACAAAACAGATTGTTTAATTCACACAAAAAATATTACATCGTAACTGTTAGCGTTTTAGCCAAAGCAAATATTTTTATCAACAATTAAAAATAACGTATAAAACAGATTATTTAATTCACACAAAAAGTATTACATCGTAACTGTTAGCATTTTAGCAAATCTTTTTATCAACAATTCAAAATAACATCTCCTATAAAACAGATTATTTAATTCACACTAAAAATATTACATCATAACTGTTAGCATTTTAGCCACAGCAAATATTTTTTATCAACAATTAAAAATAACATTTCCTATAAAACAGATTATTTAATTCACACAAAAAGTATTACATCGTAACTGTTAGCATTTTAGCCACAGCAAATCTTTTGATCAACAATTAAAAATAACATCTTCTATAAAAAAAAATATTACATCGTAACTGTTAGCATTTTAGCCACAGCAAATATATATTTTTTTATCAACAATTAAAAATAACATCTCCTATAAAAAAATATTACATCGTAACTGTTAGCATTTTAGCCACAGCAAATCTTTTTTTATCGACAATTAAAAATAACATCTCCTATAAAACGGATTATTTAATTCACAGAAAAGTATTACATCGTAACTGTTAGCATTTTAGCCACAGCAAATATTTTTTATCTACAATTAAAAATAACATTTCCTATAAAACAGATTATTTAATTCACACAAAAAGTATTACATTGTAACTGTTAGCATTTTAGACACAGCAAATATTTTGATCAACAATTAAAAATAACATCTCCTATAAAGAAATATTACCTACATCGTAACTGTTAGCATTTTAGCCACAGCAAATATTTTTTTTTATCAACAATTAAAAATAACATCTCCTATAAAACAGATTATTTAATTCACACAAAAAGTATTACATCGTAACTGTTAGCATTTTAGCCACAGCAAATCTTTTTTATCGACAATTAAAAATAACATCTCCTATAAAACGATCATTTAATTCACAGAAAAGTATTACATCGTAACTGTTAGCATTTTAGCAAATCTTTTTTTTTTATCAACAATTAAAAATAACATCTCCTATAAAACGGATCATTTAATTCACACTAAAAAATATTACATCGTAACTGGTAGCATTTTAGCAAATCTGTTTATCAACAATTAAAATAACCTCTTATAAAACAGATTATTTAATTCACACAAAAAATACATCGTAACTGTTAACATTTTAGCCACAGCAAATCTTTTGATCAACAATTATATATAACATCTCCTATAAAACAGATTATTTAATTCACACAAAAAGTATTACATCGTAACTGTTAGCATTTTAGCCACAGCAAATCTTTTTTATCGACAATTAAAAATAACTCCTATAAAACGATTATTTAATTCACAGAAAAGTATTACATCGTAACTGTTAGCATTTTAGCAACTTTTTTTTTATCAACAATTAAAAATAACATATCCTATAAAACAGATTATTTAATTCACACTAAAAAATATGACATCGTAACTGTTAGCATTTTAGCCACAGCAAATCTTTTTTTTTTTATCAACAATTACATATAACAACTCCTATAAAACAGATTATTTAATTCACAGAAACAATATTACATCGTAACTGTTAGCATTTTAGCAAATCTTTTTATCAACAATTCAAAATAACGTTTCCTATAAAACAGATTATTTAATTCACACTAAAAAATATTACATCGTAACTGTTAGCATTTTAGCCACAGCAAATCTTTTTTTATCAACAATTCAAAATAACATCTCCTATAAAACAGATTATTTAATTCACACTAAACAATATGACATCGTAACTGTTAGCATTTTAGCAAATCTGTTCATCAACAATTAAAATAACCTCCTATAAAACAGATTATTTAATTCACACAAAAAATACATCGTAACTGTTAACATTTTAGCCACAGCAAATCTTTTGATCAACAATTATATATAACATCTCCTATAAAACAGATTATTTAATTCACACAAAAAGTATTACATCGTAACTGTTAGCATTTTAGCCACAGCAAATCTTTTGATCAACAATTAAAAATAACATCTCCTATAAAAAAATATTACATCGTAACTGTTAGCATTTTAGCCACAGCAAATATATATATTTTTATCAACAATTAAAAAAAGCATCTCCTATAAAAAAATATTACATCGTAACTGTTAGGATTTTAGCCACAGCAAATATTTTTTATCGACAATTAAAAATAACATCTCCTATAAAACGGATTATTTAATTCACAGAAAAGTATTACATCGTAACTGTTAGCATTTTAGCCACAGCAAATATTTTTTTATCTACAATTAAAAATAACATTTCCTATAAAACAGATTATTTAATTCACACAAAAAGTATTACATTGTAACTGTTAGCATTTTAGCCACAGCAAATATTTTGATCAACAATTAAAAATAACATCTCCTATAAAGAAATATTACATCGTAACTGTTAGCATTTTAGCCACAGCAAATATTTTTTATCAACAATTAAAAATAGCATTTCCTATAAAACAGATTATTTAATTCACACAAAAAGTATTACATCGTAACTGTTAGCATTTTAGCAAATCTTTTTTTATCAACAATTAAAAATAACATCTCCTATAAAACAGATTATTTAATTCACACAAAAAGTATTACATCGTAACTGTTAGCATTTTAGCCACAGCAAATCTTTTTTTATCGACAATTAAAAATAACATCTATAAAACGGATTATTTAATTCACAGAAAAGTATTACATCGTAACTGTTAGCATTTTAGCCACAGCAAATATTTTTTATCTACAATTAAAAATAACATTTCCTATAAAACAGATTATTTAATTCACACAAAAAGTATTACATTGTAACTGTTAGCATTTTAGCCACAGCAAATATTTTGATCAACAATTAAAAATAACATCTCCTATAAAACGGATTATTTAATTCACAGAAAAGTATTACATCGTAACTGTTAGCATTTTAGCCAAAGCAAATCTTTTTTATCGACAATAAATCTCCTATAAGAGATTATTTAATTCACAGAAAAGTATTACATCGTAACTTAGCATTTTAGCAAATCTTTTTTTATCAACAATTCAAAATAACATCTCCTATAAAACAGATTATTTAATTCACACTAAAAAATATTACATCGTAACTGTTAGCATTTTAGCCACAGCAAATCTTTTTTATCAACAATTAAAAATAACCTCCTATAAAACAGATTATTTAATTCACACTAAAAAATATAACATCGTAACTGTTAGCGTTTTAGCCAAAGCAAATATTTTTATCAACAATTAAAAATAACCTATAAAACAGATTATTTAATTCACACAAAAAATATTACATCGTGACTGTTAGCATTTTAGCAAATCTTTTTATCAACAATTCAAAATAACGTTTCCTATAAAACAGATTAATTAATTCACACTAAAAAATATTACATCGTAACTGTTAGCATTTTAGCCAGTTTTGTAGGTTTAAAACAAAAGTTTAGTGTATTGTTACCTGGCGCAAGCTTGCCAGCATGCTAGCTGTTAGAATTGTAGCCAATTTAGTAGATTTAAAACTAAAAAGTCATGGATATTGTTACTTTGCCTTAGCTTGCAATCATGTTAACTGTTAGTTGTAATGCTAAGTCATGGATATTGTACTTTGGAGCTATCCTAATAGCATGCTAACTGTTAGCAAGTAAGAATTGTAGCCAATTTTAATAGGTTTAAAACAAAGTCATGTATATTGTTACTTGGCGTTAGCTTCCAATCTGTAAGCATTTTAGCCAATATAGTACATTTAAAACTAAGTCATGGATATTATTTGTTGGCGTCGTCTTGCTAGCATGCTAACTGTTAACTTGATAGCCGGTTTTATAGGTTTCAAATTAATAGTCATGGGTATTGTTACTTGGTGTTTTCTTGGCATTTTAGCCAATTAATAAGTACATTTAAAACTAAGTCATGGCTATTATTTGGAGCTATCCTAATAGCATGCTAACTGTTAACAAGTAAGAATTGTAGCCAATTAATAGGTTTATAACTAAGTCATGTATATTGTTACTTGGCGTCAGCTTCCAATCATGTTAACTGTTAGCATTTTAGCCAATTAAGTACATTTAAAAGTAAGTCAAGAATATTGTACTGGAGCTATCCTAATAGCATGCTAACTGTTAACTTGATAGCCGGTTTTATAGGTTTCAAATTAATAGTCATGGGTATTGTTACTTGGTGTTTTCTTGGCATTTTAGCCAATTAATAAGTACATTTAAAACTAAGTCATGGCTATTATTTGGAGCTATCCTAATAGCATGCTAACTGTTAGCAAGTCAGAATTGTAGCCAATAGGTTTAAAACTAAGTCATGTATATTGTTACTTGGCGTAAGCCTCCAATCATGTTAACTGTTAGCATTTTAGCTAATTAATAAGTACATTTAAAACGAAGTCATGGCTATTGTTATTTGGAGCTATTCTAATAGCATGCTAACTGTTAGCAAGTAAGAATTGTAGCCAATTAATAGGTTTATAACTAAGTCATGTATATTGTTACTTGGCGTCAGCTTCCAATCATGTTAACTGTTAGCATTTTAGCCAATTAAGTACATTTAAAACTAAGTCAAGAAAATTGTACTTTGGAGCTATCCTAATAGCATGCTAACTGTTAGCAAGTAAGAATTGTAGCCAATTTAGTAGGTTTAAAACTAAGTCATGTATATTGTTACTTGGCGTTAGCTTCCAATCATGTTTACTGTTAGCATTTTAGCCAATTTAGTACATTTACAACTAAGTCATGGATATTATTTGTTGCTAGCATGCTAACTGTTAACTTGATAGCCCTTTTTTATAGGTTTTAAATTAAGTCATGGGTATTGTTACTTGGGTGTTTTCTTGGTCAAGCTAAAATTCGGAAAATGTGTTATTTGGTGCCAAAGTGCTGACTTTCAGCTTGTTAAGCATTTTAGCCAATTTTTTCAGGTAGGCTATACAACCAAAAAAAACATGAATATTGTTGTTTTGTGGAAAAAAAACACTGCAAAATTGAAGGGATTTGTGTTAAAGTGTTGTTAGTTGTTCAGGTTAAACGTGGCAAATCTTTATTATTATACCGAATCTCCGAATTGCATTTTAATTCCACTTCCTGCAACTACCCAATTTCAACTCCACGTCCTTTGAGGTGGAGCCAGCTTAGTCGGAATTCCGATCCGTTAAATGAATTGAATTGGAAATGTGGAATTTTGCATGCGGCGGAAGAGAAAAAAAAGAGGATTGTAGGTTTTATTTGAAAACGAGTACGAGCGACATTCCTGCTAACAGCAGTCTTGCTGTGCACAAACAAGCTTGCAATTTGGTGATAATAATCAACCTTTGAGATAAGACCAGCAGGAGATGTGTGGCGCAGCCAGCAAATGTCACAATTCCCACCAAAATACCGTCAAAAAGGTCAATTAGTAAACAGTAATATTAGTATCATGGGTTTATTGTGGAAAAGTAACTGAAAGATGATATATTGTCTACTTCACCTAGTTCTATATTTGACTGTGTTATCCTGCTTAAACATGGCCTAACTCTTCAATGTGTATCATAATAAACCCCATCTGATTCATTCCTTTGGCTCGTCGTTTCAATGCTTTACATGTTTTCACCTAACAGTTGCAGGAACAAAAACTGTTAGAATCGTACTTAAGTGGTGCAGAAAGTTAGAATGGGTTTGAACCCGATCAAGCCTGTTTTGTAAGTCTTATAGCAGTGATTTTCAACCACTGTGCTGATGTGCCCTGGAAGATTATCTAATTTCACCTATTTGGGTTAAAAATATTTTTTGCAAACCAGTAATTATAGTGTGCAAATGATGTGTTGTTGTTGAGTGTCGGTGCTGTCTAGAGCTCGGCAGAGTAACCATGTAATACTCTTCCATATCAGTAGGTGGCAGCAGGTAGCTAACTGCTTTGTAGATGTCGAAAACAGGTGTCTAATGCTTGAACCAAAAATAAACAAAAGGTAAGTGCCCCTAAGAAAAGGCATTGAAGCTTAGGGAAGGCTATGCAGAACGAAACTAAAACTGAACTGGCTACGAAGTCAACAAAAACAGAATGCTGGACGACAGCAAAGACTTACTGTGGAGCAAAGACGGCGTCCGCAATGTACATCCGAACATGACATGACAATCAACAATGTCCCCACAAAGAAGGATTACAAAACCAACTGAAATATTCTTGATTGCTAAAACAAAGTAGATGCGGGAAATATCTTATCCTGCTTAAACATGGCCTAACTCTTTCAATGTGTATCATAATAAACCCCATGTGATTCATTCCTTTGGCTCGTGTCGTTTCAATGTTGTTACATGTTTTCACCTAACAGTTGCAGGAACAAAATGAACACACAGTACTGTTAGAATTAAGTGGCGCAGAAAGTTAGAATGGGTTTGAACCCGATCAAGCCTATTTTATAAGTCTTATAGCAGTGATTTTCAACCACTGTGCTGATGTGCCCTGGAAGATGATCTAATTTCACCTGTTTGGGTTAAAAATATGTTTTGCAAGCCAGTAATTATAGTCTGCAAATGATGTGTTGTTGTTGAGTGTCGGTGCTGTCTAGAGCTCGGCAGAGTAACCGTGTAATACTCTTCCATATCAGTAGGTGGCAGCTGGTAGCTAATTGCTTTGTAGATGTCGAAAACAGGTGTCTAATGCTTGAACCAAAAATAAACAAAAGGTAAGTGCCCCTAAGAAAAGGCATTGAAGCTTAGGGAAGGCTATGCAGAACGAAACTAAAACTGAACTGGCTACAAAGTCAACAAAAACAGAATGCTGGACGACAGCAAAGACTTACTGTGGAGCAAAGACGTCGTCCACAAAGTACATCCGAACATGACATGACAATCAACAATGTCCCCACAAAGAAGGATTACAAAACCAACTGAAATATTCTTGATTGCTAAAACAAAGTAGATGCGGGAAATATCTTATCCTGCTTAAACATGGCCTATCTCTTTCAATGTGTATCATAATAAACCCCATGTGATTCATTCCTTTGGCTCGTGTCGTTTCAATGTTGTAACCTGTTTTCACCTAACAGTTGCAGGAACAAAATGAACACACAGTACTGTGAGAATTAAGTGGCGCAGAAAGTTAGAATGGGTTTGAACCCGATCAAGCCTGTTTTGTAAGTCTTATAGCAGTGATTTTCAACCACTGTGCTGATGTGCCCTGGAAGATTATCTAATTTCACCTGTTTGGGTTAAAAATATGTTTTGCAAGCCAGTAATTATAGTCTGCAAATTATGTGTTGTTGAGTGTCGGTGCTGTCTAGAGCTCGGCAGAGTAACCGTGTAATACTCTTCCATATCAGTAGGTGGCAGCTGGTAGCTAATTGCTTTGTAGATGTCGAAAACAGGTGTCTAATGCTTGAACCAAAAATAAACAAAAGGTAAGTGACCCTAAGAAAAGGCATTGAAGCTTAGGGAAGGCTATGCAGAACGAAACTAAAACTGAACTGGCTACAAAGTCAACAAAAACAGAATGCTGGACGACAGCAAAGACTTACTGTGGAGCAAAGACGGCGTCCGCAATGTACATCCGAACATGACATGACAATCAACAATGTCCCCACAAAGAAGGATTACAAAACCAACTGAAATATTCTTGATTGCTAAAACAAAGTAGATGCGGGAAATATCTTATCCTGCTTAAACATGGCCTAACTCTTTCAATGTGTATCATAATAAACCCCATGTGATTCGTTCCTTTGGCTCGTGTCGTTTCAATGTTGTTACATGTTTTCACCTAACAGTTGCAGGAACAAAATGAACACACAGTACTGTTAGAATTAAGTGGCGCAGAAAGTTAGAATGGGTTTGAACCCGATCAAGCCTGTTTTGTAAGTCTTATAGCAGTGATTTTCAACCACTGTGCTGGTGTGCCCTGGAAGATTATCTAATTTCACCTGTTTGGGTTAAAAATATTTTTTGCAAGCCAGTAATTATAATCAGCAAATGATGTGTTGTTGTTGAGTGTCGGTGCTGTCTAGAGCTCGGCAGAGTAACCGTGTAATACTCTTCCATATCAGTAGGTGGCAGCTGGTAGCTAACTGCTTTGTAGATGTCGAAAACAGGTGTCTAATGCTTGAACCAAAAATAAACAAAAGGTAAGTGCCCCTAAGAAAAGGCATTGAAGCTTAGGGAAGGCTATGCAGAACGAAACTAAAACTGAACTGGCTACAAAGTCAACAAAAACAGAATGCTGGACGACAGCAAAGACTTACTGTGGAGCAAAGACGGCGTCCACAATGTACATCCGAACAGCGAGGTCCCCACGAAGGATTAAAAAAACAACTGAAATATTCTTGATTGCTAAAACAAAATAGATGCGGGAAATATCTTATCCTGCTTAAACATGGCCTAACTCTTTTAATGTGTATCATAATAAACCCCATGTGATTCATTCTTTTGGCTCGTGTCGTTTCAATGTTGTTACATGTTTTCACCTAACAGTTGCAGGAACAAAATGAACACACAGTACTGTTAGAATTAAGTGGCGCAGAAAGTTAGAATGGGTTTGAACCCGATCAAGCCTATTTTATAAGTCTTATAGCAGTGATTTTCAACCACTGTGCTGGTGTGCCCTGGAAGATTATCTAATTGCACCTATTTGGGTTAAAAATATTTTTTGCAAACCAGTAATTATAATCTGCAAATGATGTGTTGTTGTTGAGTGTCGGTGCTGTCTAGAGCTCGGCAGAGTAACCGTGTAATACTCTTCCATATCAGTAGGTGGCAGCTGGTAGCTAATTGCTTTGTAGATGTCGAAAACAGGTGTCTAATGCTTGAACCAAAAATAAACAAAAGGTAAGTACCCCTAAGAAAAGGCATTGAAGCTTAGGGAAGGCTATGCAGAACGAAACTAAAACTGAACTGGCTACAAAGTCAACAAAAACAGAATGCTGGACGACAGCAAAGACTTACTGTGGAGCAGAGACGGCGTCCACAAAGTACATCCGAACATGACATGACAATCAACGATGTCCCCACGAAGAAGGATTAAAAAACAACGGAAATATTCTGGATTGCTAAAACAAAGTAGATGCGGGAAATATCACTCAAATATCATGTTAACTGTTTGCATTTCAGCCAATGTAGTACATTAAAACTACAGTAAGTCACAGATATTGTTATTTGGAGCTGTCCAGATAGCGCGCTAACTTTTTGCAAGTAAGAATTGTAGCCAATTTAAGTTTAAAACTACAAACCCCGTTTCCAAATGAGTTGGGAAATTGTGTTAGATATAAATATAAACGGAATACAATGATTTGCAAATCATTTTCAACACATATTCAGTTGAATATGCTACAAAGACAACATATTTGATGTTCAAACTGATAAAAACATTTTTTTTTGCAAATAATCATTAACTTTAGAATTTGATGCCAGCAACACGTGACAAAGAAGTTGGGAAAGGTGGCAATAAATACTGATAAAGTTGAGGAATGCTCATCAAACACTTATTTGGAACATCCCACAGGTGTGCAGGCTAATTGGGAACAGGTGGGTGCCATGATTGGGTATAGAAACAGCTTCCCAAAAAATGCTCAGTCTTTCACAAGAAAGGATGTGGCGAGGTACACCCCTTTGTCCACAACTGCGTGAGCAAATAGTCAAACAGTTTAAGAACAACGTTTCTCAAAGTGAAATTGCAAGAAATTTAGGGATTTCAACATCTACGGTCCATAATATCATCAAAAGGTTCAGAGAATCTGGAGAAATCACTCCACGTAAGCGGCATGGCCGGAAACCAACATTGAATGACCGTGACCTTCGAGCCCGGCACTGTATCAAAAACCGACATCAATCTCTAAAGGATATCACCACATGGGCTCAGGAACACTTCAGAAAACCACTGTCACTAAATACAGTTGGTCGCTACATCTGTAAGTGCAAGTTAAAGCTCTACTATGCAAAGCGAAAGCCATTTATCAACAACACCCAGAAACGCCGCCGGCTTCTCTGGGCCCGAGATCATCTAAGATGGACTCATACAAAGTGGAAAAGTGTTCTGTGGTCTGACAAGTCCACATTTCAAATTGTTTTTGTTTTTCCCAAAGGGGAAGCGAACCATCCAGACTGTTATGGACGCAATGTTCAAAAGCCAGCATCTGTGATGGTATGGGGGTGCATTAGTGCCCAAGGCATGGGTAACTTACACATCTGTGAAGGCACCATTAATGCTGAAAGGTACATACAGGTTTTGGAACAACATATGCTGCCATCTAAGCGCCGTCTTTTTCATGGACGCCCCTGCTTATTTCAGCAAGACAATGCCAAGCCACATTCAGCACGTGTTACAACAGCGTGGCTTCGTAAAAAGAGAGTGCGGGTACCTTCCTGGCCCGCCTGCAGTCCAGACCTGTCTCCCATCGAAAATGTGTGGCGCATTATGAAGCGTAAAATACGACAGCGGAGACCCCCGGACTGTTGAACGACTGAAGCTCTACATAAAACAAGAATGGGAAAGAATTCCACTTTCAAAGCTTCAACAATTAGTTTCCTCAGTTCCCAATCGTTTATTGAGTGTGGTTAAAAGAAAAGGCGATGTAACACAGTGGTGAACATGCCCTTTCCCAACTACTTTGGCACGTGTTGCAGCCATGAAATTCTAAGTTAATTATTATTTACAATAAAAAATACCAAATATTTTGTCTTTGTAGTGCATTCAATTGAATATGGGTTGAAAAGGATCAAATCATTGTATACCGTTTATATTTACATCTAACACAATTTCCCAACTCATATGGCAACGGGGTTTGTATTATAAAATGATAAATGTAAAAATAAATGTTTTAAGGAAGAAAAATAATTGGGTTACTCAATGTTGGGGATTTCTATTTTGTCCAAATTTTGATATGGACAAAAAAAAAAAAACTAAAACCAACAAAAAATTAACAAGCAATAGTAAATAATCCATCATTTTAAGCAACTATAGTAAATCACAGATATTGGTCTATGGAGCTGTCCTGATAGCATGCTAACAATAATAGCTTAAGACATCTATTGATGTTTTGTCCAACTTGTTAATTGAGCGCCCATTTCTCTTACGCAAACGTGTGATTGTGATCTCAAGTGTTGGTCGCAGGCTTGCGTCATAGCAACATTCTCACTCTGCACATTTTTCAGATAGCATGAGCACATTTTGTTTGGACATTCCTGAGTGCTGTGCATGCAGTATTTCTTTACTGCCTGGCACACATGAATCAACTTTGCCCTAGTTTGTTTTTGTGTAATGTTTAAATGATGGTGGTAAAGACAAGGACGTGTTCTACATAGGAAGCTGTTGTTACAGGGTGTATAACACTGGCGCCCTCTGCTGGACAACTGTGGTTTTATTGGAACTACCGTAGTGGTTCACAGAGTACTGTTGCTTGTTATTGTCAGTCATTTTTGGTTGGTTATAGTTGTTTCATATAAAAAATATGGACAAAAGATCAAAAGGTAAGCCAGTTTTTTTTCCTCCTTAAAAACATTTTACATTTATTATATAATTTTATAATTAGAAAATGTGCTTAAAATTATGGATTGTATACTCTTGCTTGTTATTGTCACACATTTTTGGTTGGTTTTAGTTGTTTTTTGTCCGTATCAAAAATTGGACAAAATATAAATCCCCAACAATGAAGGTAACCCAGTTATTTTTCTTCCTTAAAACATTTATTTTACATTTATCCTATTATTTTATAATAGAAAATGTGCTTAAAATGATGGATTATTTACTATTGCTTGTTAATTTTTTGTTGTTTTTAGTTGTTTTTTTGTCCATATCAAAATTTGGACAAAATATAAATCCCCAACAATGAGTAACCCAATTATTTTTCTTCCTTAAAACATTTATTTTACATTTATCATTTTATAATACAAACCCCGTTTCCATATGAGTTGGGAAATTGTGTTAGATGTAAATATAAACGGAATACAATGATTTGCAAATCCTTTTCAACCCATATTCAATTGAATGCACTACAAAGACAACATATTTGATGTTCAAAATAATCATAAACTATTTTTTTTTTTTTGCAAATAATAATTAACTTAGAATTTCATGGCTGCAACAGGTGCCAAAGTAGTTGGGAAAGGGCATGTTCACCACTGTGTTACATCACCTTTTCTTTTAACAACACTCAATAAACGATTGGGAACTGAGGAAACTAATTGTTGAAGCTTTGAAAGTGGAATTCTTTCCCATTCTTGTTTTATGTAGAGCTTCAGTCGTTCAACAGTCCGGGGTCTCTGCTGTCGTATTTTACGCTTCATAATGTGCCACACATTTTTGATGGGAGACAGGTCTGGACTGCAGGCGGGCCAGGAAAGTACCCGCACTCTTTCTTTACGAAGCCACGCTGTTGTAACACGTGCTGAATGTGGCTTGGCATTGTCTTGCTGAAATAAGCAGGGGCGTCCATGAAAAAGACGGCGCTTAGATGGCAACATATGTTGTTCCAAAACCTGTACGTACCTTTCAGCATTAATGGTGCCTTCACAGATGTGTAAGTTACCAATGCCTCGGGCATTAATGCCCCCCCATACCATCACAGATGCTGGCTTATGAACTTTACGTCGATAACAGTCTGGATGGTTCGCTTCCCCTTTGGTCCGGATGACACGATGTTGAATATTTCCAAAAACAATTTGAAATGTGGACTCGTCAAACCACAGAACACTTTTCCACTTTGCATGAGTCCATCTTAGATGATCTCGTGCCCAGAGAAGCCGGCAGCATTTCTGGGTGTTGTTGATAAATGGCTTTCGCTTTGCATAGTAGAGCTTTAACTTGCACTTACAGATGTAGCAACCAACTGTATTTAGTGACAGTGGTTTTCTGAAGTGTTCCTGAGCCCATGTGGTGATATCCTTTAGAGATTGATGTCGGTTTTTGATACAGTGCCGTCTGAGGGATGGAAGGTCACGGTCATTCAATGTTGGTTTCCGGCCATGCCGCTTACGTGGAGTGATTTCTCCAGATTCTCTGAAACTTTTGATGATATTATGGACCGTAGATGTTGAAATCCCTAAATTTCTTGCAATTACACTTTGAGAAACGTTGTTCTTAAACTGTTTGACTATTTGTTCACGCAGTTGTGGACAAAGGGGTGTACCTCGCCCCATCCTTTCTTGTGAAAGACTGAGCATTTTTTGGGAAGCTGTTTTTATACCCAATCATGGCACCCACCTGTTCCCAATTAGCCTGCACACCTGTGGGATGTTCCAAATAAGTGTTTGATGAGCATTCCTCAACTTTATCAGTATTTATTGCCACCTTTCCCAACTTCTTTGTCACGTGTTGCTGGCATCAAATTCTAAAGTTAATGATTATTTGCACAAAAAAAAAATGTTTATCAGTTTGAACATCAAATATGTTGTCTTTGTAGCATATTCAACTGAATATGGGTTGAAAATGATTTGCAAATCATTGTATTCCGTTTGTATTTACATCTAACACAATCTTCCAACTCATATGGAAACAGGGTTCTTAAAATTATGGATTATATACTATTGCTTGTTAATTTTTTGTTGGTTTTAGTTGTTTTTTGTTCATATCAATATAGGGACAAAATATAAATCCCCTACAATGAGTAACCCAGTTATTTTTCTTCCTTAAAACATTTATTTTACATTTATCTTATCATTTTATAATAGAACATGTGCTTAAAAGTATGGATTATATGCTATTGCTTGATAATTTTTGGTAGGTTTTAGTTGTTTTTTGTCCATATCAAAAATTGGACAAAATATATAAATCCCCAACAAAGCAGTTATTTTTCTTCCTTAAAAAATATTTTACATTTATCCTATCATTTTATATTAGAACATGTGCTTAAAAGTATGGATTATATACTATTGTTTGATCATTTTTGGTTGGTTTTAGTTGTTTTTTGTCCAAATCAAAAATTGGACAAAATATAAATCCCCAACAATGAGTAACCCAGTTATTTTTCTTCCTTAAAACATTTATTTTAAATTTAGCATTTTATAATAGAAAATGTGCTTAAAATTATAAATTATTGTACTATTGCTTGTTCATTTTTTGTTCGTTTTAGTTGTTTTTTGTCCATATCAAAAATTGGACAAAATATAAATCCCCAACAATGAGTAACTCAGTTATTAGTCTTCCTTAAAACATTTATTTTACATTTATCATATTTTACAATAGAAAATGTGCTTAATATGATCGATTATATACTATTGCTTGTTATCGCCATTAATTTTTTGTTGGTTTTAGTTATTTTTTTGTCCATATCAAAAATAGGACAAAATATAAATCCCCAACAATGAAGTTTACATTTATCATATAATTTATAATAGAAAATGTGCTTAAAATTATGAATTATATATTATATTGCTTGTTATTGTCATTGATTTTTGGTTGGTTTTAGTTGTTTTTTTGTCCATATCAAAAATGGGACAACATATATATCCCCAACAATGAAGTTTACATTTATCATATCATTTATAATAGAAAATGTGCTTAAAATTATGGATTATATATTATATTGCTTCTTATTGTCATTGATTTTTGGTCGGTTTTAGTTGTTTTTTTGTCTTTATCAAAAATTGGACAAAATAATAAATCCCCAGCAATGAAGGTAAACCAGTTTCCTTTCTTCCTTAAAACATTTATTTTACATTTATCATATCATTTTATAATGGAAAATGTGCTTAAAATGATGGATTATATACCATTGCTTGTTATTGTCATACATTTTTGGTTGTTTTTAGTTGTTTTTTTTGTCCATATCAAAAATTTGACAAAATATAAATCCCCAACAATGAAGGTAAGCCAGTTTTTTTTTACCTTAAAACATGTATTTTACATTTATCATATAATTTTATAATGGAAAATGTGCTTAAAATGATGGATTATATACTATTGCTTGTTATTGTCATACATTTTTGGTTGTTTTTAGTTGTTTCTGTTCATATAAAAAAAAAAAAATTCCTTAAAACATTTATTTTACATTCATCATATTATTTTGTAATAGAAAATATGCTTAATATTATGGATCATATATACTATTACTTATTGTTGTCATAAATTTGTGGTTGTTTTTAGTTTTTTTTTTTTTTGTTCGTATCAAAAATTGGACAAAATATAAATCCCCAACAATGAAGGTAACCCAGTTTTTATTCTTCCTCAAAACATTTATTTTACATTCATCATATCATTTTATAATAGAAAATGTTCTTAAAATATGGATTAAATACTATTGCTTGTTATTGTCATTACTTTTTGGTTGGTTTTAGCTGTTTTTTTGTCTATATCAAAAATAAGACAAACTATAAATCCCCAACAATGAAGGTAACCCGGTTTTTTTTTCTTCCTCACAACATTTATTTTACATTTATCATACATTTGATCATAGACAATGTGCTTAAAATTATGAATTAATTATTAATAAATTATTGTCATTAATTTGTTGTTTGTTGTAGTTGTTTTTTTGTCCATATCAAAAATTGGACAACATGAAACAAGAACTAAAACCGCAACAATTTTATTTTTATGCCAATTTTATTTTGTATTGATTTTTTATTAACAACCCAATTGACCATACAAAAGTAAGATAAGTAAAGTTTTGTCGATGCATGCTGTCACATTGAATGGTGTAGGTGTACCTAATGGAGTGGCCATTGATGCGTCAATTTAAAAACAACACCTTTTTTCCCTTCCTTGCCATTCCTCCTTTGAATCTTTCATCCAAAAACATCCCCTGGAAAGTTGAAAGATGTTTCCTAATCGCCCACCAGGCCCCCCCACCACACACTTTAATCCCGATTAGCACACAAGAAGGCGGACTTCCAATAGGAGAGGGACCTGCATGCATACAGTAGATCAGTGGTGTCATACTGGTTTTCATTGAGGGCCACATGGCAGTTATGGGTGCCCTCTGAGGGCCATTTGTGACAGTGAATAATGTATGAATTTGCCTCTGGATTTCATTATTATATAATTTTTTTTTTTAAATAGACTGTCGATTTTACAGTAAAAACTTTACATTAACAACATTTGACTGTAAAATAGTGTATTTTTCCTTTTTTGTCTCTGCTTTGTCTGCGTCACGGCACTCGATGTTCGGCCTTGGCAGTGAGCAGGCCGATTCTGGAAACAAACACTGATACGAGACTGGCTTTGCACGGATAGAAAAAGTACAACTTCAGCACAATTGATAATAACTATAGCAACGGCCCTTAAGCATAAGAGTTGTGTGATAATTTGCACATAATTATTCTAACACATTTCAAGCAGAACATACAGTACAGGCCAAAAGTTTGGACACACCTTCTCATTTCAATGCGTTTTCTTTATTTCCATGACTATTTACATTGTAGATTGTCACTGAAGGCATCAAAACTATGAATGAACACATGTGGAGTTATGTACTTAACAAAAAAAAGGTGAAATAACTGAAAACATGTGTTATATTCTCGTTTCTTCAAAATAGCCACCCTTTGCTCTGATTACCGCTTTGCACACTCTTGGCGTTCTCTGGGTGAGCTTCGAGAGGTAGTCACCTGAAATGGTTTTCACTTCACAGGTGTCATAGTTTTGATGCCTTCAGTGACAATCTACAATGTACAAACCCCGTTTCCATATGAGTTGGGAAATTGTGTTAGATGTAAATATAAACGGAATACAATGATTTGCAAATCCTTTTCAACCCATATTCTGTTGAATGCACTACAAAGACAACATATTTGATGTTCAAAACTCATAAACTATATATTTTTTTGCAAATAATAATTAACTTAGAATTTCATGGCTGCAACACGTGCCAAAGTAGTTGGGAAAGGGCATGTTCACCACTGTGTTACATGGCCTTTCCTTTTAACAACACTCAGTAAACGTTTGGGAACTGAGGAGTGGAATTCTTTCCCATTCTTGCTTGATGTACAGCTTAAGTTGTTCAACAGTCCGGGGGTCTCCATTGTCATATTTTAGACTTCATAATGCGCCACACATTTTCAATGGGAGACAGGTCTGGACTACAGGCAGGCCAGTCTAGAACCTGCACTTTTTTACTATGAAGCCACGTTGATGTAACACGTGGCTTGGCATTGTCTTGCTGAAATAAGCAGGGGCGTCCATGGTAACGTTGCTTGGATGGCAACAAATGTTGCTCCAAAACCTGTATGTACCTTTCAGCATTAATGGCGCCTTCACAGATGTGTAAGTTACCCATGTCTTGGGCACTAATACACCCCCATACCATCACAGATGCTGGCTTTTCAACTTTGCGCCTATAACAATCCGGATGGTTCTTTTCCTCTTTGGTCCGGAGGACACGACGTCCACAGTTTCCAAAAACAATTTGACATGTGGACTCGTCAGACCACAGAACACTTTTCCACTTTGCATCAGTCCATCTTAGATGAGCTCAGGCCCAGCAAAGCCGACAGCGTTTCTGGGTGTTGTTGATAAACGGTTTTCGCCTTGATAGGAGAGTTTTAACTTGCACTTACAGATGTAGCGACCAACTGTAGTTACTGAGAGTGGGTTTCTGAAGTGTTCCTGAGCCCATGTGGTGATATCCTTTACAAACTGATGTCAGTTGTTGATGCAGTACAGCCTGAGGGATCGAAGGTCACGGGCTTAGCTGCTTACGTGCAGTGATTTCTCCAGATTCTCTGAACCCTTTGATGATATTACGGACCGTAGATGGTGAAATCCCTAAATTCCTTGCAATAGCTGGTTGAGAAAGGTTTTTCTTAAACTGTTCAACAATTTGCTCACGCATTTGTTGACAAAGTGGTGACCCTCGCCCCATCCTTGTTTGTGAATGACTGAGCATTCCATGGAATCTACTTTTATACCCAATCATGGCACCCACCTGTTCCCAATTTGCCTGTTCACCTGTGGGATGTTCCAAATAAGTGTTTGATGAGCATTCCTCAACTTTATCAGTATTTATTGCCACCTTTCCCAACTTCTTTGTCACGTGTTGCTGCCATCAAATTCTAAAGTTAATGATTATTTGCTTTATGTTGTCTTTGTAGCATATTCAACTGAATATGGGTGGAAAATGATTTGCAAATCATTGTATTCCGTTTATATTTACATCTAACACAATTTCCCAACTCATATGGAAACGGGGTTTGTAAATAGTCATGAAAATAAAGAAAAGGCATTGAAATGAGAAGGTGTGTCCTAACTTTTGGCTTTTACTGTATATTATTTCTGTCAAAATGAGAAAAAAAAACATTACATTCAATGAGAAAATATAAAGTACTTTATTGACACATTTCATTTCCAGGTGATGTCCTGATTTGGCCCCCGGGGGCCTTGAGTTTGACACCTGTGGATTAGGGAATAATAATAATAATAATTTCTTCATCCATAGTTATGGTCTGGATTAATGATGCAAATGTCATGTAAATCCAAACATGGTTCGAGTTCTGCATGTGCAGTTTGAATGTGCACTTTTTTTCCCCCTTTGCAATGAAAGTGCGACTTTTGACGTCTGATCCAATCACCTTTTCTCTTCTTATCGAAACCCTTTTCCCGCCTAATCCCTCAATAAATTCGATAACTGGAATAAACTCCCGGGAGGATCGGTGTTACTTCCCCGCCAGGATTAAGCGGATCTTCCCTGGATGCTGAATGGAGTCAGCATGGAGGCCCTTTTTTTCATCCTCTGGCGCTGGGAGGCTCCTGATTGGTCGGCAGCAGAGAAAAGGTGGGGGTCTTTAATTAAGTAGATAATCTCTTGTTGGGGACGAGAGGAGCTCCATTTCAGAGAACGCCCCCCCCCCCCCTGCCCCCCCGACCCTCCCAACCCCCCCATCCTCCATGGTGGAGTTTGCATGCGTGTTCTTCTCCACGCTCAGTGTCCACTCGCCTCCTCCACGTCGGTGTCTGCAGACTCACCTGTCTGTCACCTGTCTGTCACCTGTCTGTCTGTCACCTGTCTGTCAGGATGTTCATGCATTGGGAGGTTGGCTTCTATATCTTCATCCTCCTGGCGCACATGAGGTCCTACTGCTGCTGGTGAGTCCCCGTTTTTTCTCCTCGCTTTTTGGAACTTTCTGCAGAAATATCACGACCCTGCAAACTATGGCGACGTGCAATATTTTGGAATGTTTTTATGACTGTAAATTCATTTGTATATTTAATTTTTGATCTGGATGCAGGCCTTCATTTCGTTGTTAAAGCAACTTTTGATTTAGTCATTTTTCTTTTCAATATTATGTTGTTGTTATTTAATTGAAATTATTTTTGTATTAATTATTGTTATTTTGAGAAACGAATAATAATAAAAAAATACAATAATTTTAATATACAGTTTGCCTTAAAAGCCAATAAATATCTTAAACTGGAAATATCCGAATAATTTAATTAGCAAATTATTTAGCGAAAAATGTTTTTAAAAATAATATAAAAATGCATAAAAATATATACATATTTAAAACTGGAAAAAAAATGCAGAGTTATTTTTATTTAAATTTTAAAAAGGTTGCACAGTTAAATTCAAATACTTTTTTTTTTTTAAACGAAATATACATCAGATGATAAAAAAAATGCAATAAATATAAATCAATTACATTTTTTTTAAATTTAATATAGAATTTCCTATACATAAAACCTAACCTGACTCTCGCCAGATTACAAGGATCTTAGGTTTTACGTGTAGGAAATACTATATTAAATAAAAAATGTGTAATTCATCAGTCAGGTTACATAAAACCACAAATAGATTAGTGTTTTTTTTTATTTCAATAATGTTTTAGTTATTCTTTATTATTCATTATTTTTCTTTTAATTAATATATTATTATTTTGAGAAACGAATAATAAAGGACAAGCGGTATAAAACGGATGGATGGATGCATGGAATGATAAATGCAAATTAATTTTAAATATTTTTGTTGTGCAGTATTCTAAAATTATATTAAATATTTCAAACTGGAAAAATGCACGTTCACTTTTTATTCTATTTTAAAAAGGTTGAACAAATACATTCAAATTAAAACATTTAAACGAAGTATAAATAAAATGATCAAACATGCAATAAATATACTAAAATATATAATAACTTTTGTAAATTCACTTCCGATTTTTTATTTAACATAGAATTTCCTATATATAAAACCACAACTTAAAAAAAAACAGATTAGTGTTTTTTATTTCAATATTGTTTTAGCTATTGTTTATTCTTTATTTTCTTTGAATTAACATAGTATTATTTTGAGTATACATCGAGAATATTTTTGTTATGCAGTAGTTTAAAAATCTAATAAATATTTCAAACTGCATTAAAAATGCATGTTTACTTTTTTTATTTTAAAAAGGTTGAACAGTTCAATTCAAATAATTTTTTTAAAACGAAATATAAATCAAATGATAAAAAATGCAATAAATATAAACAAATTACACATTTTTTCTTTAATATAGAATTTCCTATACATAAAATCACAACTTTAAAAAAAAATAGATTAGTGTTGTTTTTTAATTTAATTATTGTTTTAGTACTTGTTTATTATTTTATTTGAACTAATATTATATTATTTTGAGAAACGAATAATAAATGCAGATGAAAAATAAATATTTTTTTTATGCAGTATTCTAAAAATCTAATGAATATTTCAAACTGGAAAAATGCACATTTACTTTTATTTACATTTTTATAAGGTTGAATAGTTAAATTCAAATACAAAAATTCAACGAAATATAAATCAAATGATCAAAAATGCAATAAATATAAACAAATATGTATTAACTTTTGTGAATTCACTTACGATTTTTTGATTTAATATATAATTGTATATACATTAAACCACAACTTTAAAAAAATCGATTAGTGTTTTTTATTTCAATAATGTTTTAGTTATTATTATTAATTTTATTTTAATTAATATATTATTATTTTGAGAAACGAATAATAAATACTAATAAAAACACATATTTTTGTTATGCAGTATTCTAAAAATCTAATAAATATTTCGAATTGGAAAAAATGCATGTCTACTTTCTTAATCTTGAGGAAATTAAAAAAATGTTTAACAGTTCAATTCAAATTAAAATAAACGAAATAGAAATGAAATGATTAAAAATGCAATAAATATGAACAAATTAGAATTAACTTTTGTAAATTCACTTACGATTTCTATTTAATATAGAATTTTATATGTGTGAAAATACAACTTTAAAAAAATTAGATAATACTAAACTTTTTTTTTATATACACTATTCTAAAAATCGAAAAAAAACAATTCTAACTGGAAAGATGCATTCCGAATGATTTGATTCTTGAATTATTATTTTTAAGAAACAAAATATTTAAATTAATGATAAATTAAGGAAACTATTTTCAATGTACAGTATGCCAATCGAATCAAATACATGTTTCAAATTAATCTGAAGGACATTTTCAAAAGGTCTAACAATTTAATTCAAATCAAATTCAACGAATTTTCGAATGAATGCTTAAAAAGGCAATAAATATTAACGAATATTTCATATTTTGCTGTTTTAAGTTTGCTTTAGGAATATCATAAACTAAGTGCAAGGTTTACAAATATATCTCAAATATGAGAACGTTTGCTGTCATGATTTTTGTCTTTAAAAAAGTGCCTAATTTAATCCAAAATGAAGTTATTAGACCAAATACTTACAAATGCAATACATATTGAGAAACATATTGAAAATATATGAACCTTTGCTCTACCTATAACGTCCATATCCTCCATTAAATTAATTCAATTAATAAAAACAATAATGACAAATATATATTGAATATACTTAAGAATGAAATATTTTGGAAAAACGTTGAGTATTTTAAATGGATTTTTCTAAAAATGTTGAATTCATCAAAGTAGAGTGAACCAAGTCAAGTTTGACTAAAAGCTAAATGTAATAAAATAATAGTGTGAAGTGAAAATATTAAAAGCAACTTTAATTAGCCAAGTAAATTAATTTTGCTTTAATAATTTTTAATGGGTCAGCTATATATTTTTTTACTTAGACTTCCTTTTATTGTCATTCAAATTTGAACTTTACAGTACAGATGCACTTGACAACAAGTCAAAATTATGACAGCAAACATTCTCATATATTTGTAAACCTTACACTTATTTTATGATATATTTCTAAGGCAAACTCAAGACAGCAAACGTTGATATACTAATTAATATTATTGCATTTTTAAGCATTGAAGTCTGGACAGTTATGACAACTATTATATTTGTTCTGTTTAGAATGAAATTCATTAATTACGCAAATCCCATAGGGGTGATGAAAGGATGGTCAGCGCCGAGAGCTGCGGCCGACCAACATGACCCCGCACTCCCTTCCCTTTGTTGCTAGATATCTCGAGATGTGCCTTGTAATATGTATATGTACTTTGCTATGGAGGTTTTTTCCCCACTCCAGACTGGGCCCCCTTAGGAGACCAGTCTAGATTGTATTTTTTTTACTCATCCTTCCCCAGCGTTTTACCTTTTTCCCCCATCTTTTACGGGGGCGCCTTGTGGCGACCCATCAGCGTTCCTGTTCTGTAACCCTGTTTGTTTGTCTAATCTTGAACGGGTTTGTGCTGAAAACAAAGTTTCGTTGTACAAACCCTGTTTCCATATGAGTTGGGAAATTGTGTTAGATGTAAATATAAACGGAATACAATGATTTGCAATTCATTTTCAACCCATATTCAGTTGAATATGCTACAAAGACAACATATTTGATGTTCGAACTGATAAAAATTTTTTTTTTTGCAAATAATCATTAACTTTAGAATTTGATGCCAGCAACACGTGACAAAGAAGTTGGGAAAGGTGGCAATAAATACTGATAAAGTTGAGGAATGCTCATCAAACACTTATTTGGAACATCCCACAGGTGTGCAGGCTAATTGGGAACAGGTGGGTGCCATGATTGGGTATAAAAACCGCTCCCCAAAAAATGCTCAGTCTTTCACAAGAAAGGATGGGGCGAAGTACACCCCTTTGTCCACAACTGCGTGAGCAAATAGTCAAACAGTTTAAGAACAACATTTCTCAAAGTGCAATTGCAAGAAATTTAGGGATTTCAACATCTATGGTCCATAATATCATCAAAAGGTTCAGAGAATGTGGAGAAATCACTCCACGTAAGCGGCACGGCCGGAAACCAACATTAAATGACTGTGACCTTCGATCCCTCAAACGGCACAGTATCAAAAACCGACATCAATCTCTAAAGGATATCACCACATGGGCTCAGGAACACTTCAGAAAACCACTGTCACTAAATACAGTTTGTCGCTACATCTGTAAGTGCAAGTTAAAGCTCTACTATGCAAAGCGAAAGCCATTTATCAACAACATCCAGAAACGCCGCCGACTTCGCTGGGCCCGAGATCATCTAGATGGACTGATACAAAGTGGAAAAGTGTTCTGTGGTCTGACGAGTCCACATTGCAAATTGTTTTCGGAAATATTCGACATCGTGTCATCCGGACCAAAGGGGAAGCGAACCATCCAGACTGTTATCGACGTAAAGTTAAAAAACCAGCATCTGTGATGGTATGGCGGTGCATTAGTGCCCAAGGCATGGGTAACTTACACATCTGTGAAGGCACCATTAATGCTGAAAGGTACATACAGGTTTTGGAACAACATATGCTGCCATCTACACGCCGTCTTTTTCATGGACGCCCCTGCTTATTTCAGCAAGACAATGCCAAGCCACATTCAGCACGTGTTACAACAGCGTGGCTTCGTAAAAAAAAGAGTGCGGGTACTTTCCTGGCCCGCCTGCAGTCCAGACCTGTCTCCCATCGAAAATGTGTGGCGCATTCTGAAGCGTAAAATACGACAGCGGAGACCCCCGGACTGTTGAACGACTGAAGCTCTACATAAAACAAGAATGGGAAAGAATTCCACTTTCAAAGCTTCAACAATTAGTTTCCTCAGTTCCCAATCGTTTATTGAGTGTTGTTAAAAGAAAAGGTGATGTAACACAGTGGTGAACATGCCCTTTCCCAACTACTTTGGCACCTGTTGCAGCCATGAAATTCTAAGTTAATTATTATTTGCAAAAAAAAAAAAGTTTATGATTTTGAACATCAAATATGTTGTCTTTGTAGTGCATTCAATTGAATATGGGTTGAAAAGGATTTGCAAATCATTGTATTCTGTTTATATTTACATCTAACACAATTTCCCAACTCATATGGAAACGGGGTTTGTATTATAAAATGATAAATGTAAAATAAATGTTTTAAGGAAGAAAAATAATTGGGTTACTCATTGTTGGGGATTTATATTTTGTCCAAATTTTGATATGGACAAAAAAATAACTAAAACCAACAAAAAATTAACAAGCAATAGTAAATAATCCGTCATTTTAAGCACATTTTCTATTATAAAATGATATCATAAATGTAAAATAAATGTTTTAAGGAAGAAAAATAACTGGGTTACCTTCATTGTTGGGAATTTATATTTTGTCCAATATTTGATACGGACAAAAAACAACTAAAACCAACCAAAAATTAGTGACAATAACAAGCAAGAGTATACAATCCATAATTTTAAGCACATTTTCTATTATAAAATTATATAATAAATGTAAAATAAATGTTTTTAAGGAGGAAAAAAACTGGTTTACCTTTTGATCTTTTGTCCGATTTTTGATATGAAACAACTATAACCAACCAAAAATGACTGACAATAACAAGCAACAGTACTCTGTGAACCACTACGGTAGTTCCAATAACAACACTTTCAAAGCTTCAACAATTAGTTTCCTCAGTTCCCAATCGTTAATTGAGTATTGTTAAAAACACAGTGGTGAACATGCCCTTTCCCAACTACTTTGGCACGTGTTGCAGCCATGAAATTCTAAGTTAATTATTATTTGCAAAAAAATAAATAAAGTTTATGAGTTTGAACATCAAATATCTTGTCTTTGTAGTGCATTCAACTGAATATGGGTTGAAAAGGATTTGCAAATCATTGTATTCCGTTTATATTTACATCCAACACAATTTCCCAACTCATACGGAAACGGGGTTTGTACTTGTGCAATGACAATAAAGACCTACCGACCTAATTAATTACACATTTTTATTTTGACTTTATTGTCACCTTTATGTCTATAAAATGTTTTCACATGCATGCAAAATAAGAAAAAAATGCAGCTTTGAACCGCTTTTCTTTTTATTATTCCTGCTATTTTTACTTAACAGATGATTGTGCATGTTCTCTTATTGCTGCATCTTGTAGTTGCATGTGACAAACCCCCCCAACCCCAACAAGCCTCACTTTTACCCCCCCCCCCCAAAAAAAGGGCCATTATTGCAGTGTGAGTGTCACAGTCTCACATGTTCCTGCAGCGTGGAGCCCTAATGAGAGATGTTAGCCGCAGGAATTTGTTATGGACACTGAGCTTCCTTCAGTGAATAATCTGTCTCCTTTTCCAGGTCAGTGAATAATTTCTTGATGACCGGACCCAAGGTAAGCCAACTTTCTTTTGATCTCCCCCCTTCCCCATCCGTCCCGGCAGAGAAAACACCTTTTGTGTGTGTTACATATACACCTTCCTGTCTGCACATGCAACACATGTTGGGATCCATGCAGCCATTGTAGCCTTTGTCATTCCTACCCCTCTTGTGTATACACTTGACCTTATGGAGAGGGTGTGTGTGTGTGTGTGTGTGTGTGTGTACTTGCGGGTGAATGTGTTAAGAGGTATAAGAGGCAAGGGGGCAGCCTCTGCTTTAGTGGGTGGTCATCATTAGTGAGCCGGGCCTCTTGTGTGAGAGAGGTGCAATATCTCAGCAAAAGGCCACTTGAGACATATTAGTTATATTATCGTTCACACGGTGGCAACAAGCAGCAGAGCAGAGGGTAAAAGTAGAGAGAGGCCGAGCACTCTGAGGCTTTTTTAAACGTGGCCAAAAAAAAGGGGTGCCCGGTTAAGTAATTTCCTGCAAAAATGCGGCTTGTTTTTGTTCACGTTTATAGCAAACTGCCGTGCAAAAATACAAAAACCCGAAGCCAGTGAAGTTGGCAGGTTGTGTAAATGGTAAATAAAAAGAGAATACAATGATTTGCAAATCCTTTTCAACTTATATTCAATTGAACAGACTGCAAAAACAAGATATTTAATGTTCCAAATAAGAAACTAATTTTTTGGGGGAAAATAATCATTAACTTCGAATTTAATGGCAAAAAAAGTTGGCATTTTTACCACTGTGTTACATGGCCTTTCCTTTTAACAACACTCAGTAAAGGTTCGGCAACTGAGGAGACCAATTTTTGAAACTTCTCAGGGAGAATTCTTTCCCATTCTTGCTTGATGTACAGCTTGAGTTGCTAATAATAATATAATAATAATAATAATAGATTTTATTTGTAAAAAGCACTTTATATTGAGTAAACAATCTCAAAGTGCTACAGTGTATTAAAATAAATAAATAAAAAGATAATAAAGAAATAAATACAAATAAAAACTAGAACAGCCAAATAGCTATAACCATACTTGCCAACCCTCCCGGATTTTCCGGGAGACTCCCGAAATTCAGCGCCTCTCCCGAAAACCTCCCGGGACACATTTTCTCCCGAAAATCTCCCGAAATTCAGGCGGACCTGGAGGCCACGCCCCCTCCAGCTCCATGCGGACCTGGAGGGTCCGCATGGAGCAATGTTGTTGTAATATATTGAGTTGGAGGCAATAAACAGGCGAGGGGATGAAGTACGTCTCTTTACTGTAGACTTCAGAACAGACTCACACACTTGACGTCAGGTGCGCAACACCACGTAAATCGTTGGCCAACCAAAAAGTAACCCCAGTACGCTATAGCCAACATTCACCAGGAGATGGCAACAGACAAACATAGATCACTCTATTACATTCCAGTCTCTCCATGTTTTCTCCATGGTAACATGTGATCCACATGCACTGTCTCTGTCCCTCTTGATATATATATATATATATATATATATATATATATATATATATATATATATATATATATATATATATATATATATATATATATATATACATATACAGTATATATATATATATATATATATATATATATATATATATATATATATATATATATATATATATATATATACACGTATATATATATATATATATAAATATATATATATACGTATATATATAAGAAAATATTTCACTGTCAGTGAATTCTAGCTATATATATATATATATATATATATATATATATATATATATATTAATATATATAAAAAAAAAAAAAAAAAAAAAAAATATATATATATATATATATATATATATATAAGAAAATACTTCACTTTCAGTGAATTCTAGCTATATATATATATATATATATATATATACATACAGTATATATATATATATATATATATATATATATATATATATATATGAAATACTTGACTAGGTGAATTCTAGCTGTAAATATACTCCTCCCCTCTTAGCCACGCCCCCCACCCCCCACCCCCCACCTACCGAAATCGGAGGTCTCAAGGTTGGCAAGTATGGCTATAACTAGTATGCATACATCTAAAAAAAAAAAGGCTTTTTTAAAAAGAAAGGCTTTTAAGCCTTTTTAAAAGCATCCACAGTCTGTCGTGCCCTCAGGTGGTCAGGGAGAGCATTCCACAGACTGGGAGCGGCGGAGCGGAAAGCCCGGTCTCCCATTGTTCGTGTTAAACAGTCCGTTGTCATATTTTACACTTCATAATGCGCCACACTTTTTAAATGGGAACTGGCAGGCCAGTCTAGTACCCGCACTCTTTTACTACGAAGCCGCGCTGTTGCAACACGTGGCTTGGCATTGTCTTGCTGAAATAAGCAAGGGCGTCCATGATAACGTTGCTTGGATGGCAACATATGTTGCTGCAAAACCTGTATGTACCTTTCGGCATTAATGGCGCCTTCACAGATGTGTAAGTTACCCATGTCTTGGGCACTAATACACCCCTATACCATCACAGATGCTGGCTTTTCAACTTTACGTCTAGAACAATCCGGATGGTTCTTTTCCTCTTTGTTCCGGAGGACACGACGTCCAGAGTTTCCAAAAACAATTTGAAATGTGGACTCGTCACACCACAGAACACTTTTCCACTTTGCATCAGTCCATCTTAGATGAGCTCAGGCGCAGCGAAGTCGGCGGAGTTTCTGGGTGTTGTTGATAAATGGCTTTGGCTTTGCATAGTAGAGTTTTAACTTGCACTTACAGATGTAGCGGCGAACTGTTGTTACTGACAGTGGTTTTCTGAAGTGTTCCTGAGCCCATGTGGGGATATCCTTTACACACTGATGTCGCTTTTTGATGCAGTACCGCCTGAGGGATCGAAAGTCCGTAATATCATCGCTTACGTGCAGTGATTTCTCCAGATTCTCTGAACCTTTTGATGATATTACGGACCGTAGATGGTGAAATCCCTAAATTCCTTGCAATAGCTCATTGAGAAATGTTGTTCTTAAACTGTTCAACAATTTGCTCACGCATTTGTTCACAAAGTGGTGACCCCTCGCCCCATCCTTGTTTGTGAATGACTGAGCATTTCATGGAAGCTGCTTGTCTACCCAATCATGGCACCCACCTGTTCCCAATTAGCCTGTAGGATGTTCCAAATAAATACATATATAAATGAAATACTCAGAATTCTAGCTGTAAATATACTCCTCCCCTCTTAACCACGCCCCCAACCACGCCCCACGTCCCGACCCACCCCCGACCACGCCCCCACCCCCCACCTCCCGAAATCGGAGGTCTCAAGGTTGGCAAGTATTTCCTAACAAGAAAGTGGCAATAGAGCCAATTATGCACGGGCTCAAGAATTAAAAAGGCTTTTAAAGTCTTAAAATAATGATTAACCTGTAGTCATAAACCCCTGATATATTGTAAAGTAGACCTTAATACACACCTGGGCAAATTAAGTCCCGTTAAGCTTTTCAATCTGGCCCGCCGGACATTCCCAAATAATTGTATTAGATGTTTAAGACGGAAAGTGTAGCTGCCATTATGATGTGTAGTGATGTTTTCAAATGACTGTAAGTCTTGAACTATACAAAGTATTTCAATGGTTGGAATATGCGCTTTTGCATGATATACTAGTTACTATGGTAATCTAATTAGTAACTATGGTAATCTAATTAGTTACTATGGTAATCTAAGTCACAGCAGCTCAATGAGGAACCAAGCAGTGCCTCATATATATATATATATATATATATATATATATATATATATATATATATATATATATATATATATATATATATATATATATATATATATATATATATATACTTGGTCAGGGGTAATACGTATTAAGGCAGACCTGGACAATTATTTTGACTCGGGGGGCCAAATTTAGAGAAAAAAATGGGTCTGGGGGCCGGTATATCTGATTTTTAGGAACACTAATACAAAACCTCACAATAATGTCTGATTGAATGCTAAAAACGTTATGACAGACCGTCTTAAAAACGGAATGGAATTTTACATTTTTTTTACTGAATGAGACACCCAGAATGTACATGAAAATAAAGAATGTGGGATTTACAATATTAACTATGAATGATAAAACACTGAATATTGACAACATGTGAATTTTAAGACATACAAGACATGAAAACAACGTTGAGAACTTGTTGAATTCGGTCCTGACGTTGAGCAACTCAAGTATAACGTTGAATCAACATGCTTTTTGCCGACGTTTAATCAATGTTGGGTCCTAGCGTTGATTTGACTATTGAAATTTGGTCATTTCCCGACCAATATTCTACAACACAAATACAACATTGAAACAACATGCTTTTTGACAATGTTTATTCAATGTCAGGTTGTGACATTGATTTGACCATTGAATTTTGGTCATTTCTCCACCAACAACGTTGATCCAACGTTAGACATCAACGTTGTGTCAATTTACAAATACAACTATTTTGCAACATTGTTTCAAAGTCAGTTTAAAAAAAAACCATGTATGTATACTCAACGTTGTATTAATGTCTTAAGCCTGCTGGGAATAATGTAAAGTATTTACTTTGGAGAGTGGACTTCTGCAGTATCTACTTTCAGCTGCTTCACCATATTTTCATGGATAAATGTCGGCTGTTTAGATAACAGTTTATCTTCCTTGGCTGGCTTGCACACCAACAGTGATACAATTGAACTGCTCAGTTTTGACAGGTTTTTGATGAATAATTTTTTTAATTCAATGGATATTATAACCCGGAACTAAATTTGATGTTTCTTCTGCCAAAAAAAAGTATATTGTGTTTATTTATGTATTTTGAGAATACAACTTGGTTGACTATTTCAGTGTGTATGAGTGTTTCCGGAACATATATTTAACAATACCGTGATAATAATATGTGATAATTTTGGTAAGTGAAATCGTGATATAACACTTTCATGTCGTAGATTGAAGTGTGACCCCGGGATGCAGATACGGCAGGCGAAGCGCGGGTAAAATGTATTTAATGACAAAACCAAGTGCACGAGAAGAATAGAGAAAGCACATTTTAGAAGAAGAAAACAAAACAAAACACAATGATACAAACAGAATGGGTGCACCAAATCCAAACGATGATCCGGAGGACTGGGCTGGCTTATAAAGCATTCTGAAAAAAGCCAGGGAAAATAGTGGCAAAAGGAGGCAAACAAGAAATGGAAACAGGAAATGGACAGGAAATAAAACAAAATACCCCAAACTAACACTAATTGTCACCTGAGATCACGACAAACATCCTACGTTGACATTTTCCTGGTTAAAAGTAACAAGACTGTTATTCTCTGCGTCACGTCCTAGGCGTACCTGATCTACTCCAGCAGCGTGGCAGCGGGGGCCCAGAGTGGCATCGAGGAGTGCAAGTACCAGTTTGCATGGGACCGCTGGAACTGCCCCGAGAGAGCCCTGCAGCTGTCCACACACAGCAGCCTGCGCAGCGGTAAGATCCCCCCCGGCCGTGGGTGTCCAAACACCACGTAATGCCACTGTTGCCTTGGCTCGCGCTGCATGTGCCAACACAAACACACCGAGTCCGTCTTTCGGCTTCCCGGACCTTGGTCCATGCCAGGGACTGCACAGCACAATGACATGAGCATGAATGGAAACAGAGTGGAAACTCTCACTTGATTGCTGTGGAATTACACACGATTGGTGTACCTAATAAAGGATATTAACCCAGCAGGCACAAGACATTGATACAATGTTGATTGCACGTACATGTCCTTTAAAACTGACTTTGAAACAACGTTGCAAAATAGTAAATTTGTAAATTGAGTCCAACCTTGGAGCCATGTTGTTGGTTGGGAAATGACCAAAATTCAATGGTCAAATCAATGTCAGAAGCCAACATTGATTAAACGTCATCAAAAAGCATGTTGTTTCAACGTTGTAGAATATTGGATGGGAAATAACCAAAATTCAATGGTCAAATCAACGTAAAACCCAACATCGATTAAACGTCGTCAAAAAGTATGTTGTTTCGACATTGTATATAGTGAGTGTTGTAGAATATTGGTTGGGAAATGACCAAATTTCAATGGTCAAATCAATGTCAGAAGCCAACATTGATTAAACGTCGTCAAAAAGCATGTTGTTTTGACATTGTATCTGTGTTGTAGAATATTAGTTGGGAAATGACCAACGTTCAATGGTCAAATCAACATCAAAACCCAACATTGATTAAACGTTGTCAAAAATCATGTTGTTTCAACATTGTATAGTGAGTGTTGTAGAATATTGGTTGGGAAATTACCAAATTTCAAAGGTCAAATCAACATCAGAACTCAACATTGATTAAACGTCGTCAAAAAGCATGTTGTTTCAACGTTGTAGAATATTGGATGGAAAATAACCAAAATTCAATGGTCAAATCAACGTAAAACCCAACATCGATGGAACGTCGTCAAAAAACATGTTGTTTCGACGTTGTATTTGTGTTGTAGAATATTAGTTGGGAAATGACCAAAATTCAATGATCAAACCAACGTCAGAACCCAACATTGATTAAATGTCGTCAAAAAGCATGTTGTTTTGACATTGAATCTGTGTTGTAGAATATTAGTTGGGAAATGACCAACATTCAATGGTCAAATCAACATCAAAACCCAACATTGATTAAACGTCGTCAAAAAGCATGTTGTTTCAACATTGTATAGTGAGTGTTGTAGAATATTGGTTGGGAAATGACCAAATTTCAATGGTCAAATAAACGTCAGAACCCAACATTGATTAAATGTGGCCCAAAAGCATGCTGTTTCAACGTTGTATTTGTGTTGTAGAATATTGGTTGGGAAATAACCAAAATTCAATGTCAAATCAACGTCAGAACCCAACATTGATGAAACGTCGTCAAAAAGCATGTTGTTTCAACATTGTATTTTGTGTTGTAGAATATTGGTTGGAAAATAAGAACAATTCAATGGTCAAATCAACGTCAGAACCCAACATGGATTAAACGTCGTCAAAAAGCATGTTGTTTCAACATTGTATATAGTGAGTGTTGTAGAATATTGGTTGGGAAATAACCAAAATTCAATGTGAAATCAACATCAGAACCCAACATTGATGAAACGTCGTCAAAAAGCATGTTGTTTCAACATTGTATTTTGTGTTGTAGAATATTGGTTGGAAAATAAGAACAATTCAATGGTCAAATCAACGTCAAAACCTAACATGGATTAAACGTCGTCAAAAAGCATGTTGTTTCAACATTGTATAGTGAGTTTTGTAAAATATTGGTTGGGAAATAACCAAATTTCAATGGTCAAATAAACGTCAGAACCCAACATTGATTAAATGTAGCCCAAAAGCATGCTGTTTCGACGTTGAATCTGTGTTGTAGAATATTGGTTGGGAAGTGACCAAAATTCAATGGTCAAACCAATGTCAGAACCCAACATTGATTAAACGTCGTCAAAAAGCATGTTGTTTCAACATTATATAGTGAGTGTTGTAGAAAATTGGTTGGGAAATGACCAAATTTCAAAGTTCAAATCACCGTCAGAACCCTACATTGATTAAACGTCGTCATAAAGCAAGTTGTTTCAGCGTTGTATTTGTGTTGTCGAATATTGGTTGGGAAATGACCAAATTTCAATGGTTATATCAACATCAGAACCCAACATTGATTAAACGTTGTCAAAAAGCATGTTGTTCCAACGTTGTAGAATATTGGATGGGAAATGACCAAAATTCAAAGGTCAAATCAACGTCAGAAGCCAACATTGAATAAACGTAGTCAAAAAGCACGTTGTTTCAACGTTGTAGAATATTGGATGGGAAATAACCAAATTTCAATGGTTAAATCAACATCAGAACCCAACATTGAGTCAACGTCGTCAAAAAGCATGTTGTTTCAAAGTTGTATTTGTGTTGTAGAATATTAGTGGGGAAATGACCAAAATTCAATGGTCAAACCAACGTCAGAACCCAAAATGGATTAAACGCCGTCAAAAAGCATGTTGTTTCGACGTTGTATTTGTGTTGTAGAATAATTAGTTGGGAAATTACCAACATTCAATGGTTAAATCAACATCAAAACCCAACATTGATTAAACGTCGTCAAAAAGCATGTTGTTTCAACATTGTATAGTGAGTGTTGTAGAATATTGGTTGGGAAATGACTAAATTTCAATGGTTAAATCAACATCAGAACCCAACATTGATGAAACGTCGTCAAAAAGCATGTTTTTTCAACGTTGTATTTATGTTGTAAAATATTAGTTGGGAAATGACCAAATTTCAATGGTCAAATCAACGTCAGAAACCCAACATTGATTCAACGTCATCAAAAAGCATGTTGTTTCAACGTTGTATTTGTGTTGTAGAATATTTGGTTCGGAAATGACCAAAATTCAATGGTCAAATCAATGTCAAAAGCCAACATTGATTAAACGTAGTCAAAAAGCATGTTGTTTCAAGGTTGTAGAATATTGGATGGGAAATAACCAAAATTCAATTGTCAAATCAACGTCAGAATTCAGAACCCAACATGGATTAAACGTCATCAAAAAGCATGTTGTTTCGACGTTGTATCTGTGTTGTAGAATATTGGTTGGGAAATGACCAACATTCAATGGTCAAATCAACATCAAAACCCAACATTGATTAAACGTTGTCAAAAAGCATGTTGTTTCAACATTGTATAGTGAGTGTTGTAGAATATTGGTTGGGAAATGACCAAATATGTTGTTTCGACATTGTATCTGTGTTGTAGAATATTAGTGGGGAAATGATCAACAATCAATGGTTAAATCAACATCAGAACCCAACATTGAGTCGTCAAAAAGCATGTTGTGTCAACGTTGTATTGTGTTGTAGAATATTAGTTGGAAAATAACTCAAATTCAATGGTCAAACCAACGTCAGAACCCAACATTGATTAAATGTTGTCAAAAAGCATGTTGTATCAATGTTGTATTTGTGTTGTAGAAGATTAGTTGGTAAATGACCACATTTCAATGGTCAAATCAACGTCAGAACCCAACATTGATTAAACGTCGTCAAAAAGCATGTTGTTTCAACGTTGTATTTTGTGTTGTAGAATATTGGTTGGGGAATGACCAACATTCAATGGTCAAATCAACATCAAAACCCAACATTGATTAAACGTTGTCAAAAATCATGTTGTTTCAACATTGTATCGTGAGTGTTGTAGAAGATTAGTTGGTAAATGACCAAATTTCAATGGTCAAATCAACGTCAGAACCCAACATGGATTAAATGTGGTCCAAAAGCATGTTGTTTCAACGTTGTATTTGTGTTGTAGAATATTGGTTGGGAAATAACCAAAATTCAATGTCAAATCAACGTCAGAACCCAACATTGATGAAACGTCGTCAAAAAGCATGTTTTTTCAACGTTGTATTTATGTTGTAGAATATTAGTTGGGAAATGACCAAATTTCAATGGTCAACTCAACATCAGAACCCAACATTGATTAAACGTTGTTTCAACGTTATGTTTGAGTTGCTCAACGTCAGGACCTAATTCAACAAGTTCTCAACGATGTTTCAATGTCTTGTGCCAGCTGAGAAATATATAATATAAAAAAAAACAATGGTGAATTTTGTTAACGCAAGCCTCTCTGCCTCCAGCCAATCGGGAGACGGCGTTTGTGCACGCCATCAGCTCCGCCGGGGTCATGTACACGCTGACCAGGAACTGCAGCCTGGGAGATTTCGACAACTGCGGCTGTGACGACAGCAGAAACGGACAACGAGGTAGGAGGAGTTACTGATTGTCTTCAAGCAATAGAGGGAAGTACAACTAAAAACCTCCATTTACGAACTTATTTGCTTCTCCAACTGGGTTCGTCAAAAAAACAGTTTGTGTATTGAAGCAAATTCCTCCATTAGAAACAATGTAAGTATGAATAATTAGCTCCAGCCTGGGCGAAAGTTAATATTTTATTAAAAGTTTGTACACTTTAAGCACATTAAAAAGCGCTGTACAGTACTGTATATCAAATAAGTAATAACAAAGCCAAAACAACAATTGGCTGAACTGTCCTCATTTCCAGCCACCCTGCTGACACACACACACACAATTGTCACTAGCCCTGTGGTGCACTCACAGTTTGAAATCACAAAACTCCTTAACTTTAAAAAGTGGGTCGCTACAATGTTTAGGATTAAAAAATAAAAATCCACTTTACCTTGTTGGTTAATCTTCTTGGTGTGCAGCTGAAGAAAGGGGAGGGGGAGGCAGTGTCAACAACGCTGTATATAAAAAGTAGAAGAATTATGTAAAAAGGCTTGGAAACACTTAAAAGGGTTTTTGTGTGCTGAATAAAATGAACACAGAGATCATCAGCCCGCCCACAATGACTGTGCTGCCTGGCACAAAATGGGTGGATGAACAATTCAACAAACCAATTATAATAATAATTAATTATCCATTACATTATTATAATAATATGTACTAATAAAAAAAATAATATATATATATATATATATATATATATATACACACACACACATATATATATATATACATACCGTATTTTTCGGAGTATAAGTCGCACCGGAGTATAAGTCGCACCGGAGTATAAGTCGCACCTGCCAAAAATGCATAATAAAGAAGGAAAAAAACATATAAGTCGCACTGGAGCCCGGCCAAACTATGAAAAAAAACTGCGACTTATAGTCCGAAAAATACGGTATATATATATATATATATATATATATATATATATATATATATATATATATATATATATATATATATATATATATATATATATATATATATATATAATAGTTTATATATATATATATACATATATATATATATATGTATGTATATATATATATATATATATATATATATACATATATATATATATATGTATATATATATATATATATATATATATATATACATATATATATATATATATATATATATATATATATATATATACATATATATATATATATATATATATATATATATATATATATATATATATATATATATATATATATATATATATATATACATATATATATATACATATATATTTATATATATATATATATATATATATATATATATATATATATATATATATATATATATATATATATATATATATATATATATTACTTTGCATGCAGTCCAATGCGGCCCCCCGGTCAAAAAGTCTGGGCTACATTCATAAAGACCACTGACATTATTGTAAATCATTGTTTCATAACTATAGGGCCGGGGCCCATTGTTGGGTCAAAAAATATGTGTTTCTTAGATGTGGTCCGTATGGGCCGCAGCGGTACTCAGTTGTAATACATTTTTGCACCACTTATGGCAGTAATGACAATTTCAAACAAACAGAAAAAGTCTGGCGCTAACGTCATGAAGAAGTTTCTTCAGTGCAAAAATTATGACTAAAGTGGTGAAGCTGTATTTTCATTTGCACTTTAATTTTATTGACTGTTTAGTTAAAAAAACATGTATTTGTTATTTTCATTATAATTTATTTATTTTAGCACTGCATTATAATTTTTTTTCATCAGTTTTTAATGAGTCTATTCTGATGCAGTATATATTAATTAAGTAGTATTCAGCCTGACCGAAGCCTTGATATTAATCTTTGTGATTAACACATGCTTTCATATCGTTAAACTATAAGTACAATTAAAATCAAGAGAGCAAAGTTTCTACAATAAAATACATACATATCCTGCTTTTTTATTTACATTTTAGTTTACTGCCTCTCGGCTATTTGTTATGCTTTAAGTTGCAAGCAAACATGTGAGCTACAAGCATCCCCGCCATTAGTTGGCGTAGAAAATGTCACAGTGAACCCCGTAAGTTCTGACTAAAAACATGCGGTCTCACTCGCTTGCGTTAGCTTAAAGGTAGCCATGGACCTTACAATGTTTTCACAATAAAGTAAACAATCAAAAACATGGCAGAGGGTGTCGTTAATTAATATAATGCCAGCCAAGAATGTTAAAGTAATATTTTAATACTTTTATCCGTGAAAATATGGAAAAGCTGCTGATGGTGTGTTTGACGGGGAAGCAACTCAAATTACATTAAGACTACTGTAGAAGTGTGGACTACATCCTATTATATTACAAAACCCAAAACCAGTTGTGTAAATGGTAAATAAAAACAGAAAACAATGATTTGCAAATCCTTTTCAACTTAAATTCAATTGAATAGACTGCAAAGACAAGATACTTAACGTTCGAACTGGAAAACGTTGTTATTTTTGGCAAATATTAGCTCAATTGGAATTTGATGCCTGCAACATGTTTCAAAAAAGCTGGCACAAGTGGCAAAAAAAGACTGAGAAAGTTGAGGAATGCTCATCAAACACTTATATGGAACATCCCACAGGTGAACAGGCTAATTGGGAACAGGTGGGTGCCATGATTGGGTATAAAAGTAGATTCCATGAAATGCTCAGTCATTCACAAACAAGGATGGGACGAGGGTCACCACTTTGCGAGCAAATTGTCGAACAGTTTAAGAACAACATTTCTCAACCAGCTATTTGCAAGGAATTTAGGGATTTTCACCATCTACGGTCCGTAATATCATCAAAAGGTTCAGAGAATCTGGAGAAATCACTGCACGTAAGCGATGATATTACGGACCTTCGATCCCTCAGGCGGTACTGCATCAAAAAGCTACATCAGTGTGTAAAGGATATCACCACATGGGCTCAGGAACACTTCGGAAAACCGCTGTCAGTAACTACAGTTGGTCGCTACATCTGTAAGTGCACGTTAAAACTCTACTATGCAAAGCGAAAGCCATTTATCAACAACACTCAGAAACGCCGCCGACTTCACTGGGCCCGAGCTCATCTAAGATGGACTGATGCGAAGTGGAAAAGTGTCCTGTGGTTTGACGAGTCCACATTTCAAATTGTTTTTGGAAACTGTGGACGTCGTGTCCTCCGGACCAAAGAGGAAAAGAACCATCCGGATTGTTATAGGTGCAAAGTTGAAAAGCCAGCATCTGTGATGGTATGGGGGTGTATTAGTGCCCAAGACATGGGTAAATTACACATCTGTGAAGGTGCCATTAATGCTGAAAGGTACATACAGGTTTTGGAGTAACATATTTTGCCATCCAAGCAACGTTATCATGGACGCCCCTGCTTATTTCAGCAAGACAATGCCAAGCCACGTGTTACAACAGCGTGGCTTCATAGTAAAAGAGTGCGGGTACTAGACTGGCCTGCCTGTAGTCCAGACCTGTCTCCCATTGAAAATGTGTGGCGCATTATGAAGCCTAAAATACCACAACGGAGACCCCCGGACTGTTGAACAACTTAAGCTGTACATCAAGCAAGAATGGGAAATAATTCCACCTGAGAAGCTTAAAAAATTGGTCTCCTCAGTTCCCAAAGGTTTACTGAGTGTTGTTAAAAGGAAAGGCCATGTAACACAGTGGTAAAAATGCCCCTGTGCCAACTTCTTTGCAATGTGTTGCTGCCATTAAATTCTAAGTTAATGATTATTTGCAGAAAAAGTTCGAACATTAAATATCTTGTCTTTGCAGTCTGTTCAATTGAATTTAAGTTGAAAAGGATTTGCAAATCATTGTACTCTGTTTTTATTTACAAATTACACAACGTGCCGACTTCACTGGTTTTGGCTTTTGTACATCCCGTCAGCATTTCAGTTCAACTTCAGCATTGGAGCGTTCACACGCAATTCCTTCAGGAATTGCCTCATCTAGTTTTTTTTAAATGTTTTTTTTTATTTTTTATTTTTTATAAGTGTCTGTGGTGATAAATGAGGGATTTTTAATCACTGTTACGTTGGAATTCGTATTAACATCCGCCGCTCCCAGTCTGTGGAACGCTCTCCCTGACCACCTGAGGGCACCACAGACTGTGGATGCTTTTAAAAAAAGGCTTACAAGCCCTTCTTTTTAAAAAAGCCTTTTTTTTTTTAGATGTATGCATACTAGTTATAGCTATTTGGCTGTTCTAGTTTTTAGTTTTTATTTATTTCTTTATTATTTTTTTATTTCTTTATTTTTTTAATACACTGTAGCACTTTGAGATTGTTTACTCCAGGGGTCACCAGGTAGCCCGTAAGGACCAGATGAGTAGCCCGCTGGCATGTTCTAAAAATAGCTCAAATAGCAGCACTTACCAGTGAGCTGCCTCTATTTTTTTTAAATTTTATTTATTTACTAACAAGCTGGTCTCGCTTTGCTCGACATTTTTAATTCTAAGAGAGACAAAACTCAAATAGAATTTGAAAATCCAAGAAAATATTTTAAAGACTTGGTCTTCACTAACTGACAAAGAAACAGATAACAGATTTGGTGTCCAGTTCAAAGTGTGACATGATTTATTTCAAAATTTGAGAGTTGACTTTTGTATTTGACATGAGTTATTATTTGTACAAACATGGCGCAAAGTAATTCATGATTTGTTAAAAAATGTTAGTGGCTAGCTAGTTAAAATGGAATATTGTGATTTCACAAGAAAATGTTCAATTTGAAAAATGTGCACTTAGAGAAAATATAAAAATAAAGTGTTGCATATTGATATTTATCTGTTTCTATATATATTTATTGTGAGAAATCATTAAGATGATCGGTGTTTCCACAAAGATAAATATAATTAATTATTAATAATACCATAGAGTTAAAGGTAAATTGAGCAAATTGGCTATTTCTGGCAATTTATTTAAGTGTGTATCAAACTGGTAGCCCTTGCGATGAGGTGGCGACTTGTCCAGGGTGTACCCCGCCTTCCGCCCGATTGTAGCTGAGATAGGCTCCAGCGCCCCTCGCGACCCCAAAGGGAATAAGCGGTAGAAAATGGATGGATGGAAACTGGTATCCCTTCGCATTAATCAGTACCCAAGAAGTAGCTCTTGGTTTCAAAAAGGTTGGTGACCCCTGGTTTACTCAATATAAAGTGCTTTTTACAAATAAAATCTATTATTATTATTATTATTATTATATTGATACTGTTGTTGATATTACTCCTTTTTGTTTGACTACTTTTGGATTGTTTTGTGTCATGTTTGTGTGTCCTCTCAATGACTCTGTTGATTGCTTTTCTGAATGTCGGAATTGGAAGTGTTTTATTATCATACTTGCCAACCCTCCCGGATTTTCCGGGAGACTCCCGAAATTCAGCGCCTCTCCCGAAAACCTCCCGGGACAAATTTTCTCCCGAAAATCTCCCGAAATTCAGGCACACAATATAAACAGCGTATCTGCCCAATGACGTTATAACTGTAGAATGATCGAGGGCGAGTTCTTGGTTTCTTATGTGGGTTTATTGTTAGGCAGTTTCATTAACGTCCTCCCAGCGCGGTAACAACACACAACAACAGCAGTCACGTTTTTGTCTACCGTAAAGCAGTTCGTCTGCCGTAAACAGCAATGTTGTGACACTCTTAAACAGGACAATACTGCCATCTAGTGCATTTGATGAAAGCACTTTTTGCGTGTCACACAGCAATGCATCATCAGAGAGGGCGTTCAGCATGGTTAGAAAAATAGTGACAAATAGAACAAGGATGGACAATTCAACCCTTAACTCAACAATGAGTAGATGAGTGTTATGTGTGTGTATATGTGTGAATAAATGAACACTGAAATTCAAGTATTTCATTTATTTATATATATATGTATACACACACACATACATATATATATATATATATATATATATATAAGAGAAATACTTGAATTCCAGTGTTCATTTATTTACACATATACACACACATAACACTCATCTACTCATTGTTGAGTTAAGGGTTGAATTGTCCATCCTTGTTCTATTCTCTGTCACTATTTTTCTAACCATGCTGAACACCCTCTCTGATGATGCATTCTGCTTCGTCTGCTTGTTGTGTGCGCAGTTGTGCACTGCACTCTCTAAAAGCCCTAGATGTTAATGTCACATAAACAGCAATGTTGTGACACTCTTAAACAGGACAATACTGCCATCTAGTGCATTTGATGAAAGCACTTTTTGCGTGTCACACAGCAATGCATCATCAGAGAGGGCGTTCAGCATGGTTAGAAAAATAGTGACAAATAGAACAAGGATGGACAATTCAACCCTTAACTCAACAATGAGTAGATGAGTGTTATGTGTGTGTATATGTGTAAATAAATGAACACTGAAATTCAAGTATTTCTTTTATTTATATATATATATACACACACACATATATATATATATATATATATTAGAGATGCGCGGATAGGCAATTATTTCATCCGCAACCGCATCACAAAAGTTGTCAACCATCCGCCATCCACCCGAACTAACATTTAATCAAAACCGCACCCGCCCGCCATCCGCCACCAGCCCGCCATCCGCCACCCGCCCGTTGTTATATATCTAATATAGACGATGCAAGGCATTAGTGAGGTTATAAAGCTTTTGCCTGTTAAAGAAAGGAGACTGATCCAATGTAGCAGAGACATTCAATGCGTGCCACGCTGTCACGGCCCAGACGCGCACCAGTGCGCAATCATCTGGGAGCTGCGCTGAGCGCACCTCCAAGCGCGCTCGCGCCACTCAAACTGCTGCAGGCAGCTGCGTTCACACATGCATCTGTAAGCCTTGTTTTAACATCCTGTGGCACTCTTCTGGGATCACGGTGGACGAAACTGCTCATGCTCAGGGCGTTTGTGGAGATTCGTGGGATTTTGCACAAATGTGATGCACCATGTTAGATGTCCCGGTTTTGTGACTGTCGTAGACATACACAGCGTCGCAGCTCTTGCAAATCACGTAGCCAGCATTACTATCATCCTGATTTACAACCTCATAAAAACGAGTCCACGCTGAACTTTTCTGGCCTTTTTTTCCCCTGGTCAATCAATCAATCAATCTTTATTTATATAGCCCTAAATCACAAGTGTCTCAAAGGGCTGCACAAGCCACAACGACATCCTCGGTACAAAGCCCACATACGGGCAAGGAAAAACTCACCCCAGTGGGACGTCGATGTGAATGACTATGAGAAACCTTGGAGAGGACCGCATATGTGGGTAACCCCCCCCCTCTAGGGGAGACCAAAAGCAATGGATGTCGAGTGGGTCTGACATAATATTGTGAGAGTCCAGTCCATAGTGGATCCAACATAATAGTAAGAGTCCAGTCCATAGTGGGGCCAGCAGGACACCATCCCGAGCGGAGACGGGTCAGCAGCGTAGAGATGTTCCCAGCCGATGCACAGGCGAGCGGTCCACCCCGGGTCCCGACTCTGGTCTTTAGTATTCCCTTTTTTAGTTTGTCGCGTACCACGTTTGCTACCGGCGTTGCCATCTCTTTTTTTTTTCTTCTTCTGTTGTGGCATATGCTGCAGGTGCCTGCTCGTTTTTCGTATGTGGGTAAGAACATTTAACTATGTATATATATTTCCGAATTGGTTTAACTGCCACCCGCCTGAATCTTGTCAGGCTTGGACAGAGGAAGGGACTCAGATGCAGAGAGGTGATTCCAAATAAAGCTTTTATTTTGAAATACTCTTTAAGCCTCCAGAGCCGAGTAAATTCAATTACTATGAAATACAAAAATACTATCGACAAAATGTTCCAAAAGGGAAAAACCTAAAATCACTCCAAAAAAAGGAGGAATACAAAAATAAGGACGATATAATTAGCACCGTATCTGTTATCAAAAACTTTAACAAAAAACGCTCCAAACAGGAGGAAGAAAATAAAGACTATAAAACTTAACTACTCTAATCAATGTAAACAAAAAATCACTCAACAAACTTTGAGGAAAAAATCTTTAAGGAAAAATAATAACTCACCACTGCGGTAGAAAAAGGTAGGATAACAAAAGTCGCTCTGAGGGAGGAAAAAAGTCAATTCAAAATTACAGCGTGGGATATTCTGGGAGCAAGGACGTAGACGTGAGACAAGGCAAGGCAGGCACGAAAGCTTGAGACAATCTGGCACAGAACAAGGGGAGGCTTGGGCTTATAAAGAACATGAGGTTAATGGGAAACAGGTGGAAACAATCAAGGGTCAGGAATGACGTCAGACTGGTGACACAAGAGGAAGGACCCGTGATCTGAAACAAGAGGAGTTGCTTTTCTAAATAAAACTTGTAGATCACAAGACAGAAAAAACCAAGACAAGATTTCCCTCACCGCGGTGTGACAAATCTATTTAAAATCTAATTTTTTTTTATTTCAACCGCCCGACCCGACCCGCGGATAAAATCTAATTTTTTTTTATTTCAACCGCGGAGTCCGCGGATAATCCGCGGACTCCGCGGTTGTGTCCGCAAACCACGCATCTCTAATATATATATATATATATATATATATATATATATATATATATATATATATATATATATATATATATACACAGTATATATGAAATACTTGACTTAGTATTTCTTATATATATATATATATATGAAATACTTGACTTGGTGAATCCTAGCTGTAAATATACTCCTCCCCTCTTAACCACGCCCCCTCCCCCAACCACGCCCCCTCCCCGCCCCCCACCCCCCACCTCCCGAAATTGAAGGTCTCAAGGTTGGCAAGTATGATTATTATTGTGTATTATTTTGTTGGATTGATTAATAACAAAAAAAAAATACCGTCTTGCAGGCGGTCACGGGTGGCTGTGGGGCGGCTGCAGCGACAACGTCGGCTTCGGCGAGGCCATCGCCAAGCAGTTCGTGGACGCCTTGGAGACCGGGCAGGATGCTCGGGCGGCCATGAATCTCCACAATAACGAAGCCGGCCGAAAGGTACAGTGAAGCGCTTGGCTTTGGCTCCGAGCCGGGTTGTTTTTGAGCTATAGAGGTTGAGCTCCCGGGTGTAAAGCATCCTTTGAGGGCCCCCCCTTCTCACTTTAACAGCGAGCGTGCCACCCAAGCGTCCTTTTATTTCCACATACTATAAGTGAGGTGCCACTCGTCCCCCCCAGTCATAACAGTGTGTTCGCTGTACCAGAAGGGGCCTATTTACCGCCGCTGAATGACAATCCCTCGACTCCAGAACCGCCAGGATCACCAGTGCAAGCTTAATTGGCGATCCAGGGGGAGCCGGGGGATTCTTCTTGGTGGAAATAAGTGTTTAGTTTTATTCTTGCAATAAGGATCCCGCATTTATGTTGGTCTTTGTTTGGGGTCCTGAGGGGCAGCCCGAGGGGGACCACAGGCGTGCAGCTGAAGTGCTCTTTGTCGACGCCGCCTTGTCGGACCCCCGGGATATCCCCCACGGCACCTGGAGCATCTTTGTAACAGAAAAAAAATGGGGCTCGAAAAGAGAGAAAAAACGTCTTTTTCATCGCCCGGCCTTTTTGCTCAATGGGACCTCTCCATTTGGGTGTTGTCACTCCAGAGAACAGGATGATAATGAACAGGCTAAATAAATACTCCCATTTCTTCAGGGGCCACAATGGCACTCGATGTGAAACTTTGGAACGAGGGACGTGGCCCCTTTTCATGTGACAGATGTTTTTGTGCGGGTTAAAGTCAGGACACACGGGGGCCACGACAAACACGCAGACCTTTTCGCCTTTTCTCTTACAAGGCTTTGTTTCACCCGGCCAGGGGATCAGTCTGCGCTCCTTTATCAGAATGTCTACGTTCTTGTTCAGTTGTTTCCTACGGACCCCGCAGGCACAAGACATTGAAACAACGTTGAGAACTTGCTGAATTAGGTCCTGACGTTGAACAACTCAAATATAACGTTGAAACAACGTGCTTTTTGACGACGTTTAATCAATGTTGGGTTCTGACGTTGATTTGACCGTTGAATTTTGGTCATTTTCCAACCAACACAAATACAACATTGAAATTACTTGCTTTTGGACCACATTTAATCAATGTTGGGTTCTGACGTTGATTTGACCATTTTAATTTTGGTCATTTTTCCAACCAATATTTTGCAACACAAATACAACGTTGATACAACATGCTTTTTGACGATGTTTATTCAATGTCAGGTTGTGACGTTGATTTGACCTTTGAAATTTGGTCATTTTCCTACCAATATTTTACAACAAAAATACAACGTTGAAATATATTTTTTGACAACATTTAATCAATGTCAGGTTTTGACATTGATTTGTTCATTGAATTTAGGTCATTTTTCCAACCAATATTCTACAACACAACTACAATGTTGATACAACATGCTTTTTGACAACTTTTATTCAATGTCAGGTTATGACGTTGATTTAGCCATTGAATTTTGGTCATTTTTCCAACCAATATTTTGCAACACAAATACAACATTGAAACAACATGCTTTTTGACTACGTTAATTCAATGTCGGGTACTGACGTTGATTTATTTGACCATTGAATTTTGGTAATTTTTCCAACTAAAATTTTCCAACACAAATACAACGTTGAAACAACATGCTTTTTGACAAAGTTAAGTCAATGTCGGGTTGTGACGTTGATTTATTCGACCATTGAATTTTGGTCATTTTTCCAACCAATATTTTCCAACACAAATACAACGTTGATACAACATGCTTTTTGACGTTTATTCAATGTCAGGTTCTGACGTTGATTTATTTGACCATTCAATTTTGGTCATTTTTCTAACCAATATTTTACAACACAAATACAACGTTGATACAACATGCTGTTTGACGACATTAACTCAATGTCAGGTTGTGACGTTGATTTGACGTTGAAATATATTTTTTGACAACATTTAATCAATGTCAGGTTTTGACGTTGACCTGATCATAAAATGTGGTCATTTTCCAACCAATATTCTATAACACAAATACAACGTTGAACCGTCTTTTTTAACAACGTTTATTCAATGTCAGGTTATGATGTTGATTTGACCATTGAGTTTTGGTCATTTTTCCAACCAATATTTTATACAACAAAAATACAACGTTGATACAACATGCTTTTTGACGACTTTTATTCAATGTCAGCGTTGTGACGTTGATTTGACCGTTGAATTTTGGTCATTTTCTAACCAATATTTTACAACAAAAATACAACATTGAAATACATTTTTTGACAACAATTAATCAATGTCAGGTTTTTGACGTTGATTTGATCATTGAATTTTGGTCATTTTTCCAACCAATATTCTACAACACAAATACAACGTTGAAACATATTTTTTAACAACGTTTATTCAATGTCAGGTTCTGACGTTGATTTGACCATTGAATTTTATGTCATTTTTCCAACAAATATTTTATACAACACAAATACGGCCTTGATACAACATGCTTTCCGACGACTTTTTTTCAATGTCAGCTTGTGACATTGATTTGACCATTGAATTTTGGTCATTTCCCAACCAATATTTTACAACAAAAACACAACGTTGAAATATATTTTTTGACAACATTTAATCAATGTCAGGTTTTGACATTGATTTGATCATTGAAATGTGGTAATTTTTCCAACCAATATTCTACAACACAAATACAACGTTGAAACAACATGCTTTTTGACGACTTTTATTCAATGTCCGGTACTGACGTTGATCTATTTGACCATTGAAATTTGGTCATTTTTCCAACCAACATTTTACAACACAAATACAACGTTGATACAACATGCTTTTTGACGATGTTCATTCAATGTCAGGTTGTGACGTTGATTTGACCATTTAAATGCGGTCATTTTCCAACCAATATTCTACAACACAAATACAACGTTGAAACATCTTTTTTAACAACGTTTATTCAATGTCAGGTTATGACGTTGATTTGACCATTGAGTTTTGGTAATTTTTACAACCAATATTTTATACATCACAAATACAACGTTGATACAACATGCTTTTTGACGACTTTTATTCAATGTCAGGTTGTGACGTTGATTTGACCGTTGAATTTTGGTCATTTTCTAACCAATATTCTACAACAAAAATACAACGTTGAAATATATTTTTTGACAACTTTTAATCAATGTCAGGTTTGACGTTGATTTGATCATTGAATTTTGGTCATTTTTTCAACCAATACTCTAGAACACAAATACAACGTTGATACAACATGCTTTTTGGCAACTTTTATTCAATGTCAGGTTGTGACGTTAATTGGTCATTGAATTTTGGTCATTTTTCCAACCAATATTTTATACAACACAAATACAACGTTGATACAACATGCTTTTTGACGACTTTTATTCAATGTCAGGTTTTGACGTTGATTTGGTCATATAACCATGGTAATTTTTCCAACCAGTATTTTACAACAAAAATACACCGTGGAAACATCTTTTTTTACGTTTATTCAATGTCAGGTTCTGACGTTGATTTGACCATTGAATTTTATGTCATTTTTCCAACAAATATTTTATACAACACAAATACGACGTTGATGCAACATGCTTTCCGTCGACTTTTGTTCAATGTCAGTTTGACGTTGATTTGACCATTGAATTTTGGTCATTTTTCCAACCAATATTTTACAACACAAATACAATGTTGAAACAACATGCTTTTTGACAATGTTTATTCAATGTTAGGTTCTGACGTGGAACTGATTATTGAAATTTGGTAATTTTCCAACTAATATTTTACAACAAAAATACAACGTTGAAACAACATGCTTTTTGACAACGTTTAATCATTGTTGGGTTCTGACGTTGATTTGACTGTTGACATTTGGTCATTTCCCAACCAATATTCTGCAATACTAATACAACGTTGAAACAACATGCTTTTTGACGACATTTATTCAATGTCAGGTTGGGACTTTGATTTGATCATTGAATTTTGGTCATTTCCCCACTAGCATCATTGATCCAACGTTAAAAATACAACTATTTTGCAACGTTGTTTCAAAGTCAGTTTTAAAGGACATGTATGTATAATCAATGTTGTATCAATGTCTTGTGCCTGCTGGATTATACTGTTGGCCTAAAAAAAATTATTTAAAAAAATGTAATCAAAATCGGCATAATTAAAAAAGGATAATAATAATAATCAAATATTCTGTCTATTTTTTTATTTTTGGGATCAAATGATATAAGAGATGTGTCCTCTGCAGTGGACATTGATGCTCATCTATAAGAGGTTTTTTTTTTTTTTTTACTGCACTATATGTGTAACACTGGCAGAAGAAACAAACAAATGTCCACTGCAGAGGACGCTGGCTCTCTGGAGGATATACATACAAAATATTTGCATCATAGCCAATTAATTATTTAATTTAACCACAGATTGGCTGACATGATGCTGAAATATGAATGTTATGTTAGTTAAGTACGAGCCACATGGTAAGCGGTGGTAGCCATTGATGTTTCTGAAGAGTTGTAAATAGCTTGAGAACTATGGATGTGAATCTTACTACAACTCATGATTCGATTTAAATCCGATTCGTAGGGTGATGATTTCGTTCAGATTCCATTCTCGGAAATGTGTTTTTAAATTGTATTTACATTAAATATTGCAGAATTTTAATTAATCTCACAATAGAAAATAAAGTAAGCTTAACTCCAACCCAAACCCAGCTTCACAATACCGGTACTTAGGATAGAAATTTAGACCTACAAATACAATACTGACAACCAAAAATTAATAAAAGCAACAGTATCAATCATAATAATATTAATACTAGTTGTTCAATGTTTTTAATTGAAAAATTGATTCTTAAAAAATAAAAAATAAACTTGCCCCCAAAAAAAAATTCTGAATTTTTTTCCGAATAAAAATAAAATCCCAATTTGGATGTGATAAGATTTTTTTGAGCACCCCTAGTAGTCATTGTTGAGAATCTGTTGATAAATGTCCACTGCTTTCAAGACATACGGTATTTTCCCGGTATACTGCGGTCAAATTGCTGATGGCGTGATCTTGTGGTTTCTTAACCCACACTAGTGTGCCGTGAGATACAGTCTGGTGTGCCGTGGGAGATTATCTAATTTCACATATTTGGGTTAAAAATATTTTTTTACAAACCAGTAATTATAGTCTGCAAATGATGTGTTGTTGTTGAGTGTCGGTGCTGTCTAGAGCTCGGCAGAGTAACCGTGTAATACTCTTCCATATCAGTAGGTGGCAGCCGGTAGCTAATTGCTTTGTAGATGTCGGAAACAGCGGGAGGCAGGCTGCAGGTAAAAAGGTGTCTAATGCAGTGGTTCTTAACCTGGGTTCGATCGAACCCTAGGGGTTCGGTGAGTCGGCCTCAGGGGTTCGGCGGAGGTCAAGACACACCCGACTCATCGTGTAAATAAAAAATTCTCCCTATCGGCGTATTACGGATACGGCAACAGCAGAAGTCAGACTGATTTGCAGGTGTGTAATTTGTTGTGGGTTTATGCACTGTGTTGGTTTTGTTCTTTGAACAAGGTGATGTTCATGCACGGTTCATTTTGTGCACCAGTAAAAAAAACATGGTAACACTTTAGTATGGGGAACATATTCACCATTAATTAGTTGCTTATTAACATGCAAATTAGTAACATATTGGCTCTTAACTAGTCATTATTAAGTACTTATTAATACCTTATTCGGCATGGCCTTATTATAACCCTAACCCTCTAACCCTGACCCTATCCTTAACCAAATAACTCTAAATTAAGTCTTTGTTACTTAGAATATGTTCCCCTCGTGCCCAAATAACTCTAAATTAAGTCTCTCTAGAATATGTTCCTCATTCTAAAGTGTTCCCAAAAACATATAACTTTGTCTTGAATTTGAAAATTATTATTATTATTATTTTTTCACTAAGGAAGGGTTCGGTGAATGCGCATATGAAACTGGTGGGGTTCGGTACCTCAAACAATGTTAAGAACCACTAGTCTAATGCTTAAACCAAAAATAAACAAAATGTGAGTGCCCCTAAGAAAAGGCATAAAGCTTAGGGAAGGCTATGCTGAACGAAACTAAAACTGAACTGGCTACAAAGTAAACAAAAACAGAATGCTGGACGACAGCAAAGACTTACTGCGGAGCAAAGACGGCGTCCACAATGTACATCCGAACATGACATGACAATCAACAAAGTCCCCACAAAGAAGGATAAAAACAAGTGAAATATTCTTGATTGCTAAAACAAAGTAGATGCGGGAAATATCGCTCAAAGGAAGACATGAAACTGCTACAGGAAAACACCAAAAAAAGAGAAAAAGCCACCAAAATAGGAGCGCAAGACAAGAACTAAAACACTACACACAGGAAGACAGCAAAAAACTCCAAATAATGTGGCAGGTCATGACAGTACACCTACTTTGAGACAAGAGCTAAATTGATGCATGCTTGGTTATGGTTTAAAGCAGGCCTGGGCAATTATTTTGACTCGGGGGCCACATTTAGAGAAAAAATGTGTCTGGGGGCCAGTATATCTACTTTTAGGAACACTAATACAAAACCTCACAATAGCGTCTGATTGAATGCTAAAAACGTTATGACAGACCGCCTTAAAAAAACATAATGGAATTTTAAGTTTTTCTATGAAGGATAAAACACTGAATATTGACAAAATATGAACGTCACACCCCCTTTCGATCGACATATTTTACAATCAAGTGAAACGCAACAAAAATGCAACAAACAGTGAAATATGAACGCGAAGGGTACAAAATAAACCCACCTACAATCTGATATATCTGATATTTGCTGAATTTCCCCCAGAGATCAATAAAGTACTTTCTATTCTATTCTATACATCACTAAGCCAGGGGTGCTCATTACGTCGATCGCGAGCTACCGGTCGATCTCGGAGGGTGTGTCAGTCGATCACCAGCCAGGCATTAAAAAAATAGTCCTAAAAATGAACGATCATAAATCTTCACTATGACGTCACTTTCGTCACTTGATTGACATTCACGGCACCCGAGGGTCTTCTGAGATGACGCTGGCTGCTGCCAGATCATTAAAATTATCGACTGGAAGGCGAGAAACACTTTATTTCAACAGACTCTGGCGCCGTACATGTCGTCAAAACTCCAAAGACCGACTGCACAGTTGCACAGTTGCGCTAACAAAACGAGTCTCAGAAAGCTGGCGTGCACAAGCTAGCAAGCTACGGAGTTTGCCGACAATGTATTTCTTGTAAAGTGTATACAAAGGAGTACGGAAGCTGGACAAATAAGATGCCAAAAACCAACCACTTTCATGTGGTATTGGACAGAAAGGAGGACTTTTTTTCTCCTCCATTCGAAAATGCGGACGCTATCATCACCACTGTCTGATTCCAATCAATGCAAGTCATCACAATCAGGTAATACACCAACTTATATTCTTGTCTTCATGAAAGAAAGGAATCTATATGTGTTAAACATGCTTGTATTATCTTTAAACACCTTTAACTTGTTAACAATATTAACTATATGTGTTAAACATGCTTGCATTATCTTTAAACACCTTTAACTTATTAATAATATTAACTATATGTATTAAACATGCTTGTATTATCATTAAACACCTTTAACTTGTTAACAATATTAATTATATGTATTAAACTGCTTGCATTATCTTTAAACACCTTTAACTTGTTAACAATATTAACTATGTGTGTTAAACATGCTTGCATTATCTTTAAACACCTTTAACTTGTTAACAATATTAACTATATGTATTAAACATACTTGTATTATCATTGAACACCTTTAATGTATTAACAATATTAACTATATGTATTAAACATTCTTGTATTATCATTAAACACCTTTAATTTATTAACAATATTAACTATATGTGTTAAACATGCTTGCATTATCATTAAACACCTTTAACTTATTAACAAAAACATATATTTCATAAATAAGTAAATATAAATTATATATATGAATGAGGTAGATCCCCACGACTTGATCAATTGAAAAGTAGCTCGCCTGCAGAAAAAGTGTGAGCACCCCTGCACTAAGCTTTAGAAAATCTCCTTCCGCGTCTGTGGAAACGCTTCCCGCCCACACTGCTTGGTGCCTCGTCTGAGCTGCTGTGACGTAGATTACCATAGTAACTAATTAGGTTACCATAGTAACTAATTAGATTACCATAGTATTTAATTAGATTACCATAGTACCTGGTATATCATCCATAGTAAAAATTATTTGGGAATGTCCGACGGGCCAGATTGAAAAGCTCAACGGGCCGCATGTGGCCCCCGGGCCTTAATTTGCCCAGGTCTGGTTTAAAGTCATATCCAACAATTGCGACAACGACTTTTTACTGTCAACTGAGTTTCGTTTTTTAATGATTTCCGCATTTTTTTCAACGGAAAAAATGTGCCCTGGCTCAAAAAAGGTTGAAAAACACTTGTCTTAACCCATCGACCTTTACTGAAAACAACATCCGTGTGTCCTGACTCCTGACCAGGCGGTGAAGGGGACCATGCAGAAGACCTGCAAGTGTCACGGGGTCTCAGGAAGCTGTACCACGCAAACCTGCTGGCTGCAGCTGCCCGAGTTCAGGGAAGTGGGCAACTACCTGAAGGAGAAGTACCACCGAGCCCTGAAGGTGGATCTCCTCCGCGGGGCCGGGAACAGCGCGGCCAGCCGGGGGGCCGTCGCCGAGACCTTCAGCTCCATCTCCCGCAAGGAGCTGGTCCACCTGGAGGACTCTCCCGACTACTGCTTGGAGAACCGCACCCTGGGCCTGCCGGGCACGGAGGGCCGCGAGTGCGTGAAGAAGGGCAAGACCCTGAGCAAGTGGGAGAAGCGCAGCTGCAAGAGGCTGTGCGGCGAGTGCGGCCTGGCCGTGGAGGAGCGCAAGGCGGAGACGGTGTCCAGCTGCAACTGTAAGTTCCACTGGTGCTGCGCCGTCAAGTGCCAACAGTGCAGGAAGACCGTGACCAAGTTCTACTGCGTGAAGAAAGGAGGGGCCCGGGCGAGGAACGAGAGCGCGGGCAGCCGCCAGAAGAACCTTAAACTGAGGAAGAAGCACTGAGCGTCACACTTGGAGGGTGTAAATGTATTTAAGATTTATTTTTCTACATTTTTTTTATACACACATTGTTGGGGATTTGTCGCTGATTCGGTTCTTTTTCCACCGCTCTATGTATTTATTTTTATACAAACAATGTTGCAATGCACTCACCAGGTAGGGATGGGTACAGATAGTTACCATATAGTTCCATATTTTGATACCTTTGTATGGCGGCGGACTCGGCACTTGCCTAAGCACTTGGCGGGCAAACAAGCGTATTCATAGTGGAGTCAGACGGACTGCTTCTAGGCAATGTTGCGATTTTTATTTTTATTTTTTTCATTTTATTTTTTTTGGCATCCAGCATCAGACATTCCTATCCATTACATCATATTCACATACATCATGTATCTGTTATCTGCCCTAAATGTCAAAATATTTTTGTTTATATCCCCACCATAACACCCCCCCCCCCAAAAAAAAAGAAACAGCAAAAAAACAAAGAAAACAAAACAAACAAAAAAGAAATAATAATACATTAATAATAATAATAGTCAGAAAAAAAAAACAAAAAAAAACAGATACACACACACATATATATATATATATATATATATATATATATATATATATATATATATATATATATATATATATATATATATATATATATATATATATATATATATATGTATATATATATATATATATATATATATATATATATATATATATATATATATATATATATATATATATATATATATATATGTACACGTATATATATACATACATACTGTTGCGTCGGAACAGTTCTTCCTCCAAGGGAATCTAAGTTACTGGTCAATCCCAAATTCTTTCGATGACATATATGCTGAGTAAGAAGGATCACCAGGACAGAATAGGAATATTATCAAGTTTTACTGAAAATTTCAGGAGATCAGCTTAACCAATACATTCATATCAGCTACTCTAGTTGATCGAACACTCGAACGGAAGAGCCCACTTCTTGCAAAACGAAGAAGGCCCCCACCTGTCTGAGAAAGAACACGGCTTCATTGTTCCACTACAGATAAGACATAAGGGAGTATTCCATCTCATACAGTGCAAGCCTTCAAGGTAACACACAGTTTACTTGCGGACATAAGAGAAGAAATAGAAAGAGTACAAATGGAAAAACACAAGCTGATTCACACATGACTATGAATACAAATAAATAACTCTTAAACATATATATATATATATATGCATTCTTCACAATACATATACACATATAGGGAGTAATCCTTTTTTTTTTTTTTTTTAAGCAGTAACTAATTCGAAAAATTAAAGTCTTATGGGGCGTGACATAATTGACCCAGTTTTCCCAGTATAAAGTAAATTTCTACAATTTATAATTAATAAAGGCATTTTATATATGTTGCCATTTTTTATGCCCACAAAGCAGGCATGCCTGATCGAAATCAAGCGCTCAAACTTAAGGCTCCACTTTTTCAAAATGCGCTAGCTCGATGCTAATTTACATTAGCTATGCCGTCCGTATACATGCTACTGATACGCTTTGGCGAGGTTCACAATGGCGATTTCAACAGTATGGTAATGAAAATTACAACTAAGTTGCACCTTACAATCAAGCAGCTGGTGTGTAGTAAGTACAGTACTTACAGTACCGTATTTTTCGGAGTATAAGTTGCTCCGGAGTATAAGTCGCATCGGCCAAAAATGCATAATAAAGAAGGAAAAAAACATATATGTCGCACTGGAGTATAAGTCACATTTTTTGGGGAAATGTCTCTTACGTGAATGAGATAAATAATATTATTTGATATTTTATGGTAATGTGTTAATAATTTCACACATAAGTCGCTCCCGAGTATAAGTCGTACCCCCGGCCAAACTATGAAAAAAACTGCGACTTATAGTCCGAAAAATTTGGTATTAAGACTTCGTAGGGCACAAAAATTGGGAATTTTTTTCTTTTTTCTTTTTTTTTTTATTATTTAAAAATTATGAATCGATTCAGATCGTAATAAATAAAAAATTAGATTTGCTTGTGAATCGATTTTTTTTGGACCACTCCTAACATTTATAAGTTAAAAAAGCCAACATTCATTTTAAGTCCATTTTAAAGACAACTCGAAATTGAATTTCTCGCCAGATCATGGAAATAGAGCAAAACACCCGTCAGAAATTGTGACAATGTTCTGGTAAAATCGTCGTCTCTATTGTGCACACACTTTTAAATCCAGAACGACTTTCAACGACCATTTAAAGTCATCCCGTTAGTCCCGTAATCTTCTGTCAACAAAATCGAAAAATAAATAAATAAATAAATCGACTATCGATTATTGACATTTACTAATCAATTTAATAATTGTTCATATCCGAATTGCGATGCATCTAAAAATCGAATATTTACCCAACCTCTATTTGTAATAATATCACTAAAAGTTGGGTAATGTTTTTAATCCAAAAAATGATTCTTCAAAAAAAAAAAAAAAAAAAAAAATTGGGATTTTTTAAATTTTTTTAATTTAAAAAAATTATGAATCGATTCAGAATCGCAATAAATAAAAAATTAGATTTGCCTTTGAATCAATTTTTTTGGACCACCCTTAAAATTCATAAGTCAAAAAAGCCAACATTAATTTTAAGTAAAGACAAAGCAAAATGTAATTTCTCGCCATATGGAAATTGAGCAAAACGCCCGTCAGAAATTGTGACAATGTTCTGGTAAAATCGTTGTTTCTATTGTGCACACACTTTTAAATCCAAAACGACTTTCAACGACCATTTGGAGTTTTTCTCGTTAGTCCGGTAATCTTCTGTCAATAAAATCGAAAAAAAAAAAAAAAAAAAAAAAAAATTGGTTTCATTGTAACCACGTTTTCTCCTGTTGTATTTAAATGTATATAAGATAAAGCACTTTGTACTGTACATTGTTAATTTATTGCACAGCCTCGCCTAGTCGTACTGTTTGCTATTAGCTGCTGTGGATGTCATGCAAGAACAACAATAAAAACCCTTCCTCGTTCAGTTTGTGTCGTGCTTTGACTGAAACACAACCTCGGGCTCGAGGATATACAAACCCCGTTTCCATATGAGTTGGGAAATTGTGTTAGATGTAAATATAAACGGAATACAATGATTTGCAAATCCTTTTCAACCCATATTCAGTTGAATATGCTACAAAGACAACATATTTGATGTTCAAACTGATAAACTTTTTTTTTTGTGCAAATAATCATTAACTTTAGAATTTGATGCCAGCAACACGTGACAAAGAAGTTGGGAAAGGTGGCAATAAATACTGATAAAGTTGAGGAATGCTCATCAAACACTTATTTGGAACATCCCACAGGATAACAGGCAAATTGGGAACAGGTGGGTGCCATGATTGGGTATAAAAGTAGATTCCATGAAATGCTCAGTCATTCACAAACAAGGATGGGGCGAGGGTCACCACTTTGTCAACAAATGCATGAGCAAATTGTTGAACAGTTTAAGTAAAACCTTTCTCAACCAGCTATTGCAAGGAATTTAGGGATTTCACCATCTACGGTCCGTAATATCATCAAAGGGTTCAGAGAATCTGGAGAAATCACTGCACATAAGCAGCTAAGCCCGTGACCTTCGATCCCTCAGGCTGTACTGCATCAACAAACGACATCAGTGTGTAAAGGATATCACCACATGGGCTCAGGAACACTTCAGAAACCCACTGTCAGTAACTACAGTTGGTCGCTACATTTGTAAGTGCAAGTTAAAACTCTACTATGCAAGGCGAAAACCGTTTATCAACAACACCCACAAACGCAGTCGGCTTCGCTGGGCCAGAGCTCATCTAAGATGGACTGATACAAAGTGGAAAAGTGTTCTGTGGTCTGACGAGTCCACATTTCAAATTGTTTTTGGAAACTGTGGACGTTGTGTCCTCCGGACCAAAGAGGAAAAGAACCATCCGGATTGTTATAGGCGCAAAGTTGAAAAGCCAGCATCTGTGATGGTATGGGGGTGTATTAGTGCTCAAGACATGGGTAACTTACACATCTGTGAAGGCGCCATTAATGCTGAAAGGTACATACAGGTTTTGGAGCAACATATGTTGCCATCCAAGCAACGTTACCATGGACGCCCCTGCTTATTTCAGCAAGACAATGCCAAGCCACGTGTTACATCAACGTGGCTTCATAGTAAAAGAGTGCGGGTACTAGACTGGCCTGCCTGTAGTCCAGACCTGTCTCCCACTGAAAATGTGTGGCGCATTATGAAGCCTAAAATACCACAACGGAGACCCCCGGACTGTTGAACAACTTAAGCTGTACATCAAGCAAGAATGGGAAAGAATTAAAAGCTTAAAAAATGTGTTTCCTCAGTTCCCAAACGTTTACTGAGTGTTGTTAAAAGGAAAGGCCATGTAACGCAGTGGTGAACATGCCCTTTCCCAACTACTTTGGCACGTGTTGCAGCCATGAAATTCTAAGTTAATTATTATATTATAAGTTTATGAGTTTGAACATCAAATATCTTGTCTTTGTAGTGCATTCAATTGAATATGGGTTGAAAAGGATTTGCAAATCATTGTATTCTGATATATTTACATCTAACACAATTTCCCAACTCATATGGATACGGGGTTTGTATATACGACGGGGCATAGGAAGAAAAGAAAACTCTCTAAGGCACTCTTTTCGAGCCTTTCTCAATTTCGCCTTGACAAATCCCCCAACCCCCCCTACCATCATGCACGCTAATCCTCAAAGAAACTCCCCAAGTTTCTTTACTGTTTAATACTAGTTTAATTAACTTTGTCCAGACAGAGTCGTAGCCCGGGGGTGGAGGAGGGCATGAGGCAAGTAAAAAAAAAAAAAAATCATCCCGCCTCTAATTTTGTATGCTAATCTCCTTTTTTGGAGTAGCGACGGTGGTAGGTGGTAGGTGGTGGTGGTGGTGGTGGTGGTGGGCGGGGGGACTGTTGGGAAAACTTTAGGTTGCCTGTGCAAGGCTTCCTGCGGCTGTTTTATTCCTATTTGGCTCCTTTCACTCCTCTAGGGCCTTGCTTTGCTCGATTTAACAATGAATGCAGAGCTAATCAGCTCTCTCGGAAATGCACCGCTGTCGAGGAAGGTAATCCCTCCTCCTCCGCTCTCAATGGACTGTCGCCTTCTAAAGGACTTTGGGAAAAGGCTTTACACGGATTCACACTGTCGGCTGAAAGGAAGTTAGTTCAAGTATTGTGCCCAAACAAGTGGGTTTTATAAACACATGATTTTGCCCCGGGAAGGGGGGGTTGGTCCCACCTGCGAGGGCGAGGGAGGAGGAGAAGTGGTCGCCGAGGGCTTGGGGTTGGCGCGCGGCGAGCGAGATGGGCCGTGAAAAGGGAGATTAGAAAGGGCCCGGCGGCGGCGGCGGCGGGGAGGGCGCTCATTTCTGCACCTTCCTCCTCTCGCCCAGTAATGTGTCAAGGAAACACCTTGTTGACATCTTATTTAGCAAATAATGATCATCAGAAACCCCCCCACCCCCTCCTCTCCCTCCTCACATGACCCCCCGCAGGGGCCCGGCCCGGCGTGTCGCTGCTCACCAACAAGGGAGCTGGCATTCCAAATATTTGCTGGAATTTGGGAGCTTTGGGTTGGGAAGATGCTAATTGGCTTTTTTTTTTTTTTCCAGTGAGAAAGTCCGTACAAATATGGAGTAATGGGCAAGCCACTTTAAAGGGGAACATTATCACCAGACCTATGTAAGCGTCAATACAGGTAAAAGCCAGTAAATTAGAATATTTTGAAAAACTTGATTTATTTCAGTAATTGCATTCAAAAGGTGTAACTTGTACATTATATTTATTCATTGCACACAGACTGATGCATTCAAATGTTTATTTCATTTAATTTTGATGATTTGAAGTGGCAACAAATGAAAATCCAAAATTCCGTGTGTCACAAAATTAGAATATTACTTAAGGCTAATACAAAAAAGGGATTTTTAGAAATGTTGGCCAACTGAAAAGTATGAAAATGAAAAATATGAGCATGTACAATACTCAATACTTGGTTGGAGCTCCTTTTGCCTCAATTACTGCGTTAATGCGGCGTGGCATGGAGTCGATGAGTTTCTGGCACTGCTCAGGTGTTATAAGAGCCCAGGTTGCTCTGATAGTGGCCTTCAACTCTTCTGCGTTTTTGGGTCTGGCATTCTGCATCTTCCTTTTCACAATACCCCACAGATTTTCTATGGGGCTAAGGTCAGGGGAGTTGGCGGGCCAATTTAGAACAGAAATACCATGGTCCGTAAACCAGGCACGGGTAGATTTTGCGCTGTGTGCAGGCGCCAAGTCCTGTTGGAACTTGAAATCTCCATCTCCATAGAGCAGGTCAGCAGCAGGAAGCATGAAGTGCTCTAAAACTTGCTGGTAGACGGCTGCGTTGACCCTGGATCTCAGGAAACAGAGTGGACCGACACCAGCAGATGACATGGCACCCCAAACCATCACTGATGGTGGAAACTTTACACTAGACTTCAGGCAACGTGGATCCTGTGCCTCTCCTGTCATCCTCCAGACTCTGGGACCTCGATTTCCAAAGGAAATGCAAACCAAACCAACCCAAACCATCAGTGATGGTTTGGGGTGCCATGTCATCTGCTGGTGTCGGTCCACTCTGTTTCCTGAGATCCAGGGTCAACGCAGCCGTCTACCAGCAAGTTTTAGAGCACTTCATGCTTCCTGCTGCTGACCTGCTCTATGGAGATGGAGATTTCAAGTTCCAACAGGACTTGGCGCCTGCACACAGCGCAAAATCTACCCGTGCCTGGTTTACGGACCATGGTATTTCTGTTCTAAATTGGCCCGCCAACTCCCCTGACCTTAGCCCCATAGAAAATCTGTGGGGTATTGTGAAAAGGAAGATGCAGAATGCCAGACCCAAAAACGCAGAAGAGTTGAAGGCCACTATCAGAGCAACCTGGGCTCTCATAACACCTGAGCAGTGCCAGAAACTCATCGACTCCATGCCACGCCGCATTAACGCAGTAATTGAGGCAAAAGGAGCTCCAACCAAGTATTGAGTATTGTACATGCTCATATTTTTCATTTTCATACTTTTCAGTTGGCCAACATTTCTAAAAATCCCTTTTTTGTATTAGCCTTAAGTAATATTCTAATTTTGTGACACACGGAATTTTGGATTTTCATTTGTTGCCACTTCAAATCATCAAAATTAAATGAAATAAACATTTGAATGCATCAGTCTGTGTGCAATGAATAAATATAATGTACAAGTTACACCTTTTGAATGCAATTACTGAAATAAATCAAGTTTTTCAAAATATTCTAATTTACTGGCTTTTACCTGTATATAACTTGATGTTGCAGAAAAAATACCATATATTTTTTTAACCGATTTCCGAACTCTAAATGGGTGAATTTTGGCGAATTAAACGCCTTTCTAATATTCGCTCTCGGAACGTGACGTCACATCGGGAAGCAATCCGCCATTTTCTCAAACACCGAGTCAAATCAGCTGTTATTTTCCGTTTTTTTCGACTGTTTTCCGTACCTTGGAGACATCATGCCTCGTCGGTGTGTTGTCGGAGGGTGTAACAACACGAACAGGGACGGATTCAAGTTGCACCAGTGGCCCAAAGATGCGAAAGTGGCAAGAAATTGGACGTTTGTTCCGCACACTTTACCGACGAAAGCTATGCTACGACAGAGATGGCAAGAATGTGTGGATATCCTGCGACACTCAAAGCAGATGCATTTCCAACGATAAAGTCAAAGAAATCTGCCGCCAGACCCCCATTGAATCTGCCGGAGTGTGTGAGCAATTCAGGGACAAAGGACCTCGGTAGCACGGCAAGCAAAGGCTGCAGTTTGTTCCCGCAGACGAGCGAGCTAAACCCCCTATCGATCCTAGCTTCCCTGGCCTGCTGACATCAACTCCAAAACTGGACAGATCAGCTTTCAGAAAAAAAGAGCGCGGATGAGGGTATGTCTACAGAATATATTAATTGATGAAAACTGGGCTGTCTGCACTCTCAAAGTGCATGTTGTTGCCAAATGTATTTCATATGCTTTAAACCTAGTTCATAGTTGTTAGTTTCCTTTAATGCCAAACAAACACATACCAATCGTTGGTTAGAAGGCGATCGCCGAATTCGTCCTCGCTTTCTCCCGTGTCGCTGGCCGTCATGTCGTTTTTGTCGGTTTCGCTTGCATACGGTTCAAACCGATATGGCTCAATAGCTTCAGTTTCTTCTTCAATTTTGTTTTCGCTACCTGCCTCCACACTACAACCATCCGTTTCAATACATGCGTAATCTGTTGAATCGCTTAAGCCGCTGAAATCCGAGTCTGAATCCGAGCTAATGTCACTATAGCTTGTTGTTCTTTCCGCCATGTTTGTTTGTGTTGGCATCACTATGTGACGTCACAGGAAAATGGACGGGTGGTTAAAATCAGGCACTTTGAAGCTTTTTTTAGGGATATTGCGTGATGGGTAACATTTTGAAAAAAACTTCGAAAAATATAATAAGCCACTGGGAACTGATTTGTAATGGTTTTAACCCTTCTGAAATTGTGATAATGTTCCCCTTTAACGGCATTTCTATATATGGTGCCACATGTACAAAACCCAAGTTGGCACGTTGTGTAAATGGTAAATAAAAACAGAATACGATGATTTGCAAATCATTTTTAACTTATACTCAATTGAATAGACTGCAAAGACAAGATACTTAACGTCCGAACTGGAAAACGTGGCAAATATTAGCTCATTTGGAATTTAAAAGCTGGCACAAGTGGCAAAAAAGACTGAGAACGTTGAGGAACGCTCATCAAACACTTAAAGTTAAAGTTAAAGTACCAATGATAGTCACACACACACTAGGGGTGGTGAAATGTGTCCTCTGCATTTGACCCATCACCCTTGTTTACCCCCTGGGAGGTGAGGAGAGCAGTGGGCAGCAGGGGTTGGCCGCGCCTGAGAATAATTTTTGATGATTTAACCCCCAATTCCAACCCTTGATGCTGAGTGCCAAGCAGGGAGGCAATGGGTCCCATTTTTATAGTCTTTGGTTTGAACTCACAACCTACCGATCTGAGGGCGGACACTCTAACCACTAGGCCACTGAGTAGGTATTTTATTTTTTATTTGGAACATCCCACGGGTGAACAGGCTAATTGGGAACAGGTGGGTGCCATGATTGGGTATAAAAGCAGCTTCCATGAAATGCTCAGTCATTCACAAACAAGGACGGGGCGAGGGTCACCACTTTCTGAGAGCAAATTGTTTAAGAACAACATTTCTCAACCAGCTATTGCAAGGAATTTAAGGATTTCACCATCTACGGTCCATAATATCGTCAAAAGGTTCAGAGAATCTGGAGAAATCACTGCACGTAAGCGATGATATTACGGACCTTCGATCCCTCAGGTGGTACTGCATCAAAAAGCGACATCAGTGTGTAAAGGATATCACCCCATGGGCTCAGGAACACTTCAGAAAACCACTGTCAGTAACCACAGTTGGTCGCTACATCTGTAAGTGCAAGTTAAAACTCTACTATGCAAAGCAAAAGCCATTTATCAACAACACCCAGAAACGCCGCCGGCTTCGCTGAGCCCGAGCTCATCTAAGATGGACTGATGTAAAGTATAAAAGTGTTCTGTGGTCTGACGAGTCCACATTTCAAATTGTTTATGGAAACTGTGGGCGTCGTGTCCTCCGGACCAAAGAGGAAAAGAACCATCCGGATTGTTATAGGCGCAAAGTTCAAAAGCTGTGATGGTATGGGGGTGTATTAGTGCCCGAGGCATGGGTAACTTACACATCTGTGAAGTCACCATTAATGCTGAAAGGTACATACAGGTTTTGGAGCAACATATGTTGCCATCCAAGCAACGTTACCATGGACGCCCCTGCTTATTTCAGCAAAACAATGCCAAGCCACGTGTTACATCAACGTGGCTTCGTAGTAAAAGAATGTGGGTACTAGACTGGCCTGCCTGTAGTCCAGACCTGTCTCCCATTAAAAATGTGTGCCGCATTATGTAGCTTAAAATACCACAACGGAGACCCCCGGACTGTTGAACAACTTAAGCTGTACATCAAGCAAGAATGGGAAAGAATTCCACCTGAGAAGCTTCAAAAATGTGTCTCCTCAGTTCCCAAACGTTTACTGAGTGTTGTTAAAAGGAAAGGCCATGTAACACAGTGGTGAACATGCCCTTTTCCAACTACTTTGGCACGTGTTGCAGCCATGAAATTCGAAGTTAATTATTATTTGCAAAAAAAAAGTAAAGTTTATGACTTTGAACATCAAATATGTTGTCTTTGTCGTGCATTCAACTGAATATGGGTTGAAAAGGATTTGCAAATCATTGTATTCCGTTTATATTTACATCTAACACAATTTCCCAACTCATATGGAAACGGGGTTTGTACATCAGAGGGCCAAAAAAAACAAATTTGCTACAACCCGAGGGCCTAATGATTCAATGTTTATTAAAACATATTAAAATGATTGCACATACCCTATTGAACCAAGACCTCACAAAGTGTACTGAATTTTATTTAATGATTAAATTAATAATCCAACATTTTTGTATGACTCTGTCACTAATTTTGAGTGAAAACATTTTTTTCAACAGGCTCACGGACAAAAACAAACTTTCTTCAAAGACAAAAACACATTTCCTGTACATTAAATGAATAAAGCAATATTTTCTTATGGCTCTGTCAGTTATTTCAAGGGGAAACATTTCCAACAGGCAAACAGCAAACAAGTAAATGTCCTTCAAAAATAAAACATGTTCCTTAATATCAAGATGAATGCATCTATGACAACCTTTTCCCAAAACACAATATAGAATGTGAAGTGAAATATAACAGGATAATGCATACATTTATCTTTTTTTTTTTTAAAAACGGTTACAAAAAAGTGGGACCCCAAAAATGTACTGTGAGGACCCCATTTTTATGACTTGATGGGGTCCCCATTTTGAAAATTCCTAGCGCCAACACTGATGGAGTATTGGTGCGTGCAAAACAGCAGCAGGCGGCTGTGGCCTGCGGGCCGGTTCTAATACTAATCAAATATCATCCCGGGGGCCATAGATCATTATTTCTTGGGCCAAATCTGGCCCAAGGGCCTTGACTTTGACACATAGGTCTTAGATGAAGAGAGCAATTATGATTTTGGTTTGCAGACTATTTTTTTTTTGATTGATTGATTGGCTTTTATTAGTAGATTGCACAGTACAGTACATATTCCGTACAATTGACCACTAAATGGCAACACCCCAATAAGTTTTTCAACTTGTTTAAGTCGGGGTCCACGTTAATCAATTCATGGTAAACAACTAAAAACTAAGGTTTTGGGCGTTGTTTTCTCTAAACGCATACATTTGTCTAAAAATGGCTAAGGACACGCATCATCGTCTTCATCAGTAAAGGAAAAATCTAATCTATCGGAGAGAATTCCTCGGCCAATTTTAAGTACCGTATTTTTCGGAGTATAAGTCGCTCCGGAGTATAAATCGCACCGGCTGAAAATGCATAATAAAGAAGGAACAAAACATATATAAGTCGCACTGGAGTATAAGTCGCATTTTTTGGGGAAATTTATTTGATGAAACCCAACACCAAGAATAGACATTTCAAAGGCAATTTAAAATAAATAAAGAATAGTGAACAACAGGCTGAATAAGTGTACGTTATATGAGGCATAAATAACCAACTGAGAACGTGCCTGGTATGTTAACGTAACATATTATGGTAAGAGTCATTCAAATAACTATAACATATAGAACATGCTATACGTTTACCAAACAATCTGTCACTCCTAATCGCTAAATCCCATGAAATCTTATACGTCTAGTCTCTTACGTGAATGAGATAAATAATATTATTTGATATTTTACGGTAATGTGTTAATAATTGCACACATAAGTCGCTCCTGAGTATAAGTCGCACCGTCGGCCAAACTATGAAAAAAACTGCGACTTATAGTCCGAAAAATACGGTATGTTTCTTTTTTTTTGAGTGGTCAGCTTGAAGCGTCCCTCTGTCTCCGACTCCCTCGTCGTCATGTGGCATGAGTGTATGACTGTTACAATTTTGTTTCCTAGTTCCGATGACCCGCCTTATCTTGCCTCCCGCCTTATCTTGCCTCCCGCCTTATCTTGCCTCCCGCCTTATCTTGCCTCTGATTGGCCAGTCTGTAATGTTTTGCCCTAACCTTAGCCAATAGTGAGTCATCATACAAACACCAACTAATCATCATGGATTTTCTCCGTATGTATGGATGTTCTCATTCATCCAGGTCTTTCTATTTTTCACCGTATTTTTTTGGGCCAAGATTCGCAGTCCATTTTCTCTCTTTGTAGCTTTGATGTAAGCTACCTCGCTACATGGGTCTAAAAGTAGCGAAGCTACAGGAAAAGTAGCTTAGCTACCGTTACTGGGAAATGTAGTTATGCTACGTAGCAGTGACGTGCGGTGAGGTTGATGGCTGGTGAGGCACTGACTTCATCACAGTCAGATTTACAAACATATGAACCCTAAAGAGTATCTTATTCACCATTTGATTGGCAGCAGTTAACGGGTTATGTTTAAAAGCTCATACCAGCATTCTTCACTGCTTGGCACTCAGCATCAAGGCTTGGAATTGGGGGTTAAATCACCAAAAATGATTCCCAGGCGCGGCGCCGCTGCTGCCCACTGCTCCCCTCACCGCACAGGGGGTGAACAAGGGGATGGGTCAAATGCAGACGACAAATTTCACCACACCTAGTGTGTGTGTGACAATCATTGCTACTTTAACTTAACTTTAACTTTACACATACAAACTGTAGCACACAAAAAAGCACATTTAATAAAGAAAACCTTATTATGGTCTTACCTTTACTTAGAAATTAAGTCCATGCGCCGCAACTAAAGCCCTCACTTAAACTTTCCATGTGCAAGATTGAATCTATTTAAAAAAGTGTAACCGAGGGTTTATAAATGTCGCCTGTACTGTAGGAAACTACAAAATAAACACGGAGGCTCCAGTTTACACGAGGACCACTTTATTTACCTTCTTTCAAAAACCTCCGCAACGTGACATCACTTTCGCTCTTAGCGCCTTCAAAATAAGAGCTCAAGGCATATACTGTATAACAGCGCATAACAGGAACTTAACATCACAAAGAGGAAAACCCATGAAAATAGGTTACAAAAGTTATTTAATAAGAAGCCAAAAAGTGCAAAAACAATAATGTTCTTGTTGGAGGAGTTGTGAATTAGGTACAACTGCAGTCTGCAGGTGTATCTAATGTTGTGTCCCTGCAGTCATTCACAACTCCTCCAACACCAACATTATTGTTTTTGCACTTTTTGGCTTCTTATGAAATAATTTTTTTAAATAGATTCAATCTTGCACGTGGAAAGTTTAAGTGTGGGCTTTAGTTGATATAACAATTCTACGGCGGGGGTGCAGGAGGCGAGCCTCAGCCAGTGCGTCTTTTGCAGCCGTTTTATGATCGCTCAGCACAAGAAATACTTTACACACATACAGTTGTTGACAAAATACACTGTACATTATATACCTCAGCTAACTAAACTATGGAAATGTATAATATAGTTCATATAGCAATACGGTCTCACTGCACAGCAGGCCAACAGTTAGCCGAGTCATTGCGCAATCCATGTTGCGGCACTGAGTGACGTGCCTCAACTGGCTGCTGTTCACCGCACCGTCTCTTCTCAGGATTTGAACGGCATATGTGAAAATTCAGCGATTTTGAATAAAAATAATCTAAAACTGGTGAAGTTAAATGGAAAATAACTTTATAGTATAATCACTGGATACATATAACAATTTAATTTTTTTTTTTTCTTTTTACATTTTTTTTCTTTCCATGATGGCAGGTGAGGCCCCGCCTCACCTGCCTCTAGTGACTGCACATCACTGCTACGTAGCTTAACTACATGTAGCCTGTTACTGCCCATGACTGCAAATATATTAACATGAGTTTTTGGAATAATGTTTGAACAGCATCAAAATAATCGTTGTTCACTGAGTCGGTCACAAAAAATTAATAAACAGCTGCGATGTTCATGCCAGGCCGGTAGATGGCGACGTCACAAAAACACAACCTCCTTTCAAATGTTACTTTATGGAAATAAATTATACCTCAACTTTTGAAGAGCGTTTTGAGATAAAAGCTGTCTCTTGGCTAATTGTTATGCTTTATGTTACAAGAAAACATTTGAGTTACAAGCATCGGGTTGTCCCGATACTAATATTTTGGTACCGGTACCAAAATGTATTTTGATACTTTTTGATACTTTTCTAAATAAAGGGGACCACAAAAAAATTGCATTATTGGCTTTATTTTAACAAAAAATCTTACGGTACATTAAACATATGTTTATTATTGCAATCGAACAGAACAAGTGTGTCCTTAAATAAAATATTGAACATACAAGACAACTTGTCTTTTAGTAGTAAGTAAACAAACAAAGGCTCCTAATTTGTCTGCTGACATATGCAGTAACATATTGTGTCATTTATACACCTATTATTTTGTCAAAATGATGAGGGACAAGCTGTAAAAATGGATTATTAATCCACTTGTTCATTTACTGTTAATATCTGAGATAGGCTCCAGCACCCCCCGCGACCCCAAAAGAGACAAGCGGTAGAAAATGGATGGATGGATCTGGTTCTTTTCCGTTTCAACATGTTCTATCTACACTTCTGTTAAAATGTAATAATCACTTATTCTTCTGTTGTTTGGATACTTTACATTAGTTTTGGATGATACCACACATTTAGGTATCGATCCGATACCAAGTAGTTACAGGATCATACATTGGTCATATTCAAAGTCCTCATGTGTCCAGGGACGTATTTCCTGAGATTATAAACATAATATGAATTTATAAAAAAGGAACAAAGATTTTGTCATGATACAAAATATATTGAAGAGGTTAATTTAGCCTACTGATGTGTATTTATAACTGGTTGATTTATATAGGCTAGTAAGGTAAAGTTTTGTACCTGACAAGTTTCGGCTACCTTGCTTCTGCAGCCTTCACCAGAGGTGTCACGTGATGTTAGCGTGACGTCGTCTGTGATGTGTCATATGGATTTTTCCATCCCACCTAAAGTGGAAACTTGTCAGGTACAAAACTTTACCTCACTAGCCTACATAAATCAACCATTTATAGATACAAAATATAGATGTAACGATAGTAGTATCGACTAGAAACCCTTTTGTACTTGGTATCATTACAGTGGATATCAGGTGCACCACCCATGGCATTTGTTTACATTCAGACGCGCTAGCTTTTGTTAGCGATGACGCCGGTGAGCTATCGTATCCTCCTACGGTGTGTAGTGAAGCATGTTTAGCTATTCCTCGTCCTGCAGGGATGATACTTGTAAGAAACTTACTTTATTTGTTGCCATGGAGACGAGGATTAGTGATTTAGAAGTAGCTAAAACACTGCCGACTGCGGATGGATGTTAGGTGCTAGCTAGCTATCCATGTCTCAAAGCACCTCTTCCTGAGGGCGTTTCAGTGTTATAGCTTCACCTTTATTGTCAGTTTTTAGGACAAAATGCGTCCGTTCTCCCTTTTCTGTCTACACACCATGTCTGCTTGTAAGTACTCCGTGATTGTGCGCTGCCGAACATGCTCCTCTGCTTGTAAACCCAGCAATGTCATAACGCGATACTATACTAGTACCGGTATACCGTACAACCCTACCTGCCATTGGTCTACCTGACATCTGGTCTTCTCTCACTCTCTTTAGGTTTCTGTCATGGCTGACAGCTCGTGACTTCCATGATTGACCCCAACTTATTACGATCAGCTGCGAGTTGGTAAACATTTGATAGGAGTTGACCAACAAAGGATTTGATCCTGTCAATCCACTTGGCTTTCGGTCGTCCTGGTCTTCTTGAGCTCTCATTTTTCCCCTGCAGTATTACTTTCTCAAGACAGTCTGTTTTGGGTTTTGTAATCATACAATTATAATTACACATTAAACATTACAATTACAATTCTACATAAAACATTATACATTAATGATACTTGAACCAATAAAGGTACATATGTTCCCCACTGGATTCGATCTCAGTACGATTGTTTACAAGAGAGCACGACTATGAATCTTGTATATAAATCAAGCTCGTCAGGTTACTTCTAGATCTCCACCCCAGATCTCACCTCACTCCTACCCACTTCTCCAAAGTGGGCTGGCTCAGGGTGGAGGACAGAGTAAAACAACTTGCACTGAGCCTGGTCTATAAAATTCGCTACACCTCCCTGATACCGAAGTACACGTCAAACTACTTCCAGAACGTAAATGACCGCCACAACCACAACACCAGGGGGAGCTCCACAAACCACGTTAAACCCAGATTCCGATCTAACAAAGGTCTTAACTCATTCTCCTTCTATGCCACATCAATATGGAATGCACTCCCAACAGGTGTAAAAGAAAGTGCATCTCTATCCTCCTTCAAAACCGCACTAAAGGAACACCTCCAGTCAACTACAGCCCTAGACAAACACCCTCCCCCCACCACATCCCACCTCCCCGGATTGTAATTAATCAAATGTAAATAATCAAATGTATATACTACTTGCTGTAAATATCCTACCAAGTCAGACCTACACTGTTTCAATGTCCATTTCTCAGATGATATAATTGTTGATGACTGAAGTGCTGATATCAACCAAACCTAACCCCCCTGCCCCAACCCTCTCCACATCCCAACCCCAGGATTGTAAATAATGTAAATAATTCAATGTATATACTATGATGATTAACTTGTGTGATGACTGTATTATGCTGATAGTATATATTTGTACCATGAATTGATTAACGTGGACCCCGACTTAAACAAGTTCAAAAACTTATTCGGGTGTTACCATTTAGTGGTCAATTGTACGGAATATGTACTGTACTGTGCAATCTACTAATAAAAGCCTCAATCAATCAATCAATCAATCAATCAAGTGTATGGAGAAATGCGGTAAAATGTCATATGAAGTACTTTCTCATTCACTGACATTTTACGTACATAAAAACACAGACTTTTGGTAGTTACAACTTTTTTTCATAATGTGATTTATGTAACTCAGGTTTTGCCACATAGCTTGTTTACTTAAGATGCAGTCAGTAGTCATTTGTTTTGATTGATTGATTGAAACTTTAATTAGTAGGTTGCACAGTACAGTACATATTCCGTACAATTGACCACTAAATGGTAACACCCAAATACGTTTTTCAACTTGTTAAAGTCGGGGTCCAGTTCAACGTCTTCAGTTATTCTAGTGGTGTTCCTCAAGGTTCCGTTTTAGGTCCTCTCTTTTACATCATTTGGGCTATTCAACTAGTGGCCTGCGAGTTCAGTTCAAAAAGAGAAACTCACATTTTTGCAGCAGATTCTTAAAAGTACTAGAGTGCTGTCATGGAGATGATTCTTGACTAGCTTTTTTAAAGACAGCAGAGCGCTCCTCAAATTCTGACAAAATAAATAATCCATCCATCTGAATAACCAAAATCAAATGTCTATTGTAGAGGACACTACCAGCAGGCACAATACATTGATACAACGTTGATTATACACACATTTCCTTTAAAACCGACTTTGAAACAATGTTGCGAAATCGTTGTATTCGTAAATTGAAACAATGTTGATGTTTAACGTTGGGTCCACGTTGTGGGTTGGGAAATGACCAAATTTGAATGGTCAAATCAACGTCACTACCTGACATTGAATAAACGTTATCAAAAAGCATGTCGTTTCAATGTTGTATTTGTGTTGTAAAATATTGGTCGGAAAATGACCAAAATTCAATAGTAAAATCAACCAGAACCCAACATTGAATAAACGTTGTCAAAAAGCATGTTGTTTCAATGTTGTATTTGTGTTGTAGAATATTGGTCGGAAAATGACCAAAATTCAATAGTAAAATCAACCAGAACCCAACATTGAATAAACATCGTCAAAAAGCATGTTGTTTCAATGTTGTATTTGTGTTGTAGAATATTGGTCAGAAAATTACCAAAATTCAATGGTCAAATCAACGTCACAACCTAACATTGAATAAACGTCAAAAAGCATGTTGTTTCAATGTTGTATTGTGTTGTAGAATATCGGTTGGAAAATTACCAAAATTCAATGGTCATATCAACGTCAGAACCCAACATTGAATGAACATCGTCAAAAAGCATGTTGTTTCAACGTTGTATTTGTGTTTTAGAATATTTGTTTGGAAAATGACCAAAATTCAATAGTCAAATCAACGTTAGAACCCAAGAAATGTCATCAAAAAGCATGTTGTTTCAACGTTGTATTTGTTTTGTAGAATATTGGTCGGAAAATGACCAAAATTCAATGGTAAAATCAACGTCAGAAACCAACATTGAATGAATGTCGTCAAAAATCATGTTGTTTCAACGTTGTATTTGTGTTGTAGAATTTTGGTCAGAAAATAACCAAAATTCAATGGTTAAATCAACGTCACAACCTAACATTCAATAAACGTCAAAAAGCATGTTGTTTCAACGTTGTATTGGGTTGTAGAATATTGGTTAGAAAATTACCAAAATTCAATGGTCATATCAACATCACAACCTGACATTGAATGAACGTCATCAAAAAGCATGTTGTTTCAACGTTGTATTTGTGTTGTAGAATATTGGTTGGAAAATTACCAAAATTCAATAGTCAAATCAACGTTAGAACCCAAGAAATGTCATGAAAAAGCATGTTGTTTCAACGTTGTATTTGTGTTCTAGAATATTGGTCGGAAAATGACCAAAATTCAATGGTAAAATCAACGTCAGAAACCAACATTGAATGAATGTCGTCAAAAATCATGTTGTTTCAGCGTTGTATTTGTGTTGTAGAATTTTGGTCAGAAAATAACCAAAATTCAATGGTTAAATCAACGTCACAACCTAACATTGAATAAACGCCAAAAAGCATGTTGTTTCAACGTTGTATTGGGTTGTAGAATATTGGTTAGAAAATGACCAAAATTCAATGGTCATATCAACGTCACAACCTGACATTGAATGAACGTCGTCAAAAAGCATGTTTCAACGTTGTATTTGTGTTGTAGAATATTTGGTTGGAAAATGACCAAAATTCAATAGTCAAATCAACGTCAGAACCCAAGGAATTACGTCAAAAAGCATGTTGTTTAACGTTGTATTTGTGTTGTAAAATATTGGTCAGAAAATGACCAAAATTCAATGGTCAAATCAACGTCAGCATCTGACATTGAATAAACGTCATCAAAAAGCATGTTCTTTCAACTTTGTATTTGAGTGGTAGAATATTGGTTGGAAAATTACCAAAATTCAATGGTCATATCAACGTCAGAACCCAACATTGAATGAACGTCGTCAAAAAACATGTTGTTTCAACGTTGTATTTGTGTTGTAGAATATTTGGTTGGAAAATGACCAAAATTCAATAGTCATATCAACGTCAGAACCCAAGGAATGTCGTCAAAAAGCATGTTGTTTAACGTTTTATTTGTGTTGTAGAATATTGGTCGGAAAATGACCAAAATTCAATGGTCAAATCAACGTCAGAACCTTACGTTGAGTGAACTTCGTCAAAAAAGCATGTTGTTTCAACGATGTATTGTGGTGTAGAATATTGGTTGGAAAATGACCAAAATTCAATGGTAAAATCAACGTCAGAAACCAACATTGAATGAACGTCGTCAAAAATCATGTTGTTTCAACGTTGTATTTATGTTGTAGAATTTTGGTCAGAAAATAACCAAAATTCAATGGTTAAATCAACGTCACAACCTAACATTGAATAAACGTCAAAAAGCATGTTGTTTCAACGTTGTATTGGGTTGTAGAATATTGGTTAGAAAATGACCAAAATTCAATGGTCAAATCAACGTCACAACCTGACATTGAATGAACGTCGTCAAAAAGCATGTTGTTTCAACGTTGTATTTGTGTGGTAGAATATTTGGTTGGAAAATGACCAACATTCAATAGTCATATCAACGTCAGAACCCAAGGAATGTCGTCAAAAAGCATGTTGTTTAACGTTGTATTTGTGTTGTAGAATATTGGTCAGAAAATGACCAAAATTCAATGGTCAAATCAACGTCAGAACCTTACGTTGAGTGAACTTCGTCAAAAAAGCATGTTGTTTCAACGATGTATTGTGGTGTAGAATATTGGTTGGAAAATGACCAAAATTCAATGGTCAAATCAACGTCACAACCTGACATTGAATGAACGTCGTCAAAAAGCATGTTGTTTCAACGTTGTATTGTGTTGTAGAATATTGGTTTGAAAATTACCAAAATTCAATGGTCAAATCAACGTTTCAACCTAACATTGAATAAACGTCAAAAAGCATGTTGTTTCAATGTTGTATCGTGTTGTAGAATATTGGTTGGAACATTACCAAAATTCAATGGTCATATCAACGTCAGAACCTAACATTGAATGAACGTCGTCAAAAAGCATGTTGTTTCAACGTTGTATTTATGTTGTAGAATATTTGGTTGGAAAATGACCAAAATTCAATAGTCAAATCAATGTCAGAACCCAAGCAATGTCGTCAAAAAGCATGTTGTTTAACGTTGTATTTGTGTTGTAGAATATTGGTCGGAAAATGACCAAACTTCAATGGTCAAATCAACGTCAGAACCTTACGTTGAGTGAACTTCGTCAAAAAAGCATGTTGTTTCAACGATGTATTGTGGTGTAGAATATTGGTTGGAAAGTGACAAAAATTCAATGGTCAAATCAACGTCACAACCTGACATTGAATGAACGTCGTCAAAAAGCATGTTCTTTCAACTTTGTATTTGTGTGTTAGAATATTGGTTGGAAAATGACCAAAATTCAATGGTCATATAAATGTCAGAACCCAACATTGAATGAGCGTCGTCAAAAAGCATGTTGTTTCAACGTTAGATTTGTGTTGTAGAATATTGGTTGTAATATGACCAAAATGAGATGGTCAGATCAACCTCAGAACCCAACATTGATTAAATGTCATCAAAAAGCATGTTGTTTCAACGTTGTAGAAAAATCAACGTCAGAACCCAACATTGAATAAACGTCGTCAAAAAGCATGTTGTTTCAACGTTGTATTTGAGTTGCTCAACACCAGGACCTAATCCAACAAGTTCTCAACGTTGTTTCAATGTCTTGTGCCTGCTGGCCTGGTTTCTCCGGAATATACAAAATAAGAATAATAGTGTAGGTAGAGGTCCGGCTCCCTGGCCCTGAGTTTTCTTGAACTTTGGCCCCTGAAACATTTTAGTTGAATATCCTTGCTCTGTATTTTGATTTAATTTTCAAGGATAGTAAACCATGTGGTACCCTTTATGTCAAAAAATTGCAGCTTTTTGTTGCTAGGCAGAATTCAAGGAGCACAATCATTGGGCCAATGAAACACAAGGTTGGGGATTATGAGACCCTGATCATTAGTCTGTTTTCAGAAGTACCTCACAGAAAGGAAGGGGAAAATAAACAGCGCAACCCGGTGGGGCACCGCTACCTCTGCCCCTAAATGCAGAATCACCACTAAATCCAGATGTTGCAGCATAAAATGAAACAGACCACCCTTCTCTCGCCGTTATTCCCATTTATCAAGGGAAACGACGACCATTCTGATCGTGACTCAGACACGCAAACATTTCCCCCCACCCAGCGAGTGACGCGACCTCCGACCCGGGTGTCTGAACCTCCATCTCCTGGGCCGGACCCTGCCACATTTCATTTGCAAACACTCATGAGCGCAAGGTGGCGGGAGAGAGAGACGACAGCGCGCAGAAAATGCGGAGTTTGAAGCGACTCTTTCTCACAGGCGCGCAAAGATGGCATTGGAATGTTGAAAATCCTGTTATGTTTTTTTTGGGGGCTGGAGCGGGGTTTATTAATGGTTTATTTGACTGATACATTAAAACGTTAAGAAAGCGGTGGACTTGTTTTCGGTAGCAAGTGATAATGCAATGAGTTAAAAAAAAAATGGAAAAAACTACTTATAATGCTTGAGAGAATCCCTGACTAATAGGATTTAAGGCTTAGGGGTTTTGGACCTACAACACCTAGAGGGGCGAGGGTCAATATGAATGTGAGAGAAAGCCACTAAGGATGAGGACAACTATCATGTGCTCCTATTAACAACAATCTGTGGAATCTGCTTCCAAAAAAAAGAAAAAAAAAAAAAGAAATCCCATATACCTGTGTGACCTTGCTGGGGGACTAAAAAGAGCAGCAGCAGACGGAGAAAAGCATTGTGTGTTGTGCAGGATTGAGAGATACAAGCTCCTAAAAAAAAGGGGGTGCAGCTCACCGGGGTGGTCAATCTCCACACCACAAAAGCCTGGGAGAGGAGAGGAGCATCAGAGGGATCAGCTCAGCTCATCTCACTGATCTGCACAGGAAACACAGAGCATGGGAACACACCGGGGAGTCCAAAGTAGCATAGTCCCCCCTGGGGTGAGTTTGAAGCGGATAAAACATACCAAAAAAAAAAATAAAAAAAATAAAAAAAAAGATACAAGAAAACATCATAAGGCGTGTTTCCAGAATAGGAGTATAGGAATGTTGTGGTAATGACCTATTATTAGGTACACCAGGACTGTCATGTCTGTGTGATCATGTTTTGTTTGTCATGTTTTGTTTAGTTATTGGACTCTTTAGTTTCTGGCTTTTCACTCCCTTGTCTTGTTTCCATGATTACCCATTAGTTTCACCTGTTCCACGTTTGGACTCATTGTGCACTCTTGTTTGTCACCACAGCAACCCATTAGTTTTCACCTGTCACGTCACGCACCTGTTTCACGTTTTGAGTCACGCACCTGTTTTCGTTAATCATGTCTGTAGTATTTAAGTTCGTTGTTTTCAGTTTGTCTTTCTGGTGACATCCCACATTTATGCTCTGCACATTTCTGACACTTTTTTTCATGTCCATCGTTCACGCTGCTCCTTTTGTCCATGCCAAGTAAATTTTGTTTATTAATGCCACAGTTAATGTTTTTTTTGTTGTTCATAGTTTCTGCCTTTGTGCAAGTATTTGTTTTCATAGCCAAGTTGTTTCTCCGCCACTGGGCGCGCTTTTCGTTTGTACTTTTTTTTTGATAAGTTTAAATAAATATGTTCTCACATTCCCGTCTCGCCCGAGCCAACTTTCCGTTGCCTTCTAGAAAAACTAAACCCCAGGACCAAGTCATGACAGTATGTTACCAGCAAGACAAACTGAAAACAATGAACTTAAATACTACAGACATGATTAACGAAAACAGGTGCGTGACTCAAAACGTGAAACAGGTGCGTGACGTGACAGGTGAAAACTAATGGGTTGCTATGGTGACAAACAAGAGTGCACAATGAGTCCAAACGTGGAACAGGTGAAACTAATGGGTAATCATGGAAACAAGACAAGGGAGGGAAAAGCCAGAAACTAAAGAGTCCAATAACTAAACAAAACATGACAAACAAAACATGATCACACAGACATGACAAGGACTTATTATTAGGTACACCTGCACAATCCTATATGCTTATTCCCCCCAAAATTCTACTTTTTTAAAGATAATGATGCAAATATTAAAGAATGATTACTAGTATAATCAATAGCAATACAAGAAAAATACATTAAAAATGTAAACAAAATAGTGAATATCAGATACAAATGTTAGATTAATAGAGATCAATACTAAAATGATTCAATGCGATGCATTAGAGTGTTTATTGTCATTGGTGTTTTGTTTGCAGTGGCAGCCAAATGTACTCTTTCAAATAAAATAGTAAACATACAAGCAGTAGTAAGTAAGAAAACAAAGGCTCCTAATTTAGCTGCTGACGTATGCAGTAACATATTGTGTCATTTATTATTCTATTATTTTGTCAAAAGTATTAAGGACAAGTGGTAGAAAATTAATTAAATTAATTAATAAAATAGTGAACATACAAGCAGTCGTAAGTAAGCAAACAAAGGCTCCTAATTTAGCTGATGATGTATGCAGTAACAAATTGTGTCATTTATCATTCTATTATTTTATTAACATTATTAAGGACAAGTGGTAGAAAATTAATTATTAATCCACTTGTTCATTTACTGTTAATATCCGCTTACTTTCTCTTTTAACATGTTCTATCTACACTTTTGTTAAAATGTAATAATCACTTATTCTTCTGTTGTTTGGATGCTTTACATTAGTTTTGGATGATACCACAAATTTGGGTATCATTCCGATACCAAGTAGTTACAGGATCATACATTGTGAATTATAGGGAATTATATTTATATAGCGCTTTTCTCTAGTGACTCAAAGCGCTTTACATAGTGAAACACAATATCTGAGTTACATTTAAACCAGTGTGGGTGGCACTGGGAGCAGGTGGGTAAAGCGTCTTGCCCAAGGACACAACGGCAGTGACGAAGATGTCGGAAGCGGGAATCGAACCTGGAACCCTCAAGTTGCACGGCCACTCTACCAACCGAGCTTTGCCGCCCCATATCGGTCATATTCAAAGTCCTCATGTGGCCAAGGACGTATTTCCTGAGTTTATAAACATAATATAAATAAAACAAAAACGAAAGAAGATTTTGTGATGCTAAAAAATATTGATGTAATCATAGTAGTATCGACTAGATACACTCCTGTACTTGGTATCATTACAATGGATGTCAGGTGTAGATCCACCAAGGGTGTTTGTTTACATTGTGACGCCGGTGAGCTACGGTGTGTAGTGAAGCATGTTTAGCTATTCCTCGTCCTGCAGGGATGATACTTGCAAGAAACTTACTTTATTTGTCGCCATGGAGGCGAAGATTAGTGATTTAGAAGTAGCTAAAACACTGCAAACTGTGGATGGAAGTTAGCCGCTAGCTCGCTAGCCATGTCTTAAAGCACCTCTTCCTGAGGGCATTTCAGTGTTATAACTTTACCTTTATCGCTAGTTTGTAATCCAAAATGCATCCGTTCTCCCTTTTCTTTCTACACACTGTGTCTGCTTGTAAGTACTCTGTGATTGTGCGCTGCCGAACATGCTCCTCTGCTCGTAAACAAGCACTGACACGACGTGACGACGACAGGGGGCCGGGGGGGATTTGGGGGACCGGTACTTTTTAGAGGCGGTATAGTACCGAATATGATTCATTAGTATCGCGGTACTATACTAATACCGGTATATCGCACAACCCTACAATGAATATAATTATATCCATCCATTTTCTACCGCTTATTCCCTTTGGGGTCGCGGGGGGCGCTGGAGCCTATCTCAGCTACAATTATATAGTGAAACAAAAATGTATTTAAAAAAACAAAAGAATGTGTTTTAGAATAAATTTACTAAATATTGTATGAAAAATATTATACAGCGCATAAGTAAATTATAATTTCCTGCAACAGTATTTTAGCACTATTCAGTTTTAGTTCATTGTAGTTGATACACATTACATGCTGTATATCTTCACTATAAAACAAAAGGGGTTGTGCTTTCATGTGTCTTTAATTCTTTTTCATTCATGCAACACACTTCCGACTCTAAAACTTTTTTTTGGTCAACATACAATAAACATACTTGCCAACCTTGAGACCTCCGATTTCGGGAGGTGGGGGATGGGGGGCGTGGTCGGGGGCATGGTTAAGATATATATATATATAAGAAATACTTGACTTTCAGTGAATTCTATATATATATATATATATATATATTTTATTACATATATATATATATATATATAAAAGAAATACTCGAATTTCAGTGTTCATTTATTTACACATATACACACACATAACACTCATCTACTCATTGTTGAGTTAAGGGTTGAATTGTCCATCCTTGTTCTATTCTCTGTCACTATTTCAGAACACACACATTATACAAATATACATTATAAAATCAATAAGAAAACGGGAGCTCTAATTTGGGAGTCTGAATTAGGATCAGAAGTTCCAATATAAACATTGCGCACTCACGTCACCTTTTTGTATTGATTACTGCAGCTGTGCACTGGATTCATTCACAAATACAAACTACAACTCACAAACACTTTAGAGTTAGGCTCCACCATCAGAATGTGTACTTAAACTTATAAAGATCACATGGATATTATTCAGTGAGTTGATTCACCAAAACTAACCTGTTATACAGGAGGAAAAAGCACACAGGACGTTTAAATTGTTCACAGACTGGTCACGCTCATCAGAATGACAAGACACTTCCAGTCTGCAGGTGATAGCATTCAATTGGGAAGAAACGCCCGACTGCCCCCTACTGACCAATGTGAATACTGATAAATGTGTAATGACAGCTCCAAAAACGAATTCAAACCACAAAATAAATAAAATAAATCAACACAAAAATGTGACACATTATGGGTGGGTCACATATGCATGTACAGTAGATGGCAGTATTGTCCTGTTTATTGTCCTGTCCTCAGTGGCCTAGTGGTTAGAGTGTCCGCCCTGAGATCGGTAGGTTGTGGGTTCAAACCCCGGCCGAGTCATACCAAAGACTATAAAAATGGGACCCATTACCTCCCTGCTTGGCACTCAGTATCAAGGGTTGGAATTGGGGGTTAAATCACCAAAAATGATTCCCGGGCGCGGCCACCGCTGCTGCCCACTGCTCCCCTCACCTCCCAGGGGGTGATCAAGGGTGATGGGTTAAATGCAGAGAATAATTTCGCCACACCTAGTGTGTGTGTGACAATCATTGGTACTTTAACTTTAACTTTAACTTAACTTTAAAAGTGTCACAACATTGCTGTTTACGGCAGACGAACTGCTTTACGGTAGACGAAAACTTGACTGCTGTTGTTGTGTGTTGTTACCGCGCTGGGAGGACGTTAATGAAACTGCCTAACAATAAACCCACATAAGAAACCAAGAACTCGCCCTCGATCATTAGCTGTTTATATTTATATTTATATTGGCTGTCAACACGTCACTCAGGTCCGCATGGAGCTGGAGGGGGCGTGGCCTCCAGCTCCGCCTGAATTTCGGGAGATTTTCGGGAGAAAATTTGTCCCGGGAGGTTTTCGGGAGAGGCGCTGAATTTCGGGAGTTTCCCGGAAAATCCCGGAGGGTTGGCAAGTATGACAATAAAGCAGTGGTTCTTAACCTTGTTGGAGGTGCCGAACCCCACCAGTTTCATATGCGCATTCACCGAACCCTTCTTTAGTGAAAATTAAAATGTTACCGACGTAATTATGACACGCTGTCACATTCGGTTCAGCTGCCACTGCTACATATGAAAATCAGCTTTGAGTAATGACAAATAAGGAAGCAACACCATGTAACAAAACAATATTTCCTCCTCAAAGTCACGCTCTCTGTGTCAGATTGAAGTGAACGCATTTTACTCACGACGCGTCACGACCGCGTTTTAGCAACCGTCCTCCTCACGATCCATAACCCACAGACGCAAACAGGTGCGTTTGTCATTAAGACATCTTGCTTAAATGTGATTCAGTTCGGTCTGTCTCTTAACCTCAAACTGGATGATCGAGCATTAAGCTTGCTCACTGGGTCTTTTTATTTATATAATAAACACTACACTGTAAAAAAAAGTTCTGTAAAAAAACGGTCATCTACTGACAGCTACGGCTGCCAAACGAAAACCACAAAATTAAAGTAAAACATTGTAAACCAAATAATGATCAAAAACATTATATTTACAGAAATTTTCATGAAACGTTTTGCGGAAAAATATCGTAATTTTACAGATTTTTACTAAATTATTAAGATCAACCACCTTTGATAAAGTGACGATGCAAACAGTTCTGCAGAAAAATACCTTTATTCTACAGAGTTTTTCCAAATTATTACGATCAAACACCTTTAATGAAGTGACAATGCTGGCAGTTCCACAGAAAAATACCATTATTTTACAGATTTTTTCTGAATTGTTAAGATCAACCACTTTTAATAAAGTGACGATGCAAACAGTTCTGCAGAAAATTACCTTTATTAGTTAGATTGTTAGTATGGACATAGACTTTTATATAACAAGCTACATATTTAATGAAAGATAACTACTGTAATTTTACATGAATTTGAAAGTAATTTAAGAAAACAGAAAATGCTATGTATAATTAATTATTATTATTATTATTATTTTTCTGTAAAAAAATAGAAATATACATAGTTTGTCATTACTGGCATATTACTTAAAATAACAGGCGGATTGTTTATTTATTTTAAAAAAAATAGAAAAATTACAGTAGAAATTTAGAGTAAATTAACCATAAAAATAGGATTTTTTTTTACAGTGTACACACACATACATACATTGGTAGCTGTCAACACTCTGGCTTTCGGTCCGTCACTCAAATACGTCTGCGTGCAACATAAACACCAATAACAATTGCTATTGTTAGAAAATGCACACCCACATAACATGCTAATTGATTTATATGATATATTTGGTATGTGTGGAAGTCGTGAGTTGTGAGTTCATGCACTGTGTTTGTGTTGTTCTTTGAACAAGGTGATGTTCATGCACGGTTCATTTTGTGCACCAGTAAAAAAAAACATAACTTTTTCTTGAATTTGAAAAAAAAAACAACATTACATTTTTCACTAAAGAAGGGTTCGGTTAAGGCAGTGTTTTTCAACCTTTTTTGAGCCAAGGCACATTTTTAGCGTTGAAAAAATGCGGAGGCACACCACCAGCAGAAATCATTAAAAAACAGTTGACAGTAAAAAGTTGTTGTTGCAATTGTTGGATATGACTTTAAAGCATAACCAAGCATGCATCAATATAGCTCTTGTCTCAAAGTAGGTGTACTGTCACCACCTGTCACATCACGCCCTGACTTATTTTGACTTTTTTTTGCTGTTTTCCTGTGTGTAGTGTTTTACTTCTTGTCTTGCGCTCCTATTTTGCTGGCTTTTTCTCTTTCTTTGGTATTTTCCTGTAGCAGTTTCATGTCTTCCTTTGAGCGATATTTCCCGCATCTACTTTGTTTTCGCAATCAAGATAATTTCTGATGTTTTTAATCCTTCTCTGTGGGGACATTGCTGATTGTCATGTCATGTTCGGATGTACATTGTCTTTGCTCCACAGTAAGTCTTTGCTGTCGTCCAGCATTCTTTTTTTGTTTATTTTGTAGCCAGTTCAGTCTTAGTTTCGTTCTGCATAGCCATCCCTAAGCTTCAATGCCTTTTCTTAGGGGCACTCACCTTTTGTTTATTTTTGGTTTAAGCATTACACACCTTTTTTACCTTCACACTGCCTCCCGCTGTTTCCGACATCTACAAAGCAATTGGCTACCTGCTGCCACCTACTGATATGGAAGAGTATTACACGGTTACTCTGCCGAGCTCTAGACAGCACCGACACTCAACAACACATCATTTGCAGACTATAATTACTGGTTTGCAAAAAATATTTTTAACCCAAATAGGTGAAATTAGATTATCTCCCACGGCACACCAGACTGTATCTCAGTGGTTGAAAAACACTGGGTTAAGGCAAATATGAAACTAGTGGTGTTTGTTACCTCCAACAAGGTTAAGAACCATGATCTAGAGCAGGGGTGCTCATTACGTCGATCGCGAGCTACCGGTCGATCTCGAAGGGTGTGTCAGTCGATCACCAGCCAGGCATTAAAAAAATAGTCCTAAAAATGAGCGATCATAAATCTTCACTATGACGTCACTTTCGTCACTTGATTGACATTCACGGCACCCGAGGGTCTTCTGAGATGACGCTGGCTGCTGCCAGCTCATTAAAATTACCGACTGGAAGGCGAGAAACACTTTATTTCAACAGACTCTGGCGCCGTACATGTCGTCAAAACTCCAAAGACCGACTGCACAGTTGCACAGTTGCGCTACCAAAATAAGAGTCTCAGAAAGCTGGCGTGCACAAGCTAGCAAGCTCCGGAGTTTGCCGACAATGTATTTCTTGTAAAGTGTATACAAAGGAGTACGGAAGCTGGACAAATAAGATGCCAAAAACCAACCACTTTCATGTGGTATTGGACAGAAAGGAGGACTTTTTTTCTCCTCCATTCGAAAATGCGGACATTATCATATTAACAATATTAACTATATGTGTTAAACATGCTTGTATTATCTTTAAACACCTTTAACTTATTAACAATATTAACTATATGTGTTAAACATGCTTGTATTATCTTTAAACACCTTTAACTTGTTAACAATATTAACTATATGTGTTAAATATGCTTGTATTATCTTTAAACACCTTTAACTTGTTAACAATATTAACTATATGTGTTAAATATGCTTGTATTATCATTAAACACCTTTAAGTTGTTAACAATATTAACTATATGTATTAAACATGCTTGTATTATCATTAAACACCTTTAATTTTTTAACAATATTAACTATATGTATTAAACATGCTTGTATTATCATTAAACACATTTAATTTTTTAACATCCATCCATCCATCCATTTTCTACCGCTTATTCCCTTTGGGGTCGCGGGGGGCGCTGGAGCCTATCTCAGCTACAATCGGGCGGAAGGCGGTGTACACCCTGGACAAGTCGCCACCTCATCGCAGGGCCAACACAGATAGACAGACAACATTCACACTCACATCCACACACTAGGGCCAATTTAGTGTTGCCAATCAACCTATCCCCAGGTGCATGTCTTTGGAGGTGGGAGGAAGCCGGAGTACCCGGAGGGAACCCACGCAGTCACGGGGAGGACATGCAAACTCCACACAGAAAGATCCCGAGCCTGGGATTGAACCCAAGACTACTCAGGACCTTCGTATTGTGAGGCAGATGCACTGACCCCTCTTCCACCGTGCTGCCCTTAATTTTTTAACAATATTAACTATATGTGTTAAACATGCATTCATTATCTTTAAACACCTTTTACTTGTTAACAATATTAACTATATGTATTAAACATACTTGTATTATCATTAAACACCTTTAATTTTTTAACAATATTAACTATATGTGTTAAACATGCTTGCATTATCATTAAACACCTTTAACTTGTTAACAAAAACATCCATCCATCCATCCTTTTTTCTACCGCTTATTCCCTTTGGGGTCGCGGGGGGCGCTGGAGCCTATCTCAGCTACAATCGGGCGGAAGGCGGGGTACACCCTGGACAAGTCGCCACCTCATCGCAGGGCCAACACAGATAGACAGACAACATTCACACTCACATCCACACACTAGGGCCAATTTAGTGTTGCCAATCAACTTATCCCCAGGTGCATGTCTTTGGAGGTGGGAGGAAGCCGGAGTACCCGGAGGGAACCCACGCAGTCACGGGGAGGACATGCAAACTCCACACAGAAAGATCCCGAGCCCGGGATTGAACCCAAGACTACTCAGGACCTTCGTATTGTGAGGCAGATGCACTAACCCCTCTGCCACCGTGCTGCCCTTAATTTTTTAACTATATGTGTTAAACATGCATTCATTATCTTTAAACACCTTTTACTTGTTAACAATATTAACTATATGTATTAAACATACTTGTATTATCATTAAACACCTTTAATTTTTTAACAATATTAACTATATGTGTTAAACATGCTTGCATTATCATTAAACACCTTTAACTTGTTAACAAAAACATATATTTCATAAATAAGTAAATATAAATTATATATATGAATGAGGTAGATCCCCACGACTTGATCAATTGAAAAGTAGCTCGCCTGCAGAAAAAGTGTGAGCACCCCTGCTCTAGAGCCATAGGTTCCCTACCCCTGGGATAGGACAAAAAAAAAAGAAAAAAAAAAAAGAAGTGCAAAAAGAAGTGTGCAACACTCCCCTCTAGCGGCAAACAGTATATCTTACAGTAATCGTGGCTGACATGGACAGTGCGTCGCCAGTACGCTAGATGTCGCTGCTGTGCTTTTCACAGCAAACGCTTGCTTCTAATTCGTGTGGTTTGTTTTGTGGCTGTCAACGCTAGTGTGTAAACAGCCTCTCACTGCACCACACTCCCGCGCACAAGCCGCTCCAAACCGCCAGCTTTTGACTCCTTTTTGGATTTTTTTCTGAATTGGAAAGTGTCGGTGATAACTACGCGGTCGACCACAACCTGGTGAGAAGGCGACTGGGAGACTTTCGAGCTTTGTTTTCGGGGGGTTGCGCAGACGACGGGCGCTGGTCGACCACCACCACCGCCATAGCATGGCTGCGGCGACCGCCGTGGAGGCTGACCCCGCTGCGAGTGACTTCAACCGGGCTTGGGATGAGACTCAGCTGCGGAAGTATTCTTTCCCCACCAAGACCATCCCGAGGCTTTCGCACACGGACCCCCGAGCGGAGTTGCTAATAAACAACGAGGTAACCACGCTAGTATCCTGCAGCTGCAACTCAATCTTAATGCATTGTTTTATATTTCATATTTTAGCATTTATATAGAACAGGCAGAGCCGGCCCAAGGCATAAGTGTACTAAGCGCTTGCTTAGGGCCCCGCGGCCACCAGGGGGCCCCCAAAAGCAATTAACAAAAAAATTCTTATTTTTTATTTTTTGCATGTAGAGTCTGACTGATGATTTCTAAATGATCAAAGATATATTATTGTACAAAAACACAATTTTAGGTCAACATTTTTGCACATTGCTGTTTCAGGTTTTTGTTACCAAAAATAATAAAGTGAATCAGAATCAGCTTTATTGTCCAGTTATGTTTAACACACATGGAATTTAACTTCAGTAGACTGCGCTCTCTTTGTACAAAGTAAACATTAAATATGAACAATTAACTAAAAATATAAACTAGTAATTAAAGACTAATATGTACAAGACTGATGAGACAAGATGACACTTTTACTGTAAATACAAAGCTTTATCACTTGGACTGTTCAACCCCAGGCCACTCTTGTAGCTGAATGTTTTCTACATTTTAAGATTAGTAACCATATGTGGCACTCTGGACATCATTCGTTCATTCATTGGTATTATTTATGTTCTTAACTGGGCCACCCCCATATCTTTATAAATGACATGTCATTTGTAAAGACATGCCAGGCTGACAATAGGATAATGTAAACAACACTGCCAGAGCCGCAATGAGTTTATAGTAGGTGTGTGAATGATCAACAATCAATATTATTGGCAGAAATAGAGGGCCCCAAAATCAAATTTTGCTTAGGGCCCCATGGAGGCTTGGGCCGGCACTGAGAACAGGGGTGTCAAACCCATTTTAGCTCAGGGGCCACATGTAGGAAAATATATTCCCAAATAAGCCGGAATGGTAAAATCAGGTCATGATAACTTAAAAATAAAGACAACTTCAGATTGTTTTCTTTGTTTAAAAATAGAACAAGCACAATCTGAAAACATAAAAATCATAATGTTTTTTTTACACTTCCATGTTGCTGTTCATAGTATCAATCAATCAATCAATGTTTACCGTATTTTTCGGACTATAAGTCGCAGTTTTTTTCCTAGTTTGGCCGGGGGTGCGACTTATACTCAGGAGCGACTTATGTGTGAAATTATTAACACATTACCGTAAAATATCAAATAATATTATTTAACTCATTCACGTAAGAGACTAGTCCAGGGGTCGGCAACACAAAATGTTGAATAAGCCATATTGGACCAAAAATACAAAAACAAATCTGTCTGGAGCCGCAAAAAATTAAAAGCCATATTACATACAGATAGTGTGTCATGAGATATAAATTGAAATAAGATGACTTAAATGAAACTAAATGACCTCAAATATAGCTACAAACGAGGCATAATGATGCAATATGTACATATAGCTAGCCTAAATAGCATGTTAGCATCGATTAGCTTGCAGTCATGCAGTGACCAAATATGTCTGATTAGCACTCCACACAAGTCAATAACATCAACAAAACTCACCTTTGTGCATTCATGCACAACGTTAAAAGTTTGGTGGACAAAATGAGATAGAAAAAGAAGTGGCATAAAACACGTCCTAGAAAGTCGGAGAAAGTTATACATGTTAACAAACTACGGTGAGTTCAAGGACCGCCAAAATTAGTAGGACAAAACGGCGCTCGCCAAATACTCGAATCAGTGAGGCATGTTTAATATAAACAGTGTGCTTTATAACAATTAGGGAGGTTTGCGTCATGTTTGTCCTCCTACGGAAACCATATTAAAACAATTTTTCATACATTTTTGAAAAAGCTTCAGAGAGCCACTAGGACTGCGCTAAAGAGCCGCATGCGGCTCTAGAGCCGCGGGTTGCCGACCCCTGGACTAGACGTATAAGATTTCATGGGATTTAGCGATTAGGAGTGACAGATTGTTTGGTAAACGTATAGCATGTTCTATATGTTATAGTTATTTGAATGACTCTTACCATAATATGTTACGTTAACATACCAGGCACGTTCTCAGTTGGTTATTTATGCGTCATATAACGTACGCTTATTCAGCCTGTTGTTCACTATTCTTTATTTATTTTAAATTGTCTTTCAAATGTCTATTCTTGGTGTTGGGTTTTATCAAATAAATTTCCCCAAAAAATGCGACTTATATATGTTTTTTTCCTTCTTTATTATGCATTTTCGGCCGGTGCGATTTATACTCCTGAGCGATTTATAATCTGAAAAATACAGTATACATAATTTTTTTTTAAATACAAAAAAATACAAAAATGTATTTCCAAGTGGGCCGAACTGGTAAAATCATGTCATGATAACTTAAAAATAAAGACAACTTCAGATTGTTTTCTTTGTTTAAAAATAGAACAAGCACAATCTGAAAACATACAAATCATAATGTTTTTTTTACACTTACATGTTGCTGTTCATAGTATCAGTCAATCAATCAATCAATCAATCAATGTTTACCGTATTTTTCGGACTATAAGTCGCAGTTTTTTCCCTAGTTTGGCCGGGGGTGCGACTTATACTCAGGAGCGACTTATGTGTGAAATTATTAACACATTACCGTAAAATATCAAATAATATTATTTAACTCATTCACGTAAGAGACTAGACCAGGGGTCGGCAACACAAAATGTTGAAAGAGCCATATTGGACCAAAAATACAAAAACAAATCTGTCTGGAGCCGCAAAAAATTAAAAGCTATATTACATACAGATAGTGTGTCATGAGATATAAATTGAAATAAGATGACTTAAAGGAAACTAAATGACCTCAAATATACCTACAAACGCCTAAATAGCATGTTAGCATCGATTAGCTTGCAGTCATGCAGTGACCAAATATGTCTGATTAGCACTCCACACAAGTCAATAACATCAACAAAACTCACCTTTGTGCATTCATGCACAACGTTAAAAGTTTGGTGGACAAAATGAGATAGAAAAAGAAGTGGCATAAAACACGTCCTAGAAAGTCGGAGAAAGTTATATATGTTAACAAACTACGGTGAGTTCAAGGACCGCCAAAATTAGTAGGACAAAACGGCGCTCGCCAAATACTCGAATCAGTGAGGCATGTTTAATATAAACAGCGTGCTTTATAACAATTAGGGAGGTTTGCGTCATGTTTGTCCTTCTACGGAAACCATATTAAAACAATTTTTCATACATTTTTGAAAAAGCTTCAGAGAGCCACTAGGACGGCGCTAAAGAGCCACATGCGGCTCTAGAGCCGCGGGTTGCCGACCCCTGGACTGGATGTATAAGATTTCATGGGATTTAGCGATTAGGAGTGACAGATTGTTTGGTAAACGTATAGCATGTTCTATATGTTATAGTTATTTGAATGACTCTTACCATAATATGTTACGTTAACATACCAGGCACGTTCTCAGTTGGTTATTTATGCCTCATATAACGTACACTTATTCAGCCTGTTGTTCACTATTCTTTATTTATTTTAAATTGCCTTTCAAATGTCTATTCTTGGTGTTGGCTTTTATCAAATAAGTTTTCCCCAAAAATGCGACTTATATATGTTTTTTTCCTTCTTTATTATGCATTTTCCGCCGGTGCGACTTATACTCCGGAGCGATTTATAATCCGAAAAATACGGTATATATACATTTTTTTTAAATACAAAAAAATGCAAAAATCTATTCCCAAGTGGGAATAGATTGTCATGATAACTTAAAAATAAAGACAACTTCAGATTGTTTTCTTTGTTTAAAAACAGAACGAGCACAATCTGAAAATATACAAATCATAATTTTTTTTTTTACACTTACATGTTGCTGTTCATAGTAGTCTATCTTATAAATAAAATTATCCATCCATCCATTTTCTACCGCTTGTCCCTTTCGGGGTCGCGGGGGGTGCTGGAGCCTATCTCGGCTGCATTCGGGCGGAAGGCGTGCTACACCCTGGAAAAGTCGCCACCTCATCGCAGAAATTAGATTATATATAAATAAATCTATTCCCAAGTGGGCCGGACTAGTAAAATCATGTCACGATAACTTAAAAATAAAGACAACTTCAGATTGTTTTCTTTCTTTAAAAATAGAACAAGAACAATCTGATAACATACAAATCATAATGTTTTTTTTACACTTAAATGTTGCGGTTCATAGTAGTCTATCTTATAAATTAAATTATCCATCCATCCATTTTTCTACCGCTTGTCCCTTTCGGGGTCGCTGGAGCCTATCTCTGCTGCATTCGGGCGGAAGGCGGGGTACACCCTGGACAAGTCGCCACCTCATCGCAGAAATTAAATTATACATATCCATCCATTTTTAACCGCTTGTCCCTTTTGGGGTGGCGGTAGGAAATTAAATTGTATATAAATTTAAAATAAATAAAATAAAATACAAAAAAAAAATTCTAAAATCACATTAAAAATAATCAAAGTAAAATAACACTCCCTCCCCCCCGTCCTACATTCCCATTACAGTGGGTAGCAATGTACTGCCTTCCTTTTCAACAAGCAGATAGAGAATCACGATAACTGACAAAAAATAAAAAATAAAAATAAAAATAAAAATCACAAGCATAGAGAGAAGTGTCACTGAATAAAAAACAACAACAACAAAAATAGAGTTGAGGTAAGTGAAAAGGTTCATTGTCAACAGTGAGTGTCACGTTCATCCTACAGTGTCTTTAATTCAGCTATGTAACTAATTATGCAGCCCCAAGTCAAGTCAAATTGTTTTGGTGTACCCCTCAGATTATATGAAATTTTCTCTAAATCTAAGAAAAACATGAGGTCCTTAAGCCATAGGAAGGCCTTGGGGGCAAACTGAGATTTCCACTCCGATAAAATCCTTCTACGGGCTATTAATGATGCAAAGGTGATACTATCCCGAAAAGTCTGCTTAATTTTTTGATAATTTGGTGGAAATGTATGTTTTAAATCAGGGGTGTCAAACTCATTTTAGGTCAGGGGCCACATAGAGGAACATCTATTCCCAAGTGGACCGGACTGGTAAAATCATGTCCGATAATTTACAAATAAAGACAACTTCAGATTGTTTTCTTTGTTTAAAAATAGAACGAGCACAATCTGAAAACATACAAATCATAATGCTTTTTTACACTTACATGTTGCTGTTCATAGTAGTCTATCTTCATTTGTCCTGATTTATAATTTCTGAATGAATGATATGATAATGTTCATCAGTCAGGTGTGAGTCTGGCAGAGTTTTAAAATGCTCTCATTGGTGCAAAATGTTAATCTATCAGAACATGTAATAATTAGTAATATCAAAATCAAATTACAGGATGTTATTAATGTAATTTGCTCATTTTCGTCATCTGACGTAACAACATCATGTGGTTTATTCCGTGCATATATAGCATCATCGACAACAAAACATGTGAATTTGGACTCATTTCATGAATCACACATGAAGTTAGTAGGGGATAGGTGTTATTTCAGCATATTTATGTGCGCCCAGATAATGTGACCCCAGTCCTCTATCTCAGTGGTTCTCAAATGGGGGTACGCGTACCCCTGGGGGTACTTGAAGGTATGCCAAGGGGTACGTGAGATTTTTTTTAAAATATTCTAAAAATAGCAACAATTCAAAAATCCTTTATAAATATATTTATTGAATAATACTTCAACAAAATATGAATGTAAGTTCATAAACTGAACATCAAATCAAGTAGGCTATTGCATTCATTACAATGCAACAACGCAATAATCAGTGTTGACAGCTAGATTTTTTGTGGACATGTTCCATAAATATTGATGTTAAAGATTTATTTTTTTGTGAAGAAATGTTTAGAATTAAGTTCATGAATCCAGGTGGATCCCTATTACAATCCCCAAAGAGGGCACTTTAAGTTGATGATTACTTCTATGTGTAGAAATCTTTATTTATAATTGCATCACTTGTTTATTTTTCAACAAGTTTTTAATTATTTTTATATCTTTTTTTCCAAATAGTTCAAGAAAGACCACTACAAATGAGCAATATTTTGCACTGTTATACAATTTAATAAATCAGAAACTGATGACACAGTGCTGTATTTTACTTCTTTATCTCTTTTTTTCAACCAAAAATGCTTTGCTCTGATTAGGGGGTACTTGAATTAAAAAAGGGGGTACATCACTGAAAAAAGGTTGAGAACCACTGCTCTATCTTAACTGGGCACATAGCTCCGCCCCCTCTGAAGTCACGGGCACTCCTGCGGCAGGGGATACAAATAATTGCTATTGCGACATCAAGTGGACACGTTTAGAAGAGCAGTTCCTTTCATTCAAAAATTTCAGCTAATTTTTATACTTACCAAAATCATCTCGCAGGCCTGATCCGTACCGGCTTCGGTACGTTTGACACCCCTGATATAGAATTTACAAAGGGGATTATTTAAGGAAAGCACTAAAATTGCATGCACATAGCAACATAAACGTATGATTTTATTTATCATGCCCTTGCATGTGTTAACTTGTCACACAACTTCATCTGCTTTCAGTGTTTGTTTGTTTTGACATGCATCACCGAGGCCCCGTTTACACTAAGCCGAATAAGGTTATCCAGGGTAAATCCCACCTAACCTTATCCTTGTCCACACACACACACACAATGGTCGTTTAATACCCCCTCCACACCTCCGTCCGCTGGCGCAACACGACCTAATACGAATGCGCGGAAAATGCGCACGTCATAGTCACCTCCATCGTTGCTTTGTGTGCAAGTTCTTAAACGTATCTTATCTGAACAATATCCAGTGTTGTGGTATTTGAATTAACTGGAATCCAGTGTGCTGTGGGCCCCTATTGTAGTGAATCACACCTGAGACAGACATCTTAAATTGATAAAATCTTTATTGGACACGTTGAAGTACACATTGTGACAAAGAACATTTGACAACAATCAATCTAGGGATCTAGTTTTCTGGTCAGGACACTCCTCACTCTTTTGCCTTCACCTTCATTGTCCATTCCTTTTTGGTGACTTTATATAGTCTGGACTTGGACCAGGCCTGGGCAATTATTTTGACTCAGGGGCCAAATTTAGAGAAAAAAATGTGTCTGGGGGCCGGTATATCTATTTTTAGGAACACTAATACAAACCTCACAATAATGTCTGATTGAATACTAAAAACGTTATAACAGACCGCCTTAAAAAAGGAATGGAATTTTTTTAATTTTTTTACTGAATGAGACACCCAGAATGTACATGAAAATAAAGAATGTGGGATTTACAATATTAACTATGAACGATAAAACACTGAATATTGACAAAAAATGAACGTCGACATATTTTGCAATCAAGCGAAATGCAACAAAACAGGGAAATATGAACGCGAAGGGTACAAATAAACCCACCTACAATCTGATATATCTGATACATCACTAAGCTCTAGAACTTTGTTGTGAAAATCTCCTTCCGCGTTTGTCCCTGACACCCGCATTTCAGGCTGACACTCTGTGGAAAGGCTCCTCCACTCACACTGCTTGGTGCCTGCTGTGACTTAGATTGCCATATTAACTAGAATATAATGCAAAAGTGCCAACTATTGAAATACTTTGTATAGATCAAGACTTACGGCCTTTTGAAAACATTTGGGAATGTCCGGCGGGTCAGATTGAAAAGCTTAAAGGGGAACATTATCACCAGACCTATGTAAGCGTCAATATATACCGGGTACCTTGATGTTGCAGAAAAAAGACCATATATTTTTTTAACCGATTTCCGAACTCTAAATGGGTGAATTTTGGCGAATTAAACGCCTTTCTATTATTCGCTCTCGGAGCGATGACGTCACAACGTGACGTCACATTGGGAAGCAATCCGCCATTTTCTCAAACACATTACAAACACCGAGTCAAATCAGCTTTGTTATTTTCCATTTTTTCGACTGTTTTCCGTACCTTGGAGATATCATGCTTCGTTGGTGTGTTGTCGGAGGGTGTAACAACACGAACAGGGATGGATTCAAGTTGCACCAGTGGCCCAAAGATGCAAAAGTGGCAAGAAATTGGACGTTTGTTCCGCACACTTTACCGACGAAAGCTGTGCTACGACAGAGATGGCAAGAATGTGTGGATATCCTGCGACACTCAAAGCAGATGCATTTCCAACGATAAAGTCAAAGAAATCTGCCGCCAGACCCCCAGGAAAAGAGAGCGGATGAGGGTATGTCTACAGAATATATTAATTGATGAAAACTGGGCTGTCTGCACTCTCAAAGTGCATGTTGTTGCCAAATGTATTTCATATGCTGTAAACCTAGTTCATAGTTGTTAGTTTCCTTTAATGCCAAACAAACACATACCAATCGTTGGTTAGAAGGCGATAGCCGAATTCGTCCTCGCTTTCTCCCGTGTCGTTTTCGTCGGTTTCGCTTGCATACGGTTCAAACCGATATGGCTCAATAGCTTCAGTTTCTTCTTCAATTTCGTTTTCGCTACCTGCCTCCACACTACAACCATCCGTTTCAATACATGCGTAATCTGTTGAATCGCCTAAGCCGCTGAAATCCGAGTCTGAATCCGAGCTAATGTCGCTATAAACTTGCTGTTCTATCCGCCATGATTGTTTGTATCGGCATCACTATGTGACGTCACAGGAAAATGGACGGGTGTATATAACGATGGTTAAAATCAGGCACTTTGAAGCTTTTTTAGGGATATATAACATTTTGAAAAAAACTTCAAAAAATAAAATAAGCCACTGGGAACTGATTTTTAATGGTTTTAACCCTTCTGAAATTGTGATAATGTTCCCCTTTAACGGGCCGCATGTGGCCCCCGGGCTTTAATTTGCCCAGGTCTGACCTAGACGTTGAGTCTGTGACATACATGGCGGACAATAACTGGTCACAGTCTGCTTTGCCAGTCCAAAAGCATACTGCGTTTTCCATAGTCTTCCCTTTACGGCAAGGTAATACAAAGCACATGCTACCTTTTTTTAAATCATATCCGCTAGAGCCCGCATTCTCGTTGTCTCCCCTTCGACAAATGGACAAAGTTTTTCGGTAAGTAGAATCACAGCTGACCTGGACATTGGAAAGTTCTCTTGCCGTCTGAGAAGTGTTGTATCCCAAATAGCTGCAATCGCTTTCTCTTAAGGTATTCATGTGTGATTTCCACAAGCGTCTGTACATGTAGAAGAAGAAGATACACGGGCATGTCTGGATGACTCGCCTCCATATTTCCAGTGGTTAGCTCCGAGTTCCGAAACCGCTTTATTATGAAGCTGGGTGGCGCGTTCTTTCTGACGTCACTTCCTGTGTGGGGAGCGGTCTTTCTGGCGTCACTTCCTCTCCGAACTCAGTTTGTAAACGATCAATGAGTCCATACAAAGCTAAGAGCCGGAGATTCAAGAAATACACGGCGCACTTACCCGTGTAAAACATTGTCCGAGGAGGGGGACCTTAAACGATGGTTTAGTGTAGCTGAAACGGGGCTTAGGCTAATTAATAATTCGTTTAAGGGGTTATCCGGCTTAGTGTAGACATAGCCTCAGTGCATGTGTTAACTTGTCACACAACTTCATCTGCTTTCGGTGTTTGTTTGTTTTGACATGCATCACCAAAGCTGCATCCAGCTAATCCTGTTTGTCACCATTAAGAAGGCCTAATAGTGACAAACTGCATTGTTGGCCATGTCAACAGGTTCATCATAATGAAATGAGTCATGCACCGAGCAGAAAAAAAGTGTATGATAATCTGAGTTCAGCCCAAGTAACCATGCTGTCCTGTGAGTAATTTGTCTCTAAGGTAATTGCATGATTGTATTTTAAATGATTAAGTAAATAAGATGTAATGGTGGTTGCATTGGACGGAGAAAACTGCGAGTTTTGAGCTGTGACATCTAGTTGTTTGGTTAAAGATGTAGACAAATTGTTTATGTTGAAATGACATCTTTGGTTGTAGGCAGCCGTTAAAATATGTTTGTAAACTGCACCTCTTTAAGGTGTGTGGTTCATATCAGTATCAGAATCAGTATCAGCTTTATTGGCTAGGTATGTTCAACACACAAGGAATTGGACTTGGTGGACGGTGTTTGCTTTCTACAATGTAAACACAAATGATTAACTGAAATATGAACAAGTACTTAAATAACTAATATAGGCAAGGCCAATAAGATAATAGTGCAGTGGTGAATAGAGCAAAAGGATGATGATATAGTTCTGAAATATGTTTGTACACATATTATTTCCAAATGTGTTAAGGTTGCTACAAGAGGGCATCATGCTAGATGATTGCGCAATACAGTACACATGACACATTGTTATCATTATCAAGCCAGACCAAAGAAATATAATTTTGGTCCTTTTTTTTGTTGCTATTATGTAGTAATTACTACGGACAAGGTTAGCTCAAAAGAGAGTGTTTCATAATTATAATTAATTGTGGCGGAATTTAGTCACAATAATGTTAGGGTTGTTTCTGGTCAATTTAGCAACTAATTGTTGTTAGTAGAAGAACACAAAGGCGATACAAGACAAGGGCAGTTTGTGTGAGTCTTTTTTTGGTTTAAAAATAACAATACACAGTGATAGAGAGTATTATGTTATTAGGAATACATTTGTGTACGTACAGTCATGCATTTTCTCAATGTGTACAGCTCCACTAATCATACTTGCCAACCTTGAGACCTTCGATTTCGGGAGGTGGGGGGAGTGGGGGGCGTGGTCGGTGCGGGGGCGTGGTTAAGAGGGGAGGAGTATATTTACAGCTAGAATTCACCAAGTCAAGTATTTCATATATATATATATATATATATATATATATATATATATATATAAGAAATACTTGACTTTCAGTGAATTCTAGCTATATATATATATATATATATATATATATATATATATATATATATATATATATAAATAAGAGAAATACTTGAATTTCAGTGTTCATTTATTTACACATATACACACACATAACACTCATCTACTCATTGTTGAGTTAAGGGTTGAACTGTCCATCCTTGTTCTATTCTCTGTCACTAATTTTCTAACCATGCTGAACACCCTCTCTGATGATGCATTCTGCTTCGTCTCCTTGTTGTGTGCGCAGTTGTGCACTGCACTCTCTAAAAGCCCTAGATGTTAATGTCACATATGCATGTACAGTAGATGGCAGTATTGTCCTGTTTAAGAGTATCACAACATTGCTGTTTACGGCAGACGAACTGCTTTACGGTAGACAAAAACGTGACTGCTGTTGTTGTGTGTTGTTGCCGCGCTGGGAGGACGTTAATGAAACTGCCTAACAATAAACCCACATAAGAAACCAAGAACTCACCCTCGATCATTCTACAGTTATAACATGATTGGGCAGGCATGCTGTTTATATTGTGGGAAAGCGGACGTGAAAACAGGCTGTCGACACGTCACTCAGGTCCGCCTGAATTTCGGGAGATTTTTGGGAGAAAATTTGTCCCGGGAGGTTTTCGGGAGAGGCGCTGAATTTCGGGAGTCTCCCGGAAAATCCGGGAGGGGTCAAGTATGCCACTAATGGACATTGGAGTGTTACTTTCAAAGACAAAATTAATGAGCGAATACACATAGGTAAATACACGAATTCTAGTAACATACTTTGGAAAATCAAAACATAAAACGTTTTGTTTTATGAATATAAATCTATCTGTGATAGTAATCTGGGTTTATTGTGTATGAAATTAACATAATTAATCATTGACATACACTCGAAATAATAACACAAACACACGGCATAGACGCTCGATATATTGGCGTGACTATCACGGGCGTATGCAAATGGAATAATTCGAATTATTACGAGAAATACACATAAGCTTTTGCAAGAGCATGGAATATTTAAAAAGTACTATTAAAACCAATTTGAATGCGAGTAATGTAAAATATGCAACTAAAAGCAGCAACAAGAAACAAGCTGAAAAAATAAAGAAATTGAAAATTGTTAGCATGGGTACCCAACTTTGATTCAATCAAAGTACACATTTTCTTTAGTGACCAAAACAAGAGGTTAACGCATCCTTACTGGCAAAACTATCTGTTGATTAATAAAATCCTATTATTTTCCTTATTTCCGTCCGTGACGAACGCTCGGCATAAACTTACTGGTAACACCAAATTGTCAACAAGTTCTATTTATACCCTAAGCACGGCGGATGAATATCGTTTATCGCACCACGTGTTTACATAAATTATACGTTCGTGATGCGTTACACAATTCTCTCCGGGTGAAACAATTCCCTCTTATAAAGGCATAATTCAGAAAAGATGTTATAGTAAAATAGCTTGTTTATTTCTTATATAAATTATCAAACGATTAGAACTATTTCGCGCGCGGATGTTTTATGTGAAACTGTTGTTACGGGGTCGTTTGAAAATAGAAATTGGTTACACAAAATAATTAAGAACGTATGCGTTTTTCACCACCGGTTTTGATGAACTTTGCGATTTCGGTGGATGCTACAGAAATACTTCTGTATATATTCATATTTCATCAACAGAATATGAATTGTTAATAAACTGACCAATTCATTTAAGCTGTATTTTTCTTGCATAAACGGGAATGGGGGTAAAAAGTAACGCTATAAATCGCGTTTTTCCATGTTTTTGGGTCATTTTTATGCTATTTCCAAGCATCTCCTTTTTATTATCGTTGATTTTAAATGGTCAAACTAATGCATATTATATATGCATGCCCTAGTACAGTGGTTCTCAAATGGGGGTACGCGTACCCCTGGGGGTACTTGATGGTATGCCAAGGGGTACGTGAGATTTTTTTTAAATATTCTAAAAATGGCAACATTTCAAAAATCCTTTATAAATATAATTATTGAATAATACTTCAACAAAATATGAATGTAAGTTCATAAACTCAGTGAAGCACAAGCTCGGGTTTCTCACTAAAATGTCTGTCAAAAAGAACTGTGGAAAGAAATGCAACAATGCAATATTCAGTGTTGACAGCTAGATTTTTTGTGGACATGTTCCATAAATATTGATGTTAAAGATTTCTTTTTTTGTGAAGAAATGTTTAGAATTAAGTTCATGAATCCAGATGGATCTCTATTACAATCCCCAAAGAGGGCACTTTAAGTTCATGATTACTTCTATGTGTAGAAATCTTTATTTATAATTGAATCACTTGTTTATTTTTCAAAAAGTTGTTAGTTATTTTTATATATTTTTTTCCAAATAGTTCAAGAAAGACCACTACAAATGAGCAATATTTTTGCACTGTTATACAATTTAATAAATCAGAAACTGATGACATAGTGCTTCTTTATCTCTTTTTTTCAACCAAAAATGCTTTGCTCTGATTAGGGGGTACTTGAATTAAAAAAATGTTCACAGGGGGTACATCACTGAAAAAAGGTTGAAAACCACTGCCCTAGTAAACAAAAAAAAGGCATATTTATTTTGATTGTTACATTTTGAAGTACATTTGTGCAGGTGGGTGCGAATGTACCCATTACCAATTAATTATAACTGTTTTAATCAAGCTAGCTAGCTTAAATTGTTAATGAGTGCTTTTTCTTATAGTAAGCAATACATGCTTTTGAGACATAAAAATGCAAACTAATATTGTTGCCTTACTGAATAACCTTTTTAATATTTAGTTCACAGATTGTTAGCGTTTAAATAGTCTTCAGCCAGGCATTAGAGCGCCGGGTTTCTGTTAAAGTGTCTAATCTTGCTCTTAAAACATCTCTGCTTGAAGACTGGCCTCAATGCGCATGTAAGGAATACATTGTGTTTTGTCGTCAAAAATACGGCGAGAATTGGGTAAATGTAACTTTTATAGACGTCTTATTCAATATTATTTGAGGTTTTAGTTCACATTGAGAGAGTGAGTGCTAAACCAGACATTCCAGCCACAGTAATGCGCAATCATCGTTTGGATTAAACATATCTGGTGAGCAATGCACGGTTTTTTTTTGGGACAAAATATGGCGAAAACCGGGTAAATAATTTTTTTAATGGACGTAATATTGAGTACCGATTTAAGACGTAAGTTCACATTGACATTTTATTCGTATCAAATCAGACTTTCGATTCATACAAGCCGTCATGCGCGGTGTGTGTAATCTCTCCCTTGTTAGAACATATCTGGTCAAAGTTCATGTAAAAAGCATTTTCTGGGCCCTTTTTAGTGGTGCCTAATAAAAAGGTGCATGTTGGGGAAGCGCGCGCAGGTTTCTCTATCACTTCCTTCCAGAGAAGCACTTGAGAGACGTGCCCGCGCTGCAGCGGGAGCGCGCATGGCTGAGTACGTTCTCTTAGTCACGTAGCCCCCATTGCCAGGGTGTCCAATGGCAATCTTCAGCACCATCCCCACTGGCGATGACGATGGTGTGTGCGTGGATGTTTTATGGCGCTCCTCCTGTCATAATTCAAGTGCAATCTGTTCTCTACAAGGGTATGTATTCACTGCTTTGTTTGATGTGGAAACAACATCAATCCTACAGCTCAAAAGTTGACATACACTTGTAAAGAACATAATGTCATGCAGGGGCGTCACTAGCTTTTAAGGACAGGGGGGGGCTTTGCCCCCAGGAGATGCACAGGATGCGAGCGAATGTTACGCACGAGCACAAAACTTCACAAACGGCTAACAAAGACTTAGAAATGATTCATTGTTATTATTATTATTTAAAAGAAATGCACGGGACGAAATGAAATGCTCCCCGGGACGATGGCTTTTAACCATTTTTTTCTCTTTTTCTTTTTATGTATTTATTCATTTTACATTTTATATTAAATGTCTTGGTTTTTCCTTCCTCTGAAAATCCTATGAAATGTTTAACAAGCCATCCTATAATAATAAAACAGCTATTAATGTAACAATACAATAAAACAAATATAATTAATGATGTTTTTTTTTCCATTATTTTAACAGTAGGCTAATGTATATTACTTTATATAGATTCTACAAGAAACACAAAACTTAAAAAAATAAATTATTTACAATTGCACACACAAGGTTTTGTGCAGCTTAACTCATTGTAAAGGAAGATAATGTGCTTCGTACACCTGCAGGACCGCAAGCAAGGTCGCAGAGAAAATGCGGGCTGGAGTTTGAGTGATGTGGGCATTTTCTATATGAACAAGTGGAATGGATTGGATACCGACGCACTAAAGGGGCTCTCTACCTTACGCTACGAAGTGAGGGGAAACTGAGTGAATAATAACAGGTTATATGATTATTTATTTAAACTCATATTTGGGCAACTTTATAATGAATATGTTGGCATTTATTTGTAAAAAAACCCCAAAAAACACCAAATTATTTAGGGGGGCTTAAGAATATTTTAGGGGGGCTTGAGCCCCCCTAAAATAGGCCTAACAACGCCAATGATGTCATGGCTGTCTTGAGTTTCCAATCATTTCTACAACTCTTATTTTTTTTGTGATAGAGTGATTGGAGCACATACTTGTTGGTCACAAAAAAAACATTCACAAAGTTTGGTTGTTTTATGAATTTATTATGGGTCTACTGAAAATGTGAGCAAATCTGCTGGGTCAAAAGTATACATACAGCAATGTTAATATTTTCGGGGCTACTGTGCATGCTCGTCACTCCCGACGATTTCCCCATTAATTTGAGCGAGGATGAAAGATTCGTGGATGAGGAAAGCGAGAGTGAAGGACTAGAGGGCAGTGGGAGCGATTCAGATAGGGAAGATGCTGTGAGAGGCGGGTGGGACCTGATATTCAGCTAGGGAATGACTAAAACAGTAAATAAACACAAGTAGCCACAACACAACTAGGCTTATATTTAATATGCTACAAATTAATCCCGCATAACAAACCCATCCCCCCTCCCGTCCATATAACCCGCCAATACAACTCAAACACCTGCACAACACACTCAATCCCACAGCCCAAAGTACCGTTCACCTCCCCAAAGTTCATACAGCACATATATTTCCCCAAAGTCCCCAAAGTTACGTACGTGACATGCACATAGCAGCACGTACGTACTGGCAAGCGATCAAATGTTTGGAAGCCGCAGCTGCATGCGTACTCACGGTACCGCGTCTGCGCATCCAACTCAAAGTCCTCCACAGGCCAATGGTAAAGCTTGACTGTCATCTTTCGGGAATGTAAACAATGAAACATCGGCTGTGTTTGTGTTGCTGCAGCCGCCCGCAATAGACCGCTTCCCACCTACAGCTTTCTTCTTTGCTGTCTCCATTGTTCATTGAACAAATTGCAAAAGATTCACCAACACAGATGTCCAGAATACTGTGGAATTTTGCGATGAAAACAGACAACTTAATAGCTGGCCACCATGCTGTCCCAAAATGTCCTCTACAATCCGTGACTTTACGCGCCGGCGTCATCATACCGAGACGTTTTCAGCAGGATATTTCGCGCAAAATTTAAAATTGCACTTTAGTAAGCTAATCCGGCCATATTGGCATGTGTTGCAATGTTAAGATTTCATCATTGATATATAAACTATCAGACTGCGTGGTCGGTAGTAGTGGGTTTCAGTAGGCCTTTAAGAGATGAGAGAAATTTTGAACTTTTTTTGGTAAATTCTCATTTACCAGGAATTTTGTTACAAGAAATGCATAATAACCGGAATGCAAGGAATTTTTGGACGGGAGTGGTGGTGGTGGTGGTGGGTGGGGTGGGGGTTATTTGGGGTCCACATTGGGTCAAAACAGGGATGTAAAACTGGTTTTCATTCAGGGCCACATGGCAGTTATGGCTGCCATCAGAGGGCCGCTTGTAACAGCGAATAATGTATGAATTTGCCTCTGGATTTCATCATTAAATATATAAATTGTTTTAAGTAAATTGTCGATTTTACAGTAAAAAGTTTACATTTACAAAATTTCACTGTAAAATATAGTGTTTTTCAACATTTTACGGTAAACGGAAAAACAGTACCACTGTTTTTTGGGGAGGTTTACGGAAAAAGCTGGCAGCTTAGTTCCCAGAATTTTGTGTTAAATTTACATTGGTTTTTACAGCATTATATTGTTAATGGAAAAACAGTAGAAGTTATTTTTTTATTCTGACAACTTAGCTGCCAGTTTTTCTACTGTAAAAACAAATGTACCGTCTTTCCATTTACAGTAACACACCGTTAAAAACAACAACCGTAGATTTTATACTTAAAAACTGGCAGCTCAGTCAACATAATTTTAACGCAACAAACAGTTGTAGTTTTTTTCAATTTACAGTAATATGCTGTAAAAAATTTAACATTTATTGTCATTTTTTTATTAATTTGATGGGTAGTTTGCTGTAGAGTTAAGTATTTTTATTTAGACAAAAACATGTTTGTATTTGTCATTGTATTGTCTTATGGAAAATGTGAAATTATGGGAAACATAGGAATGTTTAACAATCACCAGGAAAACCAAATGTTTTGAAGTTGAAAGGATTTAAATCGGTTGGAAAATGTAAGGAAATGTGTAACTCGGACATTTTGTCAATTTCCAGGGATGTTCCGGTCAGGGCTTTATGCTGTTGATACCAATAACGACATTAATCATGTGGTTTACCTGTAAAATGTTCAATTTATTTATAGTTTAATAATATTACTGAGTGTTGTTAAAAGGAAAGGCCATGTAACACAGTGGTAAAAATGCCCCTGTGCCAACTTTTTTGCAATGTGTTGCTGCCATTAATTTCAAAGTTAATTAATTTTTGCCCCAAAAAATGGAAGTTTCTCAGTTCCAACATTAAATATCTTGTCTTTGCTGTCTATTCAATTGAATATAAATGGTAAATGGTAAATGGGTTGTACTTGTATAGCGCTTTTCTACCTTTTTAAGGAACTCAAAGCGCTTTGACACTATTTCCACATTCACCCATTCACATTCACAGATTGATGGCGGGAGCTGCCATTCACGGCGCTAACCAGGCCCATCAGGAGCAAGGGTGAAGTGTCTTGCTCAAGGACACAACGGACGTGACTAGGATGGTAGAAGGTGGGGATTGAACCAGTAACCCTCAGATTGCTGGCACAGCCACTCTCCCAACTTTGCCACGCCGTCCCCCGTTCAATAGAAGTTGAAAAAGCCCTGTGATGAGGTGGCGACTTGTCCAGGGTGTACCCCGCCTTCCGCCAAAAGCAGCTGAGATAGGCTCCAGCAAACCCCGCGACCCCGAACGGGACAAGCGGTAGAAAATGGATGGATGGATGGAATAGCAACACGATATTTAAACTTCCTCTAACATGTTGTCCTCCTCCTCCAGTGATAATGTACTTGATAATGATGCCTAAGATACAAAGAAATGCAGTTTATTTGCCACAATGGAAGTGATAATTATTAACTTGGCTGTGAATGGAGACACATAATTAGCTGTTAACCGCTTGTCAAAAAAAATACAGTGTCAGCCGGAGGTTGTGATCGTTATTAAAATGCATTAATCGGCAATGGTGATCACATTCTTTTTTTACAAAAATCGGTCAATACTGATCAGTGGCCGACCAATTGGCGCATCCCTAGTCAATGCAGAATTGTGCGAATAACAGGACAATCTGGACGGTACCAATACCATAGCCCGAATGTCTTAAAAATGTTTTTTAACGTTGTAATACTTGGAATCGTTTGAGAAATGTTTGAAATATGAAGATTACATATGGGCTTCTTTATTCCAGGAGCCGGTGGTCCTAACCGATACCAACCTCGTGTATCCGGCACTCAAATGGGACGTTGCGTATCTCCAAGAGAACATCGGCAACGGGGACTTCTCCGTCTACATGGCGGAGAACCACAAGTTCCTCTACTACGACGAGAAGAAAATGTCCAACGTGGATAACTTTGTCCCCAGGTCCCGGCGGAAGGAGATGAAATTCTCTGAATTTGTGGAGAAGATGCAGGAGACGCAGCAGAGTGGCGGGGAGGAGAGGTGGGACGGATTTACAGAAAACACTTGTTGTGATTGTTTGCGTGCTGTTGGTGCGTTTCATTTGTACCGGGAAGTCGGAATTTCTGAGTTCCTAGTAGGGTTGTACGGTACTAATGAATCATATTCAGTACTTAGACTTCCTTTTTATTGTCATTCAAATTCGAACATTACAGTACAGAAAAGAACAAAATTTCGTTGCATTAGCTCATGGTAGTGCAGGATAAAAAAGCAATAAGGTGCAGATATAAATAAATAGATTACTGTACAGATAAGTATATTGCACTTTTGCATATGCATCCACGTTTATGGATGTATGTTATATTGTCTTTATATTCCAGCCATTTAATCCATTTTTTGGGGGAATTGAGGGGATTATTATGATGCGTTCAAGTACTACATTCAGTCATATTCAGTACTATACCGCCTCTAAAAAGTACTGGCCGTTAGTGTATCTACACCTAACATCCACTGTAATGATACCAAGTACAGGAGCGCATCTAGTCGATACTACTATGATTACATCTATATTTTTTTAGCATCACAAAATCTTTTTTAGTTTTTAAAAAAAAATTTACATTATGTTTACAAACTCAGGAAATACGTCCCTGGACACACGAGGACTTTGAATATGACCAATGTATGATTCTGTAACTACTTGGTATTGGACTGATACCTAAATTTGTGATATCATCCAAAACTAATGTAAAGCATCCAAATAACAGAAGAATAAGAGATTATTACATTTGAATAGAAGTGTAGATAGAACATGTTAAAACAGAAATTAACCAGATATTAACAGTTAATGAACAAGTAGATTAATAATTCATTTTCTACCACTTGTCCTTCATAATTTTGACAAAATGATAGATGACACAATATGTTACTGCATATGTCAGCAACTAAATTAGGAGCCTTTGTTTGCTTACTTACTACTAAAAGACAAGTTGTCTAGCATGTTCACTATTTTATTTAAGGACAATCTTCCAATAAGAAACATGTGTTTAATGTACCGTAAGATTTTTTTGTTAAAATAAAGCCAATAATTAAATTTTTTGTGGTACCCTTTATTTAGAAAAGTATCGAAAAGTACCGAAAAATATCGAAATACATTTTGGTACCGGGACAACACTAGTTCCTAGTCGGAATTTCAACTGGAACGTCCCTCAAGGTCGGGTATCCGACTGGGAAAGTCGGAGCATTCTCACCACCCAAGAGTCGGTTTCAAGGATGCAAACATTGATGTCCGCTTCTATAACATCAGTTATTTGCACTTCTGATGAGTTTTCGTCGCAGTAAATCAGCCATATATGATGTATTGTTCAAAGTCAATCAATCAATCAAAGTTTATTTATATAGCCCTTAATCACAAGTTATTGTTGTATGTTTTTTATATGATAACGTAAGGCTACGCTGATAAAATAATATCAATATATATCATAATAGACACATAATTGATATCAATATAAAATGCGTTCGATAAAGTATTCGCTATATATTTATATTTTGGAAAAAAACAGAAATTATGAAACAAGATTTGTATCTTGAAGTCACTCACGCTTTGGGACCCCAACAAACCGGAAACAGGAAGTGTCACTCAGCAATGGGAGGGAAATGCTAACAGACAATCACGTAACAGTATCGACTACCAAGTTTGGTTGCGCCGTCTTTCTGTCTCGCTGTAGACTCTCTGCACGGAGTGAGACGAGAACCGGTAACATCTTGATATGTCAACTCAATAACATAAACTTGTCTTTAGTTTTGATGGTTTTCATGCAGACAGTGCGGCAACACCCTAACACTTCCAATGTGTCGGTTTAATGAGGAGCTTCCCAAGCTACTCTGTGTAGTGTTTACTAGCTTATACACTACTGCCATCTAGTGTCTTTAATCTGCCATTACATTCAAATCTACTTTAATTAGTTTATTACCATTCTACCTGGCTACCAGACACTTTCTCCACTGATAAATAGCACCCTTGGTAAGTTGGAAATTGTTTTACTGTATTTATTGGCAGGCTTGAATAAATCATAAAAAGTATCAATAATTATCGATATGGATCATTATAAAAAACTTATATAATGATGTAGTTTTCAGCCATATTGCTCATTGTAGTGTAAACGGCATGTATTTCAATAGCATCTGTGTTTCCTCTTCATCCGCCGTGTTTGAAGGTTGCAGAAAGAGTGCACATTTTCACATAAGTTGTTTATATTCAGACAAGGCAAAGGCAAAAATAGCTTTCGTGGATGTGGCCATCTTGATTTCCGACATCGTAAGTGGAACGCTCACAACTTTGGGTGTCAAGTAATTCCCAGCTCCGACATCCCGCTTCCGATGTAAATGGAACGCCGCATGTCTGTGCCTGCATTATTCAATTTTACTGCATCATAAACTTAATGGATTATTTTGGCCGCTAGGTTTGTCAAAAAATTATTAGCACTCTACTTCAACTTAAAGACAGTATAAGTCCATCCCAGATAGTTAATAATAAATAGGTTCAGGTTAGAGATGTCCGATAATGGCTTTTTTTTGCCGATATCCGATATTCCGATATTGTCCAACTCTTAATTACCGAGTCCGATATCAACCGATACCGATATATACAGTCGTGGAATTAACACATTATTATGCCTAATTTTGTTGTGATGCCCCGCTGGATGCATGAAACAATGTAACAAGGTTTTCCAAAATAAATCAACTCAAGTTATGGAAAAAAAAAATGCCAACATGGCACTGCCATATTTATTATTGAAGTCACAAAGTGCATTATTTGTTTTAACATGCCTCAAAACAGCAGCTTAGAATTTGGGAGATGCTCTCCCTGAGAGTGCATGAGGAGGTTGAGGTGGGCGGGATTGGGTTGGGGTTTGGGGGGGGGGGGGATGTATATTGTAGCGTCCTGGAAGAGTTAGTGCTGCAAGGGGTTCTGGGTATTTGTTCTGTTGTGTTTATGTTGTGTTACGGTGCAGATGTTCTCCCGAAATGTGTTTGTCATTCTTGTTTGGGGTGGGTTCACAGTGTGGCGCATATTTGTAACAGTGTTAAAGTTGTTTATACGGCCACCCTCAGTGTGACCTGTATGGCTGTTGACCATTCACTAGTGTGTGTGAAAAGCCGTACGTATTATGTGATTGGACCGGCACGCAAAGGCAGTGCCTTTAAGGTTTATTGGCGCTCCGTACTTCTCCCTACGTCCGTGTACCACTCCGTACAGCGGCGTTTTAAAAAGTCATACATTTTACTTTTTTAAACTGTTACCGATAATTTCCGATCTTACATTTTAAAGCATTTATCGGCCGATAATATCGGCAGCCCGATATTATCGGACATCTCTAGTTCAGGTTAATGTTTTTTGATACTTACTGTTGTTCATTGTTTGGAATGTAAGAAAATATTCACTCAAAGGCTGGACTCCAGGGAGGGGGTCCAGACTGAGGCCTAGGGGGAAAAAAAACTATAGCCATAGCACACATAAACATGTTACATAGAATCAACAAAACTTGCAACAGAGAGGAGGGAGTGGGAGCTACGGAGGCCGGCTGTTGCTGTATAAGCGCTACTTAGCCGTCCGTCGCCCGTAAGGGGAATCAAGCAATGGTGAAGGCGTGGGGTGGGGGTGTCCGTGTGCATATGCCCTTTCTCTCCGTTGTCAAGTTTGTTGTCACAGAAATAAGAAATGAACAAATGTTTTTGCGTACTGCAATGGCGGCCGTTGTGCTCCAATACAACGTTTTTAGGCACATGCAACTGTGTTCAGCCAATCATCGGCCTAAAGGTTCAAAATCCCACGTCGCTACTTGAAACCAAAAACAGTTCCTGAAGAACTAAATCGACCCGGGTAGTTTTTGGTGGAAACACAGGGGGAACTTTATATGCACGAGTAATTGGGATATTACTGTGTGGAAGTTGCGTCCTCGCAGTCCCACTGTCAGACACGGCACAGGAGCCCAGCGCGCAGGTTTGAACAAGGTTTTAATGCTCATGTGTTTTCACAAAGTTTTCTATCCAGCAGGACGCGACTTTTCAGCCACGTGCGTATGCTCTCTCCCCTCCTGCTACCGGCCGCTTACTGTTAAAGACAACAGATGATTAGATTAACACGTACCACCTGTGAAATCTAATCACCTGCCAGCTGTGTCTCGCCGTCAGCACTGCCACGCCCCCGTCTGATGGTGCTCTGTCCTCAGCACCATGGACAGAGGCGGTGACCTTTGCTCCTGCAGACAGTGCTGGCCACGTCTCCCTCCACATACTGCAAATGCTTTTATTCACAATTTTACTTCATCCTATCAATTAGCCCGTCATAATATCCCGACTTACCGTAAATCTCAAAGGTATGACTCTTTTCTCGTTGTCTTACATTTGATCACGTTTTTATAGAGAAGCACTACTCATGTGATTGTGTCTTATTGTTATTATTTTTATTGGCGTTAATAGTATTATTAGTACCGTGATGAAAACAAGATGTCTTAGTGCGTGTCCTACTGTTGTCCAGGATATACCTCCAGCAGACCTTAAACGACACCGTCGGAAAGAAAATAGTTGTTGACTTCCTGGGTTTCAACTGGAACTGGATCAACAAGCAGCAAGCCAAGAGGAACTGGGGACAGCTGACATCCAACCTCCTACTGATAGGCATGGAAGGTACGCTGGTTTCACACTCCCCCCCCACCATCCCGCCCCTTCACTAGCATTTAATGATTTAATTCCACTTTCACTTTGAAAGGTAACGTGACACCGGCGCATTATGACGAGCAGCAGAACTTTTTTGCACAAATCAAAGGCCAAAAAAGATGCATCCTCTTCCCTCCAGACCAGTTTGAGTGTCTTTATCCGTACCCTGTGCATCACCCCTGCGACAGACAGAGTCAAGTAAGTCGCTGTTGGAGATTATTACATAACTGCAGAGAGCACCAGGTTATTGATATACAAACCCCGTTTCCATATGAGTTGGGAAATTGTGTTAGATGTAAATATAAACGGAATACAATGATTTGCAAATCCTTTTCAAGCCATATTCAATTGAATGCACTACAAAGACAAGATATTTGATGTTCAAACTCATGAACTTTATTTTTTTTGCAAATAATAATTAACTTAGAATTTCATGGCTGCAACACGTGCCAAAGTAGTTGGGAAAGGGCATGTTCACCACTGTGTTACATGGCCTTTCCTTTTAACAACACTCAGTAAACGTTTGGGAACTGAGGAGACACATTTTTTAAGCTTCTCAGGTGGAATTTTTTCCCATTCTTGCTTGATGTACAGCTTAAATTGTTCAACAGTCCGGGGTCTCCGTTGTGGTGTTTTAGGCTTCATAATGCGCCACACATTTTCAATGGGAGACAGGTCTGGACTACAGGCAGGCCAGTCTAGTACCCGCACTCTTTTACTATGAAGCCACGTTGATGTAACACGTGGCTTGGCATTGTCTTGCTGAAATAAGCAGGGGCGTCCATGGTAACGTTGCTTGGATGGCAACATATGTTGCTCCAAAACCTGTATGTACCTTTCAGCATTAATGGCGCCTTCACAGATGTGTAAGTTACCCATGTCTTGGGCACTAATACACCCCCATACCATCACAGATGCTGGCTTTTCAACTTTGCGCCTATAACAATCCGGATGGTTCTTTTCCTCTTTGGTCCGGAGGACACGACGTCCACAGTTTCCAAAAACAATTTGAAATGTGGACTCGTCAGACCACAGAACACTTTTCCACTTTGTATCAGTCCATCTTAGATGAGCTCAGGCCCAGCGAAGCCGACGGCGTTTCTGGGTGTTGTTGATAAACGGTTTTTGCCTTGCATAGGAGAGTTTTAACTTGCACTTACAGATGTAGCGACCAACTGTAGTTACTGACAGTGGGTTTCTGAAGTGTTCCTGAGCCCGTGTGGTAATATCCTGTACACACTGATGTCGCTTGTTGATGCAGTACAGCCTGAGGGATTGAAGGTCACGGGCTTAGCTGCTTACGTGCAGTGATTTCTCCAGATTCTCGGAACCCTTTGATGATATTACGGACCGTAGATGGTGAAATCCCTAAATTCCTTGCAATAGCTGGTTGAGAAAGGTTTTTCTTAAACTGTTCAACAATTTGCTCACTTATTTGTTGACAAAGTGATGACCCTCGCCCCATCCCTGTTTGTGAATGACTTAGCATTTCATGGAATCTACTTTTATACCCAATCATGGCACGCACCTGTTCCCAATTTGCCTGTTCACCTGTGGGATGTTCCAAATAAGTGTTTGATGAGCATTCCTCAACTTTATCAGTATTTATTGCCACCTTTCCCAACTTCTTTGTCACGTGTTGCTGGCATCAATTTCTAAAGTTAATGATTATTTGCACAAAAAAATTATTTATCAGTTTGAACATCAAATATGTTGTCTTTGTAGCATATTCAATTGAATATGGGTTGAAAATGATTTGCAAATCATTGTATTCCGTTTATATTTACAACTAACACAATTTCCCAACTCATATGGAAACAGGGTTTGTAATTTAGTGCAGGGGAAGCTACCTTGTTTTTCGGACCATAGGGCGCACCGGATTAAAAGGCGCACTGCCGATGAGCGGGTCTATTCAGGTCTATTTTAATACAAAAGGTGCATTAAAGGGGTCATATTATGATTTTTTTTTTTTTCATTTATTTATTTATTTCAGCCAATGACATAAAAAAGTACAAAGCTGACAACACATAATAATATAAATTAATATAGTGCAAAAGGTAATTTATAGTATGTAATGCATGATTGTCCAGTTTTGCCTGAAAGGGAGTGGGAAGACACAGACTACAATGGCGGATGCGCGCACATTTTCAGGACTTATGCAGATCCCAAATACACATCAGCAGGTAGCAGATGGTAAGAAAAGTTGCTTTTGCATAATATTTCGAATCAAAACAGCAGGTAATATGTCTCCTAATAGGTGCCATTTTGCGGTCCTTATACACACACCATAATAATACAAAAAATGTAATGCGGCGACAATCCATCAAGCGGAGCGGCTTCATAGCTTACTGAAGTTGTACTAAACATATTTTGACAGATTTTTGAGCGCCATGTGTAATGTTCTATATTCTCAATGGAACATTAACATTTTTGGTGTTGTATCTCTTATGTGTGACTCCCATCTACTGGTCACACTTATCATTACACCACGTACCAAATAAAATTGCTTCGAGGTCGATGAGCACAACCAGAATTATGCCGTACATTAGGCGCACCGGGTTATAAGGCGCACTGTCGAGGTTTTGAAAAAAATGAAAGGCTTTTAAGTGCGCCTTATGGTTAGAAAAATACGGTACTTAAGTCGGCCATTCCCGTCAATGTCGACTAAATCATCAAGCCCAGGTACACCGTCTTCTTATCATTACTAAAATATCCGCAGTTAAGTTGACCGCTTTTCTCAACATAAAATTTGAAAAGGGTTATTTTGATTAAAAATCTGTCTTTTTATGTGGACATACGTATTGTGGCCAAACAGCTACATTTTTGTTTAATCTGACATCACATGGACAAAGATAAGACCTTCTGCAGGAAAGTTCTGTGGTCAGATGAAACTAAAATTGAGCTGTTTAGCCACAATACCCAGCAATATGTTTGGAGGAGAAAAGGTGAGGCCTTTAATCCCAGGAACACCAGTCCTACCGTCAAGCATGGTGGTGGTAGTAATATGCTCCCTATCGTCAAGCATGGTGGTGGTAGTAATATGCTCCCTATCGTCAAGCATGGTGGTGGTAGTATTATGCTCTGGGCCTGTTTTGCTGCCAATGTAACTGGTGCTTTACAGAGAGTAAATGGGACAGTGAAAAAGGAGGTTTACCTCCAAATTCTTTAGGACAACCTAAAATCATCAGCCCGGTCTTGGGCGCAGTTGGGTGTTCCAACAGGACAATGACCCCAAACACACGTCAAAAGTGGTAAAGGAATGGTTAAATCAGGCTAGAATTAAGGTTTTAGACTGGCCTTCCCAAAGTCCTGACTTAAAAGTGTGGACAATGCTGAAGAAACAAGTCCATGTCAGAAAACCAACAAATTTAGCTGAACTGCACCAATTTTGTCAAGAGGAGTGGTCAAAAATTCAACCAGAAGCTTGCTAGAAGCTTGTGGATGGCTACCAAAAGCGCCTTATTGCAGTGAAACTTGCCAAATATGAACATTGCTGTATGTATACTTTTGACCCAGCAGATTTGGTCACATTTTCAGTAGACCCATAATAAATTCATAAAAGAACCAAACTTCATGAATGTTTTTTGTGACCAACAAGTATGTGCTCCAATCACTATCACAAAAAATAAGAGTTGTAGTAATTATTGGAAACTCAAGACCGCCATGACATTATGTTCTTTACAAGTGTATGTCAACTTTTGATCGTGACTGTATGTTGTTACTTCCCTCATTATCCTAAAGCAGCGTGAAACCACCATTACTTTCTCGTTGCACAGCATCAAAACATGCAAACAGTGACTTCCTGATGAATGCAAAGTAGGCTTCAGATTAAAAGCACGGCAGTAATAACCTGAATTCTACCAGAGAAACTAACAAAATGCACCCATTTATTTAGAAATATTCAGTACATATCAGTCCCAGCAGTCTATCAATTACAAAGCATGTCTTTGTAAACGAGGCTATTTTTGTGCTGGTTTGCTCTAAGGGCATTCGACTAGTACTCATGCGGACATATCAAACTGTATAACGTTGTTGATCATTTCTAGGTTAACTTCGATAACCCAGACTTTGAGAGGTTTCCCAATTTTAAAAATGTTGTTGGCTATGAGGCAGTGGTTGGCCCAGGAGACGTGCTCTACATCCCTATGTATTGGTAAGAAGTGCCTCCTGAATGCAGAATTCCTATTGTATTATATATTGTATTTATTTTTACATATATACTTTTCGAGTTTCACTATTAATAGTTTTATTTTTTTCCCTTAGGTGGCATCACATAGAATCACTGTTGAGCGGTGGTGTGACGATAACAGTCAACTTCTGGTACAAGGTAAGTATTTAATGTTTTGTTTTTACTTTTTGCTTCTCATAGTCAACGGATGAAGGCTGTTATATATCTCATCTCTCTCTCTCTCTCTCTCTCTCTCTATATATATATATACAGGTAAAAGCCAGTAAATTAGAATATTTTGAAAAACTTGATTTATTTCAGTAATTGCATTCAAAAGGTGTAACTTGTACATTATATTTATTCATTGCACACAGACTGATGCATTCAAATGTTTATTTCATTTAATTTTGATGATTTGAAGTGGCAACAAATGAAAATCTAAAATTCCGTGTGTCACAAAATTAGAATATTACTTAAGGCTAATACAAAAAAGGGATTTTTAGAAATGTTGGCCAACTGAAAAGTATGAAAATGAAAAATATGAGCATGTACAATACTCAATACTTGGTTGGAGCTCCTTTTGCCTCAATTACTGCGTTAATGCGGCGTGGCATGGAGTCGATGAGTTTCTGGCACTGCTCAGGTGTTATGAGAGCCAAGGTTGCTCTGATAGTGGCCTTCAACTCTTCTGCGTTTTTGGGTCTGGCATTCTGCATCTTCCTTTTCACAATACCCCACAGATTTTCTATGGGGCTAAGGTCAGGGGAGTTGGCGGGCCAATTTAGAACAGAAATACCATGGTCCGTAAACCAGGCACGGGTAGATTTTGCGCTGTGTGCAGGCGCCAAGTCCTGTTGGAACTTGAAATCTCCATCTCCATAGAGCAGGTCAGCAGCAGGAAGCATGAAGTGCTCTAAAACTTGCTGGTAGACGGCTGCGTTGACCCTGGATCTCAGGAAACAGAGTGGACCGACACCAGCAGATGACATGGCACCCCAAACCATCACCCAACCATGCAAATTCTGCATTTCCTTTGGAAATCGAGGTCCCAGAGTCTGGAGGAAGACAGGAGAGGCACAGGATCCACGTTGCCTGAAGTCTAGTGTAAAGTTTCCACCATCAGTGATGGTTTGGGGTGCCATGTCATCTACTGATGACATGGCAATAGTCATTGCTGATGACAATGTAAATAGTCATGAAAATAAAGAAAACGCATCAAATGAGAAGGTGTGTCCAAACTTTTGGCCTGTACTGTATATACTTTGCATGCAGTCCACACATTTTTTTAGGCCCAGTACGACCCCCCCCTAGTCAAAAATGTTTGTCTATTAATTTATGTCTGCGAAATTAGCTAATAAAAGTTAGCATGCTGAACATGGATTTTGTTGTACAACACTATACTATTATTTCACCATTGACACAATGATATTAAAGTGTAAAGGAAGACAGCTCTCTTTGACCACATGGTCCTTTATTGTCAAGTATATGGTACAACAGAACCAATGTTGTTATAGCACAGAGGAGCAAACTGCCCAGTCAGCCTTTCTACCTCTTATTAGTTCATTGCAAACAACAATAGTGCAGCACGCATGCCTTTCACACCAACTGCCCACATTTTAAAGTGCAGGCTGTGTCGCCCACTACTCATGACACTTGCAATGCGACTACTGCCATCTTGTGGAGTTATTAAAAAAAATCACCTACAGCCAAAGCTGATATACTGCTTTGTCGGTGCTCCTGTAATCAGCTGAATAGTTTTGACATGCTCGACTTACTGTGCCCAGGGCGCGCCCACACCCAAGAGGATAGAATACCCACTGCGAGCTCATCAGAAGGTGGCCATTATGAGGAACATCGAGAAGATGCTGGGAGAAGCGCTCGGTGACGCCCGAGAAGTAAGCACGTTTCACTTTCACCTAATTAAAGTTAACATTTATTTACTTTCCCTAAATATCTAAAATTATTCATATTCTCTCCATGTCATATTATGCTCCTTTCAGTGCTGTTGTTTTTAGTTTTACTTTGTATCCAATCAGAATTTGGCTAGTTTATGTTGCCATGCTGTACCAAATCTGCCCTTGGCCTTCAGAATCAACAATGCGGGCGTCCGTGCACTGTAAGGGAACGGGGTCATACAGTTGATTAGGGATGATGTTTGATAAGAAATTATCGAGTTCGAGCATATTATCGAATCCTCTTATCGAACCGATTCCTTATCGATTCTCTTATCGATTCCAGATAGGTTGTTGTATATGGAAAAAACCCACAATATTTGGTTTAACAAATCACTTCACATTCTCTACTGCTCGCTACTATAGTATTACCATATCTGAGTTATTGTGCAGAAATTTGGGGAAATAACTACAAATGTGCGCTACATTTGTTAACTGTGTTACAAAAAAGATCAATTAGACTGATACATAATGTTGGATATAGAGAACATACAAACACTTTATTTATTGAGTCAAAAATATTAAAGGGGAACATTATCACCAGACCTATGTAAGCGTGAATATATACCTTGATGTTGCAGAAAAAAGACCATGTATTTTTTTAACCGATTTCCGAACTCTAAATGGGTGAATTTTGGCGAATTAAACGTCTTTCTAATATTCGCTCTCGCAACGTGACGTCACATCGGGAAGCAATCCGCCATTTTCTCAAACACCGAGTCAAATCAGCTCTGTTATTTTCCGTTTTTTCGACTGTTTTCCGTACCTTGGAGACATCATGCCTCGTCGGTGTGTTGTCGGAGGGTGTAACAACACGAACAGGGACGGATTCAAGTTGCACCAGTGGCCCAAAGATGCGAAAGTGGCAAGAAATTGGAGGTTTGTTCCGCACACTTTACCGACGAAAGCTATGCTACGACAGAGATGGCAAGAATGTGTGGATATCCTGCGACACTCAAAGCAGATGCATTTCCAACGATAAAGTCAAAGAAATCTGCCGCCAGACCCCCATTGAATCTGCCGGAGTGTGTGAGCAATTCAGGGACAAAGGACCTCGGTAGCACGGCAAGCAATGGCGGCAGTTTGTTCCCGCAGACGAGCGAGCTAAACCCCCTGGATGTCTTGGCTCACACCGTCCATTATGCCACCGAAGATGATCAAGAGAAGAATATCGACCCTAGCTTCCCTGGCCTGCTGACATCAACTCCAAAACTGGACAGATCAGCGGATGAGGGTATGTCTACAGAATATATTAATTGATGAAAATTGGGCTGTCTGCACTCTCAAAGTGCATGTTGTTGCCAAATGTATTTCATATGCTGTAAACCTAGTTCATAGTTGTTAGTTTCCTTTAATGCCAAACAAACACATACCAATCGTTGGTTAGAAGGCGATCGCCGAATTCGTCCTCGCTTTCTCCCGTGTCGCTGGCTGTCGTGTCGTTTTCGTCGGTTTCGCTTGCATACGGTTCAAACCGATATGGCTCAATAGCTTCAGTTTCTTCTTCAATTTCGTTTTCGCTACCTGCCTCCACACTACAACCATCCGTTTCAATACATGCGTAATCTGTTGAATCGCTTAAGCCGCTGAAATCCGAGTCTGAATCCGAGCTAATGTCGCTATAGCTTGCTGTTCTATGCACCATGTTTGTTTGAGTTGGCATCACTATGTGACGTCACAGGAAAATGGACGGGTGTATATAACGATGGTTAAAATCAGGCACTTTGAAGCTTTTTTTTAGGGATATTGCGTGATGGGTAACATTTTGAAAAAAACTTCGAAAAATAAAATAAGCCACTGGGAACTGATTTTTAATGGTTTTAACCCTTCTGAAATTGTGATAATGTTCCCCTTTAAAGTTCGATGATTTGGTAAAATTACAAACCGCTAAAATGATGTGGAATTAAATGATGGAATAGATTGAGTAAAGAAGTTCAACATTGTACTGATATGATCCAGTTTAAGAGGTTGTTCAAATGAATAGTGCTTACAAAGTACAAAGAAGAATTATGAGAAATACTTTCAACCTTATTGAAAATAAGATATTATTCATCTCAGTATGTTAATAATGACTGAGTTAATTAATTACATATTACAAAACTGTTGTATATACTAATTCACAGATATTTTATTATAAAAAGGTCAGTAAATGATGTATATATTTGTAAACGCTATGAAGTGGGAAAGGGGTAGGATTAAATAAGCTTTACTTCTTCCTACTCCTGTAAAGTGAAATGATATGAAACTGTGATGTAGGGATGTCCCGATCCAGGTTTTTGCACTTCCGATCCGATACCGATATTGTTTTTGCATTTCCGATCCGATACCGACCGATACGATACTGGCCTATCCGAGCATGTATTAAAGTTTAAAGTTATTTAGCCTACTTAGTTGTCAGAATCATGTTGAAAAGGGTTTTAGTACTCTTGATAACAACTAGCCAGCTGAATTAGGGGAGTTTGAATAATACACAATGGTTGGTAACAAGAAACTGACCTGTTTATTCAAGGATAAACACAAAATAGACAAAATTATACATGACAAACAGAAATGGCATCATTGAACTAGGGCTGGGCGATATGGCCTTTTTTTAATATTGCGATATTTTAAGGCCATATTGCGATACACGATATATATCTCGATATTTTGCCTTAGCCTTGAATGAACACTTGATGCATATAATCACAGCAGTATGATGATTCTATGTGTTTTGATTGATTGATTGAGACTTTTATTAGTAGGTTGCACAGTGAAGTACACATTCCGTACAATTGACCACTAAATGGTAACACCCCAATAAGTTTTTCAACTTGTTTAAGTCGGGATCCACTTAAATTGATTCATGATACAGATATATACTATCAGATATATACTATCATCATAATACAGTCATCACACAAGATAATCACATTGAATTATTTACATTATTTATAATCCAGGGTGTGGAGGGGGGCGCCTGATGTAAGTGTCAAAAAGACAGCCAAAAGAGTTTGATATGAGAATAAATCTAAAGTTAAAATATAGGGTAGAAATGCACCCATTTGCAGGAAATGTAGTCTTGATTTTCCAAATTTTCTTTCAAGGCTTGCATGTCTACATTAAAACATTCTTCTTCATACTGCATTAATATATGCTACTTTTAAACTTTCATGCAGAGAAGGAAATCACAACTAAAAAAATAACTAATTTTTTCATACGGTGTTGATGTGGAAATGTTTGCCTCGACATTTTGATGGTGTGGACGTGTGGCACCGAATGGAGATAAGCGTCTCGACAGACGTCACAATATTTGAACAATGATGACGAAAACTGTTTTCTCTGTCGTGTCCGTGTGTCGAAAATTGTTATGCGCTTATTTTTTTATTTGATTTTGTGCGTGGCATAGATTTGCTATGCGCAGAGGACGCTTAAACAGTGCGCGAGCACCTTAGAGGGAACGTTGCTCGCACGGCTGCGCTAGCATCACAGCTAACGTTAGCCATGCTGCTACCTCTCTGCTCGGGGAGGACGTATACGTATGTGACGTATGTCGTGACAGTATGTGACGTGTGTAAGAAGGTGCGCTTGCTGTCTGTGAGAGGGAGACACAGGAAAGAGTGAGAAGAGCCTGTCGTGTAATGCCAGCAGCTAAAAGCAACTGCGTGAGAATTCACAGACATGTGGATGTGTTGAAGGTGTGCTGGAAAATGCGGAACGGAAATTACGGAGCAGCAGAAAAGTGGAATGTATTATTTAAATCGGTGCATTGGAAAACACGGACCGGAGTTTTTTTTTAAACTGGATCTGGATCAGCATTTTCCCATGCCTTGCCGATACGCAATTTTTGGCAAATATCGGATCGGGACATCCCTACTGTGATGTATTATGATGTGGTCGGATCATGTTTTGTTTAGTTATGTTCTGTTAGTTTTGGACTTCCTTAGTTGTTTTGTGCACTTCGGGGGTTTGCTTTAGTCACCATGGTTACTTATTATTTTCACCTGCCTTGCACGCACACCTGTTGCTCATCAGAGACTCTATTTAAGACTGCCTTTTCCGGTCACTCGTCGTGGCTTCATTGTTTGCATTTGCAACAGTTACGTTGGCATTCTGGTTTTCGAGCTCATGAATCATGTGCTAAGCTACCTTAGCTTCTAGTATTCCTGTGCTAAGTAAGTTTTTGCTTTAGCTTCTTGTGCGAACGGCACGCTTTCCTTTTGTTTCGTTCCTGTCTGTTGTAATGTGTATGATTTATGAGAAATAAATCATCTCCTACCTGCACGCTTTCACCCGGAGCCGTCAGTTTTGCGTCCCGGGAACGAACCGCAGCACCTCACCGTGACAAATGACTGAGCTACATGACGTCATTTCTTGTGATGTCTCACGGGGCATTTCTTGACGGGACGGGATTCGTTCCCAGGGATTCTAATAAAGAACCAACTCTTTTTCTTTACTATAGTGGTCTCGATAACGGGTACCGGTTCTCAAAAAGGGATTCCAGTCCGAGGACTCGGTTCTTTTCTTATCGAACTACCGGGAAAATCGGTTTCGAGCATCATCCCTACACTTGAAAGACAATTGCGATAGCCAATCAGATCACGAGTTGTTGTCAGTAAGGCCTTCTAGATGGCCTCACGTTGAACGTGACATTTACGCGTTCTGTGATTGGATACTCATCGGGACCGTTAGCGGATGAACACAGAGTTGATGGACAGTTGCCATAGCCAATCAGATCACAAGTTGTTGACAGTAGCCTATCTAGGTAGCCTGATGTTAACGAGACTGTGATTGGATACTCACTTGTCACTCCAAAGTGAGAATTGTTGCGTTTTGGACCAGTTGTTCCTCCCAGGGAATTCAAGTCACAAGTCGCTCCCAAGCTCTTTACGACACTTAAAGCTGAGTTGAAAAACCACCAGAGACAGAATAGGTATTTTGTAATATATTTGCAAAGCTTTGCATATATACATTGAGACCAGTCCAGCATAGAACATTCAATCGCTTCGCTAAGATGGTCTGCCCCACTTGACCAAACCCCCTCTCCTCTTAAGTCTCTCTTCCTCCCCCCCTGGCAGTCATGTCTCTCTAACCAAAACAAATGCTTATTATCTCTCTCTCTAACATTCCTCACTTCAAGGTTAAGCACACAGTTTTGCAGACAACCAAAAGACCACATTTGGAAGAAAAACACTAGCTGTTTTGTAATATGATTATGAAATAAAAAGAAGTAACACTTAAATTCGGATATATGTAAATATCTGCCTCCGACAGTATCCATTCACAAGTTTCAATTTAGCAGGAAGCAGGAAGTGTCGCGCCGTAGCCATACTGGGCTAGCAGAGAAGGAGAACAAAAACGTTGATTACGTGGCAGATATAAACACTATATTGCCAAAAGTATTTGGCCACCCATCCAAGTGATCAGAATCAGGTGTCCTAATCACTTGGCCCGGCCACAGGTGTATAAAATCAAGCCCTTAGGCATGGAGACTGTTCCTACAAACATTTGTGAAAGAATGGGCCGCTCTCAGTGATTTCCAGCGTGGAACTGTCATAGGATGCCACCTGTGCAACAAATCCAGTCCTGAAATTTCCTCGCTCCTAAATATTCCAAAGTCAACTGTCGGCTTTATTATAAGAAAAGGGAAGAGTTTGGGAATAACAGCAATTCAGCCACCCAGTAGTAGGCCACGTAAACTGACAGAGAGGGGTCAGCGGATGCTGAAGCGCATAGTGCAAAGACTTTATGCGCAGTCAGTTGCTACAGAGCTCCAAACTTCATGTGACCTTCCAATTAGCCCACGTACAGTACGCAGAGAGCTTCATGGAATGGGTTTCCAGCTGTATCTAAGCCATGGGTGTCAAACTCTGGCCCGCGGGCCAAATTTCACTTGGCCCTTGAGGCGATATCAAATTAACACTAAAGCTGGCCCGCCGATCCTCCCGGGAGTCTTCCAAACGCCAGCCAGCCAAACGAGTGTTGGCCCAGTCACATAACATGTGCGGCTTCTGCACGCACACACATTAGAATGCAACGCATACTTCATCAACAGCGATACAGGTTGCACTGAGGGACGGCGTGGCGAAGTGGAAGAGTGGCCGTGCGCGACCCGAGGGTCCCTGGTTCAATCCCCACCTAGTACCAACCTCGTCATGTCCGTTGTGTCCTGAGCAAGACACTTCACCCTTGCTCCTGATGGGTGCTGGTTAGCGCCTTGCATGGCAGCTCCCTCCATCAGTGTGTGAATGTGTGTGTGAATGGGTAAATGTGGAAGTAGTGTCAAAGCGCTTTGAGTACCTTGAAGGTAGAAAAGCGCTATACAAGTACAACCCATTTATCATTTATATGAATAAAAAACTTTAACACTGTCAGAAATATACGCCACACTGTGAATCCACACCAAACCAGAACCCTTTGCAGCACTAACTCTTCCGAGACGCTACAAGGTGTGTGTGTGTGTGTGTGTGTGTGTGGGGGGAGGTTTGGTGGTAGCGGGGGTGTATTTTGTAGCGTCCCGGAAGAGTTAGTGCTGCAAAGGATTCTGGGTATTTGTTCTGTTGTGTTACGGTGCGGATGTTCTCCCGAAATGTGTTTGTCATTCTTGTTTGGTGTGGATTCACAGTGTGGCGTGTATTTCTAACAGTGTTAAAGTTTTTTATACTCGCACCCTCAGTGTAACCTGTATCGCTGTTAATGAAGTATGCGTTGCATTCGCTCGTGTGTGCGTACAGAAGCCGCACATATCTTGTGACTGGGTCTGAACGATTTTAGAATGGATGAAAAGCGGACGTGACGATAGCTCGTAGTGTACGTTAAAGTTTAATTTGTTCAACCTTGGCCCGCGGCTTTGTTCAGTTTTAAATTTTGGCCCACACTGTATTTGAGTTTGACACCCCTGATCTAAGCCATACATCACCAAGTCCAATGCAAAGCGTGTGATGCGGTGGTGTAAAGCACGTCGCCACTGGACCCTAGAGCAGTGGAGACGCCTTCTCTGGAGTCATACTTGCCAACCCTCTCAAGGTTGGCAAGTATGTCTGGAGTGATGAATCACGCTTTTCCATCTGGCAATCTGATGGACCAGTCTGGGTTTGGGGGTTGCCAGGAGAACGCTACATTTCGGACTGCATTGTGCCGAGTGTGACATTTGGTGGAGGAGGAATTATGGTTTGGGGTTGTTTTTCAGGAGCTGGGCTTGGCCCCTTAGTTCCAGTGAAAGGAACTCGAATGCTCCAGGATACCAAAACATTTTGGACAATTCCATTTTGTGAGACGATGTCGGCCAACCCCGGAAGCTAGCTCAGCTGTTCTGGCGATGAAACGGGGAAATGCCCGCCATTTCCACTCGACTAAGACGACGACGAGGGGTACCACTGGCATATACGGTGTCGAATAGGTGCTACAAATTCCATCCATCCATCCATCTTCTTCCGCTTATCCGAGGTCGGGTCGCGGGGGCAGCAGCCTAAGCAGGGAAGCCCAGACTTCCCTCTCCCCAGCCACTTCGTCCAGCTCTTCCTGTGGGACCCCGAGGCGTTCCCAGGCCAGCCGGGAGACATAGTCTTCCCAACGTGTCCTGGGTCTTCCCCGCGGCCTCCTACCGGTCGGACGTGCCCTAAACACCTCCCTAGGGAGGCGTTCGGGTGGCATCCTGACCAGATGCCCGAACCACCTCATCTGGCTCCTCTCGATGTGGAGGAGCAGCGGCTTTACTTTGAGCTCCTCCCGGATGGCAGAGCTTCTCACCCTATCTCTAAGGGAGAGCCCCGCCACCCGGCGGAGGAAACTCATTTCGGCCGCTTGTACCCGTGATCTTGTCCTTTCGGTCATAACCCAAAGCTCATGACCATAGGTGAGGATGGGAACGTAGATCGACCGGTAAATTGAGAGCTTTGCCTTCCGGCTCAGCTCCTTCTTCACCACAACGGATCGATACAGCGTCCGCATTACTGAAGACGCCGCACCGATCCGCCTGTCGATCTCACGATCCACTCTTCCCTCACTCGTGAACAAGACTCCGAGGTACTTGAACTCCTCCACTTGGGGCAAGATCTCCTCCCCAACCCGGGGATGGCACTCCACCCTTTTCCCGAGGGACACGGTCGAATGCCTTCTCCAAGTCCACAAAACACATGTAGACTGGTTGGGCAAACTCCCATGCACCCTCAAGGACCCTGCCGAGAGTATAGAGCTGGTCCACAGTTCCACGACCAGGACGAAAACCACACTGTTCCTCCTGAATCCGAGGTTCGACTATCCGGCGTAGCCTCCTCTCCAGTACACCCGAATAGACCTTACCGGGAAGGCTGAGGAGTGTGATCCCACGATAGTTAGAACACACCCTCCGGTTGCCCTTCTTAAAGAGAGGAACCACCACCCCGGTCTGCCAATCCAGAGGTACCGCCCCCGATGTCCACGCGATGCTGCAGAGTCTTGTCAACCAAGACAGCCCCACAGCATCCAGAGCCTTAAGGAACTCCGGGCGGATCTCATCTACCCCCGGGGCCTTGCCACCGAGGAGCTTTTTAACTACCTCAGCAACCTCAGCCCCAGAAATAGGAGAGCCCACCACAGATTCCCCAGGCACTGCTTCCTCATAGGAAGACGTGTTGGTGGGATTGAGGAGGTCTTCGAAGTATTCCCTCCACCGATCCACAACTTCCGCAGTCGAGGTCAGCAGAACACCATCCTCGCCATACACGGTGTTGATAGTGCACTGCTTCCCCTTCCTGAGGCGGCGGCTGATGGTCCAGAATTGCTTCGAAGCCGTCCGGAAGCCTTTTTCCATGGCCTCACCGAACTCCTCCCATGTCCGACAATTGTGCTTTCAAATATTTTTTTTTTTTACTTCTAAGGTTTTTTGCAGTTTTAATTTAGACAGTAAGATATGTTTTAAATGCTGATGCGGGTTTGTTGATTTTTAAATGCGCCAGAAAATAACCCGTTCTGTACACTGTTGAGGTGATTCAATACCCAGTAGTGCGTAAATGTGTTCCTTTATAGCAGGGGTGCTCATTACATCGATCGCGAGCTACCGGTCGATCTCGGAGGGTGTGTTAGTCGATCACCAGCCAGCCGTTAAAAAAATAGTCCTAAAAATGAGCGATCATAAATCTTCACAATGACGTCACTTCCGTCACTTGATTGACATTCACGGCACCCGAGGGTCTTCTGAGATGACGCTGGCTGCTGCCAGCTCATTAAAATTACCGACTGGAAGGCGAGAAACACTTTATTTCAACAGACTCTGGCGCCGTACCTGTCGTCAAAACTCCAAAGACCGACTGCACAGTTGCACAATAAAAGCGCTGCTTCATCCTGCCTGCGCTAAGAAAATAAGAGTCTCAGAAAGCTGGCGTGCACAAGCTAGCAAGCTACGGACTGGAGTTTACCAACAATGTATTTCTTGTAAAGTGTATACAAAGGAGTACGGAAGCTGGACAAATAAGATGCCAAAAACCAACCACTTTCATGTGGTATTGGACAGAAAGGAGGACTTTTTTTTCTCCTCCATTCGAAAATGCGGACCTTATCAGCACCACTGTCTGATTCCAATTAATGCAAGTCATCACAATCAGGTAATACACCAACTTATACTCTTGTCTTCATGAAAGAAAGGAATCTATATGTGTTAAACATGCTTGTATTATCTCTAAACACTTTTAACTTATTAACAATATTAACTATATGTGTTAAACATGCTTGTATTATCTTTAACCACCTTTAACTTATTAACAATATTAACTATAAGTGTTAAACATGCTTGTATTATCTTTAAACACCTTCAACTTGTTAACAATATTAACTATATGTGTTAAACATGCTTGTATTATCATTAAACACCTTTAATGTATTAACAATATTAACTATATGTGTTAAACATGCTTGTATTATCTCTAAACACTTTTAACTTATTAACAATATTAACTATGTGTTAAACATGCTTGCATTATCTTTAAACACCTTTAACTTGTTAACAATATTAACTATATGTATTAAACATACTTGTATTATCATTAAACACCTTTAATGTGTTAACAATATTAACTATATGTGTTAAACATGTTTGCATTATCTTTAAACACCTTTAACTTATTAACAATATTAACTATGTGTTAAACATGCTTGCATTATCTTTAAACACCTTTAACTTGTTAACAATATTAACTATATGTATTAAACATACTTGTATTATCATTAAACACCTTTAATTTATTAACAATATTAACTATATGTGTTAAACATGCTTGCATTATCATTAAATACCTTTAACTTGTTAACAAAAACATATATTTCATAAATAAGTAAATATAAATTATATATATGAATGAGGTAGATCCCCACGACTTGTTCAATTGAAAAGTAGCTCGCCTGCAGAAAAAGTGTGAGCACCCCTGCTTTATAGTATTTCTCCAGCAATGGTCATGTGGTGACATCAATGATGGTATTTTGAGAGGTAATCATTGAAGTCGGACATCACTGAAGGCCCGCCACCGTCCTAAACACTAAACTTCTCCCAAATCGGCAGCTAGACGGCGTGCTCGGAGGACACTGAATCAGGTCACCTGCTGTATTAAATCCCCGCAGCATGCAACCCACTTACTGGGTATATTTTTAGGGCGCAGCTCGGCTCAAACACTGGAATAAAAAAAATGTCATGTTCTCATTCTCTCTTTCCAGGTTGGACCTTTGCTCAAAATGATGATCAAGGGACGATACGAGGATTCTCAATCAGAGTCTGGCTCCTGAAAGTATTCACACAAAGTGTGCGTGTGTGTGTGTGTGTGTGTGTGCGTGTGACTTTGGACTATATCGCTGCATGGCAATAAGCGGCCACCTCGAAAACCATCGTGCTTCTCAGAGTGCCATCGTCTTTTTTTTTTTTTTTTGCAAATCTCATGGGAGTTTACCGTACTTGAACAAATCTTTTTTCTTTTGAAGAAATTATTTATATGAGTCGCTTTCTTCTCCGAAGGCGTGATTGTTAACGTGAAATGTGGACGATACATTTGGAGGAACCTCGGTTTCACACCACTAATGAAGGAGTCCTGCTGAGGAGGATGTGTTAGTTAGGTCACTCGCGGGCTCCCGTTGTTATTTGTACACATTCGCCGTTGAGTAATATGACAATTCATATCTCGTAAGGCCTCATTAAAACAAAGTGGACAACAATATTGCTTGATGATATATTTGGAGATCATGTACAGAGTAGATGTCCATGCATGGGCACCTTCTCTGCACTAACGTAGTGGATTATGATATCATTATTTTTTTTTAAAATATTAAAGTGGTTAAGCCAAATAGAAAAAATAAATAAAAATCTTGTTAACCTACAAACCCCAAAACCAGTGAAGTTGTCACGTTGTGTAAATGGTAAATAAAAACAGAATACAATGATTTGCAAATCCTTTTCAACTTATATTCAATTGAATAGACTGCAAAGACAAGATATTTAATGTTTGAACTGTTATTTTCTGCAAATATTAGCTCATTTGGAATTTGATGCCTGCAACATGTTTAAAAAAAGCTGGCACAAGTGGCAAAAAAGACTTGAGGAATGCTCATCAAACACTTATTTGGAACATCCCACAGGTAAACAGGGTAATAGGGAACAAGTGGGTGCCATGATTGGGTGTAAAAGCAGCTTCCATGAAATGCTCAGTCATTCACAAACAAGGATGGGGCGAGGGTCATCACTTTGTGAGCAAATTGTCGAACAGTTTAAGAACAACATTTCTCAACCAGCTATTGCAAGGAATTTACAGATTTCACCATCTACGGTCTGTAATATCATCAAAAGGTTCAGACAATCTGGAGAAATCGCTGCACGTAACATTGAATGCTCGTGACCTTCGATTCCTCAGGCGGTACCGCATCAGTGTGTAAAGGATATCACCACATGGGCTCAGGAACACTTCAGAAAACCACTGTCAGTAACTACAGTTGGTCGCTACATCTGTAAGTGCAAGTTAAAACTCTACTTTGCAAAGCGAAAGCCATTTATCAACAACACCCAGAAACGCCGCCGGCTTTGCTGGGCCCGACCGAGCTCATCTAAGATGGACTGATGCAAAGTGGAAAAGTGTTCTGTGGTCTGACGAGTCCACATTTCAAATTGTTTTTGGAAACTGTGGACGTCGTGTCCTCCGGACCAAAGAGGAAAAGAACCATCCGGATTGTTATAGACGCAAAGTTGAAAAGACAGCATCTGTGATGGTATGGGGGTGTATTAGTGCCCAAGACATGGGTAACTTACACATCTGTGAAGGCGCCATTAATGCCGAATGGTACATACAGGTTTTGGAGCAACATATATTGCCATCCAAGCAAAGTTATCATGGACACCCCTGCTTATTTCAGCAAGACAATGCCAAGCCACGTGTTACAACAGCGTGGCTTTATAGTAAAAGAGTGCGGGTACTAGACTGGCCTGCCTGTAGTCCAGACCTGTCTCCCATTGAAAATGTGTGGCACATTATGAAGCCTAAAATACCACAACGGAGACCCCCGGACTGTTGAACAACTTAAGCTGTACATCAAGCAAGAATGGGAAAGAATTCCACCTGAAAAGCTTAAAAAATGTGTCTCCTCAGTTCCCAAACGTTTACTGAGTGTTGTTAAAAGGAAAGGCCATGTAACACAGTGGTAAAAATGCCCCTGTGCCAATTTTTTGCAATGTGTTGCTGCCATTAAATTATATGTTAATGATTATTTGCAAAAAAAATAATAATAATTCTCAGTTCGAACATTAAATATCTTGTTTTTGCAGTTTATTCAATTGAATACAAGTTGAAAAGGATTTGCAAATCATTGTATTCTTGTTTTTAATTTATGATTTAGACAACGTGCCAACTTCACCGGTTTAGGATTTTGTAGTTATAAAAAAAAACATTGGCCAAATACGGTAGAGGTCAGTTGTAAATTGACAATTCTGACTCATGACTGCCCCTACAGGTTTGGAGTGTGAAGTACAATACCCATCAAAAGTTTGGACACCCCTTCTTAAATAATATAGCATGTTAACGTGTGTTTTGACATGATTTAAATCCAATAAAAAGCAAATTATTAAAGATCACATCTTTGTTTGGGATAAAACAAATACTTGGGTTTATGTGTGAAATAAACGCGGTTTTATTAACTGGTGGATGCCAGTTTTGTGCTTTTGTTTTGTTTTAAAGAATGCCTAATGGCGTAGCTCAATTACATGGCTGAATAAAAACACACATCAAAGAAACATGACAGTAGTAATAGTAGTCTACAAAATTAGTATTTATTATAAATTGCATGTTTTTTTTTTGTTAAAGCAAAAGTTTACAACTTCAGTCAATAGCCATTCAGTGCTTTATAGCAGGGGTGGGGAACTTATCAGTCACCATTTCAGTTGTTTACTAAATGCAAATTTTATGATATATTATGAACATTTTGTGGCTTGAAAGTTTTTGTCACATTTAATTTGGTGTTTGATTGGATGTTGCCCACCCCTGCTTTACAGTAACATCATATCAGGCGCCATTAAATTGTTAAAAGACTAATATTCGCGGTAAAGTATCCAGTTGCGTTACACCTGCACATGTCAATAATGTTTTACAGTGCACTCCAAATACAGACAAATAAATAAAAAATATATATAAATATACACATTTTTGCAATAAACCCACCAATCACACTACAACATGTCACCGACAAATACAAATGAGCCATGATAAGGACCACTTTATCACCACTCTGGAGATCCGAAGCGTTTAGAACATAAACTTTAGGTCAAGCTTGTATGCATTGTAGAAAAGTTGTAATGAATAAATACAATCTCAAATGTAGAACAACTGTACTTGAAAAAGGAGAGTAAAGCACAGTACATTACCTTGAGGAACGATCATAAAATCATTTAATTAAAAGTGTTCGGCAAAAGAAACCAAGTTTAAAAGTTAACAGTGTTTTCCAAACAGGACTGCAATCTACTTGTGGAGGATGCATATATGTTTGAGTTCTTTCTTTTTACATAGCCATGTTTAGAGAATTTAGTACTTTTCCTTTGTATATTCTACCAGTCTCTCTTTGTCTTCAGATTGTCTGTTTAGTGTCTTAAACCATCAGGAATGTGAAACCAAACCCCCAAATCTTCCTTATCTGTGTTGCGAGGGGGAGGTGGAGGGGCTTTCTGTGTGTTCAAGAAGTTGGCTTTTCCGTTTGAATGTCAGATCAACTAGAGTAGCCGATATGAATGTATTGGTTAAGATGATCTCCTAAAGCTTTAGTAAAACTTGAAAATATTCCTATTCTGTCTTGATGGTCCCTGTTACTCAGCATATATGTCATCGAAAGAACTTGGGATTGACCAGTAACTTAGATTCCCTGGGAGGAAGAACTGGTCGACGCAACACTCCCTTCGCTAGATTCTTTAAAATAGGAGATCCCTCCTGTCGCGACTTCTTATTCTCTGGCAGACCGGGTGCGTGTGAGGTCGTCGCAATGCCAAGTTGTAACGACGATCACGGACAGTCCGTTTATAATGTGTTTTTGAGCCGAAACAAACAGGTAACGGTCTGCCGTAAATAAAAAGGGAGGTATGGGAAACAGTGCTAAACAATGATGTCATCATATGTACAAGCAGTTGAGACTTTAAAAAATAGAAAAAAAAAAAAAAAGCACCACTAGAATTAATTTCAATTTCCATGAAGTCATGGAAGTTCACGAGAATACAGACAAACCTTGATAAAACCTTACAAAAGAAAACTGTAACAAAAACAGGTCGTAACAATAATAATAGGCGTATTAACCAAAGTACTGTAGATAATGGCAGCACTATTAAAAAATAAGCCACAAACTCACTAGCTGTAGTTTGAAAAGTGAAATTCAGACCGAAGCATAAAACATGTCAACAACACCCGTCAGTGCACTCGCTCTTGTGGCGCTCCCTCGTCAATGAAATCGGTATTTCCGAGCCGGCTTGAGGTTGACGTACGTCTTCTTCATGTCTTCCGAGTCGTCCTTTTTCACCACCTGGTAGCGCTCTCCCTTGGTGGTCACCACCTGGTTGCCGTGGTAACGGACAAGCTTTTTGGGAGCCTGCGGCGGAAAAAGCACACACACACGGTAGACGGGTGGTTGAAGCCCACGGTACGACGATGAGGACTTACGTCTCTGGGGGCCACGGGCCGGTGCGTTTTTTTGTCCTCTTCGTTGTCCACCAGCATGTACCTGCAGGGAGGAGGCGTGGCTGTGAACAGCAGGTGGCGCCGTGGTAGAAAATACTTGTTTATGCATTTTCAGCCCTTCACTCTTAGTTGTCATTAAACAGCAAAACTATTGCGTGCTGTTTTTGGAGGAGTGGAGTGTGCTCCTGCCAACTCTCCCTGTCCTTTCTCTTTGGCAATGAAACAACATGACTGGTTAATTCTGCCTCACAACAAGTGGCCAAAAAACATGAACCCAAACAATTCTGTAGTGTATTATATTTAAATAGTGGTCATAGGCATTTAATTAGAAAACCCCAAAACCAGTGAAGTTGGCCGTTGTGTAAATGGTAAATAAAAAACAGAATACAATGATTTGCAAATCCTTTTCAACTTATATTCAATTGAATAGACTGCAAAGACAAGATACTTAACGTTCGAACTAAAAAACGTTATTTTTTGCAAATATTAGCTCATTTGGAATTTGATGCCTGCAACATGTTTCCAAAAAAGCTGGCACGAGTGGCAAAAAAATACAGAAAGTTGAGGAATGGTCATCAAACACTTATTTGGAACATCCCTAACAGGCTAATTGGGAACAGGTGGGTGCCATGATTGGGTATAAAAGCAGCTTCCATTAAATGCTCAGTCATTCACAAAAAAGGATGGAGCGAGGGTTACCACTTTGTGAACAAATGCCTGAGCAAATTGTTTAAGAACAACATTTCTCAACCAGCTATTGCAAGAAATTTAGGGATTTCACCATCTACGGTCTGTAATATCATCAAAATATTCAGAGAATCTAGAGAAATCACTGCACGTAACCAACAAGGCTGAAAACCAACATTGAAAGCTTGTGACCTTCGATCCCTCAGGCGATACTGCATCAAAAAGTGACATCAGTGTGTAAAGGATATCACCACATGGGCTCAGGAACACTTCAGAAAACCACTGTCAGTAACTACAGTTTATCGCTGCATCTGTTAAGTGCAAGTTAAAACTCTACTATGCAAAGGGAAAGCCATTTATCAACAACACCCAGAAACTCTGCCGGCTTCGCTGGGCCCGAGCTCATCTAAGATGGACTGATGCAAAGTGGAAAAGTGTTCTGTGGTCTGACGAGTCCACATTTCAAATTGTTTTTGGAAACTGTGGACGTGTCCTTCGGACCAAAGAGGAAAAGAACCATCCGGGTTGTTCTAGGTGCAAAGTTGAAAAGCCAGCATCTGTGATGGTATGGGGGTGTATTAGTGCCCAAGACATGGGTAACTTACACATCTGTGAAGGCACCATTAATGCTGAAAGGTACATACAGGTTTTGGAGCTAATGTTGCCATCCAAGCAACGTTACCATGGATGCCCCTGCTTACTCGGTACACTTTATATTTAAACTACATCGTGTTGTATATTTTTGCTTTGTGTTTCATTACCTTACTTTTTAGTAAAAGAACTCTGACCTGATATTGTCTGCTGATTTGCATGGTGTTAGTGTAGACATATACTAAATCACTCCTCCATACGTCATCAGCTTGATTTGTATGAACTACCCGGAACTGTGAAACACACTTCTACAGGAACTTGACGTTCCAGGAACCAAAAGTTGTCATTGTCATTATGGGGTATTGTGTAGGACAAAAATGAATGTATTTTGTTTTGTAATAAGGCTGTAAGAACAAAATGTGAAAAAAGTGAATACTTTCCGTATGTATGTATGTGTGTATACATTATTCCAATGTTGTATTATACTGAGTTAGGTGGAATTAATCCATCCATCATGCCCCAACATCTGATGAAGGTACTGTAGAAACTACGTTACTAGAGATGTCCGATAATGGCTTTTTTGACGATATCCGATATTGTCCAACTCTTAATTACCAATTCCGATATCAACCGATACCGATATATACAGTCGTGGAATTAACACATTATTATGCCTAATTTTGTTGCGATGCCCCGCTGGATGCATTAAACAATGTAACAAGGTTTTCCAAAAATAAATCTACTCAAGTTATGGAAAAAAAGTGCCAACATGGCACTGCCATATTTATTATTGAAGTCACCAAGTGCATTATTTTTTTTAACATGCCTCAAAACAGCAGCTTGGAATTTGGGACATGCTCTCCCCGAGAGAGCATGAGGAGGTTGAGGTGGGCGGGGTTGGGGGAAGGGGGGATATATTGTAGCGTCCCGGAAGAGTTAGTGCTGCAAGGGGTTCTGGGTATTTGTTCTGTTGTGGCCTAGTGGTTAGAGTGTCCGCCCTGAGATCGGTATGTTGTGAGTTCAAACCCCGGCCGAGTCATACCAAAGACTATAAAAATGGGACCCATTACCTCCCTGCTTGGCACTCAGCATCAAGGGTTGGAATTGGGGGTTAAATCACCAAAATGATTCCCGGGCGCGGCACCTCTGCTGCCCACTGCTCCCCTCACCTCCCAGGGGCTGATCAAGGGAATGGGTCAAATGCAGAGGACACATTTCACCACACTTAGTGTGTGTGTGTGACAATCATTGGTACTTTAACTTAACTTAACGTTCTCCAGAAATGTGTTTGGTGTGGGTTTACAGTGTGGGCGCATATTTGTAGCAGTGTAAAAGTTGTTTATACGGCCACCCTCACTGTGACCTGTATGGCTGTTGACCAAGTATGAATTGCATTCACTTTCTGACGGCGTGGCGCAGTGGAAGAATGGCCGTGCGCGACCCGAGGGTCCCTGGTTCAATCCCCACCTAGTACCAACCTCGTCATGTCTGTTGTGTCCTGAGCAAGACACTTCACCCTTGCTCCTGATGGGTGCTGGTTAGCGCCTTGCATGGCAGCTCCCTCCATCAGTGTGTGAATGTGTGCGTGAATGGGTAAATGTGGAAGTAGTGTCAAAGCGCTTTGAGTACCTTGAAGGTAGAAAAGCGCTATACAAGTACAACCCATTTATTTATCATTTACTTGTGTGTGTGAAAAGCCGTAGATATTGTGTGATTAGGCCGGCACGCAAAGGCAGTGCCTTTAAGGTTTACTTGCGCTCTGTACTTCTCCCTACGTCCGTGTACACAAAGTCATAAATTTTACTTTTTGAAACCGATACCGATAATTTCCGATATTACATTTTTAAGCATATTATCGGACATCTCTATACGTTACGATGCCTTTTTTTTTTTTTGCTTAAAAAGTCCCCCATTCTTGTCCCCTGGGTTAGTAACCTTCTCACTTACTTCTCCAGGATGCTTTCTTTCAGTTTCTGATCTGCCACTGAAGAGATATTCTTCCCTTGATACACCTGAGGCCATAGAAATGTTAGGTTATTTTCTAAACAAGCTGAATGTGGTGATGTTGCCACAAAAAAAATACATTAAGTGGAGAGGGGCTGAGTTGGACATCTCCCTCGATGATAAGGCGAACAGCTTCCTCCATGTCTCCTTTGGCAATAGAGAGTGCACTGCGGGCCTCGGACAAACTGCACTTGGGGAACATCTCCAGAAGGTGCTGTTCCTGAGACTCCCACTCTGACACTGGTAGCTGAAACAATGACATGAATCATTTACTTGCTACTTTCACCACCTATTGTCCATACTATTACCTTGGCTGTGGCGCCCTCTGTCTGTGGTTGTAGGCACTGCATTTCACTGCCGGGTGGAGGTCCACTTGGTTTGACAGCTCTGTCCTCCGACTTTGGTGCGCTGCTTTCTCCGTCAGCTTGGACACGCACATTCACACGGTCAGTATCAGTGTAGGTGACACGATATTATAAATAATCACAACAAAACGTTACCTGCAGTCCTTGCTGTAGCGAGTGTGGACGCCAGGCTGAACATCATTTCACACACTTTGACACTGCAGCATGAAAACAATTCTTAAAGGATAAGTAAACACACATTTTTCAACAACAGTTGAAATCCAAAACAGCTACAGGTTGAGATTGGATGACTAATTACTAGAGATGAGCGAGATGGTTGAAAACTATCACGATATAAGTGTAAAATTATTGATATTTTGTATGATTTATCAAAAATAAGGACCAGGAGAAATGAATGTAAACAATTTTTTTTCTAAATGTAACCTCTCTCTGTATATACAAACCCCTAAACCAGTGAAGTTGGCACGTTGTGTAAATGGTAAATAAAAACAGAATACAAAGATTTGCAAATCCTTTTCAACCTATATTCAATTGAATAGACTGCAAAGACAAGATACTAAATGTTCGAACTGTTATTTTTTGCAAATATTAGCTCATTTGGAATTTGATGCCTGCAACATGTTTCAAAAAAGCTGGCACAAGTGACAAAAAAGACTGAGAAAGTTGAGGAATGCTCATCAAACACTTATTTGGAACTTCCCACAGGTGAACAGGCTAATTGGGAACAGGTGGGTGCCAGGATTGGGTAAAACGCAGATTGCATGAAATGCTCAGTCATTCACAAACAAGGATGGGGTGAGGGTCACCACTTTGTGAACAAATGCGTGAGCAATCTGTTTAAGAACAACATTTCTCAACCAGTTATTGCAAGGAATTTAGGTATTTCACCATCTACGATCCGTAATATCATCAAAAGGTTCAGAGAATCTGGAGAAATCAATGCACGTACGCGATGATATTATGGACCTTCGGTCCCTTAGGTGGTACTGCATCAAAAAGCGACATCAGTGTGTAAATGATATCACCACATGGGCTCAGGAACACTTCAGAAAACCACTGTCAGTAACTAGACTTAGACTTAGACAAACTTTAATGATCCACAAGGGAAATTGTTCAACACAGTAGCTCAGTTACAATGATGGAAAGTGTAAGGATGGAAAGGACAATGCAGGTATAAACAGACTAAGATAGCGATAAAAAAATCTAACATTTATACGAATATATATACAGATATATTATATTATGTCTATAACATATACACAATATATACCAATGACCATGTACAATATTACAGTATATACAGTATATTTGTCGCTACATCTGTAAGTGCAAGTTAAAACTCTACTATGTAAAGCCAAAGCCATTTATCAACAACACCCAGAAACGCCGCCGGCTTCGCTGGGCCCGAGCTCATCTAAGATGGACTGATACAAAGTGGAAAAGTGTTCTGTGGTCTGACGAGTCCACATTTCAAATTGTTTTTGGAAACAAACTGTGGACGTCTTGTCCTTCAGAACAAAGAGGAAAAGAACCATCCGGATTGTTCTAGGCGCAAAGTTCAAAAGCCAGCATCTGTGATGGTATGGGGGTGTATTAGTGCCCAAGGCATGGGTAACTTACACATCTGTGAAGGCACCATTAATGCTGAAAGGTACATATGTTGCTTTTGGGGCAACATATGTTGCCATCCAAGCAACGTTATCATGGACGCCCCTGCTTATTTCAGCAAGACAATGCCAAGCTATGTGTTACAACAACGTGGCTTCATAGTAAAATAGTGCAGGTACTAGACTGGCCTGCCTATAGTCCAGACCTGTCTCCCATTGAAAATGCGTGGCGCAATATGAAGCCTAAAATACTACAACAGAGACCCCCGGACTGTTGAACAACTTAAGCTGTACATCAAGCAAGAATGGGAAAGAATTCCACCTGAAAAGCTTCAAAAATGTGTCTCCTCAGTTCCCAAATGTTTACTGAGTGTTGTTAAAAGGAAATGCCCCTGTGCCAACTTTTTTGCAATGTGTTGCTGCCATTAAATTCTAAGTTAATGATTACCGGTATATGCAAAAAAAAATTAAACATTAAATATCTTGTCTTTGCAGTTTACTCAATTGAATATAAGTTGAAAAGGATTTGCAAATCATTGTATTCTGTTTTTATTTACCATTTACACAACGTGCCAACTTCACTGGTTTTGGGTTTTGTATTTTAGTAGTAATACTAGTAGCTTTGTTGATAGTAGAGTTACATATTGTTTTAGGGTTTTCTCTTTTGGCATCACTTATAATCATTAATCGTGCTTTTCTTACCTATCTATTTCTGCAAATCCCGGTATGTACGCCTCCAGCATCTCCGCAAAGATCTCCACGTCAAAGTTCTCCTCCACACTTTGCTGGGAGCCCAAATCTTGCAGAACCCCAGTGATGTAGGACAGAAGGACATCATCCAGCGTGCTGCGTTCAATTACACACGGAGATTTAGAGTTTCAGTTGACACAAGAGCACACATTCAAAATCAAACAATAAAACGTGAAGATAAGCGCTTACCTGAGATCCGCGTCGGGGATGTAAGTCTCAATGAAGTCGTGCAATGCACCGTGGATGATTTTTTGGAGGTCCATGGGGGTTTCAACTGCACAATGGAGTAAATACGGATTACTTGTAATGCAACGCATATGCAGATATATATATAGAAAAGGCCGGAAGTGACCCCCCAAAATAACCAAACCCTCCCTCGGCTGTCATCAGTGGAGTCTAAATATGGCAGGGAAGAAAACTTGTTACATGAACAAGTTACAAAACACTTCCTTATGAAACACAAATTTTTCGAATTGTCAAGAAGAACGTACAGTAAATTTTTCAAGTCATTTTTCAAGCACTAAAAACTAAACGCCTCAATACGCATTTAGTAAGAAATCATAACATAAATGTACAAATACGTGCTCAACAACATGTATACAAAGTATACATACAGCAATGTATGTATACAATATGTTGGTTTTCTGACACAGACTTGTTTCTTCAGCATTGTCCACACGTTTAAGTCAACTTAAACGTGTGGACAATGCTGAAGAAACAAGTCCATGTCAGAAAACCAACAAATTTAGCTGAACTGCACCAATTTTGTCAAGAGGAGTGGTCAAAAATTCAACCAGAAGGCTACCAAAAGCGCCTTATTGCAGTGAAACTTGCCAAGGGACATGTAACCAAATATTAACATTGCTGTATGTATACTTTTGACCCAGCAGATTTGCTCACATTTTCAGTAGACCCATAATAAATTCATAAAAGAACCAAACTTCATGAATGTTTTTTTGCCAAACAATACACGACCAGAGAAGTGTCGCCTAATAACATTCACTGAAGACATGTTTGTGTTGTTGAGCATGTATTTATACATTTATGTTATGATTACTTACTAAATGTGTGTCGAGGCGTTTAGTTTTATTTATTATTTATTTATATATATATATATATATATATATATATATATATAAATAAATAAATAAATGTATGTATATATATATATATATATATATATATATATATATATATATATATACGTACACACACATACATATATATATATATATATATATATATATATATACATATATATATATACACATATATATATACACACACACAGTCGTGGTCAAAAGTTTATATACACTTGATAAGAACATAATGTCAGGGCTGTATACTATATGTTGGTTTTCTGACATGGACTTGTTTATTCAGCATTGTCCACATGTTTAAGTTGACTTAAACGTGTGGACAATGCTGAAGAAACAAGTCCATGTCAGAAAACCAACAAATTTAGCTGAATTGCACCAATTTTGTCAAGAGGAGTGGTCAAAAATTCAACCAGAAGCTTGCCAGAAGCTTGTGGTTTGATTGATTGATTGAAACTTGTACTAGTAGATTGCCCAGTACAGTACATATTCCGTACAATTGACCACTAAATTGTAACACTTGAATAAGTTTTTCAACTTGTTTAAGTCAGGGTCCACGTTAATCAATTCATGGTAGATGGCTACCAAAAGCGCCTTATTGCAGTGAAACTTGCCAAGGGACATGTAAGCAAATATTAACATTGCTGTATGTATACTTTTGACCCAGCGGATTTGCTCACATTTTCAGTAGACCCATAATAAATTCATAAAAGAACCTAAACTTCATGAATGTTTTTTTTGTGACCAACAAGTATGTGCTCCAATCACTCTATCACAAAAAATAAGAGTTGTAGAAATGATTGGACAATCAAGACAGCCATGACATTATGTTCTTTACAAGTGTATGTAAACTTTTGACCACGACTGTGTGTATATATATATATATATATATATATATATATATATATATATATATAAATAAAAGGCCGGAAGTGACCCCCTAAAATAACCAAGTTTTGCAAGCAGTAAAACTAAACGTCTCGACACACATTTAGTAAGTAATCATAACATAAATGTATAAATATTATCTCAACAACACAAACATGTCATAAATAAATGTTATTAAGGCGATACTTCTCTGGTCGTGTATAGTTTGGCAACGTGCTAGCGAGCTAGCGACGCGGCTATGCTAACATTCGAACGCTAAACCATTTTGGTTCCTTTCGCAGAATATTACAGCCCAGATGGAGAGATTTTGTCAACATCTACTCATCGGCGACTCCAGCAATCATCTTCCCTCGCAAAGATAAGCTGTAATGTAAGTTATTTTTAAGGTGTTTTAACAAGCTAACATTGTGGGGGCGTCGTCAGCTAACTAGCCACCGAGCTAATTCATCACAACCCAGCCATGTGTTATCGAACCCGGACGCGACGGAGCCAACTTACTGCGGTCAAAAGTGTGAGGACATGAATGTTTTCCTTCTAGAATATTCCTGAGAAGACGTCAGTGCAGTGGGGTCTCTCCGTGTGTGTAAAGCTTATTTGCAATTCACAACATTGCTACGTCATTTCCTCACATTTTTATTTTTTTTTTATTTTTTATAAACCTTTATTTATAAATTGCAACATTTACAGACAGTTCAGAAATTATAATCAAAATAAGTACAAAAACAGTACAAAACAGCGCCAGGGGGTTGTAAATTCAAAGAAACTGAAATAGAATGCAAAATATATACAGGTATATACAACAAACAAAGTGCAAAGCCATAGGCTCACTCACTTTCAGTAAATAATTTACATTTGGAGCCCCTGAAGGGACATGGGGGAATTTTTTTAAAATAATTTAATTTATTTTATATATTTTTTTAGACACGTATCTCGTGCGCACGAAACTTTTTATAAAGTTATATAAAAAAATAAAAATAATTTATAATATATAAAACAATTTTTTTTAGACATGTATCTCGGGCGCACGAGATACATGTCTAAAATAAAAAAAAATAAAAAAATTATAAATACATACATACATATACATATATATATGTGTATATATATACATATACATATATATATATATATACATATACATATATATATATATATATATATATATATATACATATATAT
>NC_084549.2:12057500-12095000 GCF_033978685.3 Nerophis lumbriciformis
AAATAAACAAAATGCAAAGCCATAGGCTCACTCAATTTCAGTAAATAACTTAAATTTGGAACACAGCATCATCGTTTTCACAGCTTTTTGGTTGTTAGAGGTAGAGAGTGTTTTAATGTAGAGTTCTAAATCTTTTTTTAAAGGCACACAAAACAGGTCGGGTATTGAGAAACTTACAAACGTACATTTATGAATATAAAACTTAGCCAATAGTATAATGAGGTTGCAAAGGTCAAATTCCTTTTCAATTTTTTTTTTTCATACAGTGTAAATCCAAATAGCACATCTTTAAAACAAAGCACACATTTGTCATGAATATTGTCCAGGATGAAGCGACAGACGCCCTGCCATAGTGATGGAGTGCTTTCACAAGTCCAAAACAGGTGGTAAACAGTCTCTGGATGCATGTTACATAAGGTGCAGGTAACATCAATGTCCTTCTTGTATCAAACCATCACAGTCTTTACAGGGTAATAACCATGAAGGATTTCCAAAGACATGCACCTGGGGATAGGTTGATTGGCAACACTAAATGGTCCCTAGTGTGTGAATGTTGTCTGTCTATCTGTGTTGGCCCTGCGATGAGGTGGCGACTTGTCCAGGGTGTACCCCGCCTTCCGTCCGAATGCAGCTGAGATAGGCTCCAGCACGTCCCTCGACCCCAAAAGGGACAAGCGGTAGAAAATGGATGGGTGGATTTTAAAAGATATCTCTTTATTTCCTCACATTATAAACAGCCCCTCCTGCACATTGAGTCACATTGACTGTCTTTTGATTAGTATCAAACAGGCTTTGCTGTTTAACACATACAAATAATACAACCGTAGAATATTGTCACATTCTCCTCATCAGTCCTCATATTCATTCATTGTTGTACTGCTAGAAAAATACGATGTTTAATTTCCACGTGTGTAAACATATGTAGTTGTGTGAATGCATTAACACTAAACCTTCTATTTCATTCATGTAAACTACACAATGGACAATATTTATGTAAAATACACAATGGGTGCTATACTTTTGTAATAATACGATTAACTAGATGGACATGCTGGAATCCAGTAGTGAGGGCAGAATAATGAATGTATTGACAGTGCAGTGTGAAAGCTGATGTGTTTACTTTGTAATTAAATATGGAGGTACTTTCTGATGAAACATCCACATTTTGATGTCCAACTCCCAAGCCCTTGGGCCCTTGAAACTGTGGCCCTTTTTAATTATGTAGTGGAATAGCCCAGTTTAGTCCCAACAGCTCTGATAAGGCAGAAACACGACGGGTCAATTTAGTCCCTTTATTCCATCTTTGTGCAGTTTACACTGAATTTTAAAGGCAGTGTTAAAAAAAAAAAAAGCCTTCAAATACTACTTTCATTGGTGAAAATATGCCGGGTCGACATAATCCCTTCATTCTGTGTCTATTGAGTTTATAGAGTTTATACAAGACAACAAGAAGTAAAAAAGAAAAAAAAAAAGGCACAAAACATGTGAAATAGTACCTCAATTACAAGCTTTAATTGGTTATGTGACAGAGCTCTTAACTAAAAACACTTGTATCTCAAATCAACATTGCCTATTAAAATGAATTAAAATTTATTTTAATCCGTGCTTCCCGACCCCAAACAACACAATTAAAAAAAAAAAGAACAACAAACTTATAGGTAAGAAATAGTGTATTAAAACAATACAATATAATATAGTAGTTTTGTGAAGTAATGTAATAATAATGTACATAATTTACTTTAGAGACTGGACTTCTACGGTATAGCCTTCCAGCGCTTCTCTGTCAAACACACCATCAGCAGCTTTTCCATGTTCTCGTGGATAAATGTCCGCAGTTGAGATATTATTTTAACGTAATTACCAACTTATTCTGCTTCAGTATGGGGCAGACGAGCAGTGCTACGCTGGAACTATCTCACCATGTTCGGTCATGTTGCTGATGATTTCTTTCTTTATTCAATAATTATCATCCACTTCTTCTCAGCACTGTCTTTCACACCCACTTTCTTTTATATATATATATATATATATATATATATATATATATATATATATATATATATATATATATATATATATATATATATATATATATATATATATATATATATATAAAAGAAAGTGGGTATATATATATATATATATGTATGTATATATATATGTATATATATATATATATGTATATATATATATATGTACATATATATATATGTACATACATATATATATATGTATATTATATATATATATATGTATATATATATATATATGTATATATATATATATATATATATATATATATATATATATATATATATATATATATATATAAATATATATATATATATATATATATATATATATATATATATATATATATATATATATATAAATATTAAATACAAAAAATAAAAATTAAATAAAATATAAATATATATATATTTGTATATGTACAGTCGTGGTCAAAAATTTACCTACGCTTGAAAATAACATAATGTCATGGCTGTCTTGAGTTTCCAATAATTTCTACAACTCTTATTTTTTTGTGATAGATTTATTGAAGCACATACTGTTGGTCACAGAAAATATTCATGAAGTTTGGTTCTTTTATGAATTTATTATGGGTCTACTGAAAATGTGTTAGAATAATTATGTGTAAGTTATCACACAACTCTTATGCTTAAAGGCCGTTGCTATAGTTATTAGCTATTGTGCTCAAGTTGTACTTTTCTATCTGTGCAAGGACAAAACTTGTTATCAGCCACGGCTTGTGAGGGGTGGCCTCGCCGCAGATATTTTGTTTGTCTTAGCCCACTAACAGCCAAGGACTTCAAGGACCTCAACGAAGATAAGACGACAGCACGCAGACGAAGCAGAGACAAGGCGAAATCACAAGGCCCCCAGCACATTCCGTCACGTATTGTGCGTACTGGAGCTGCTTTGCATGATATGTGTGACCACTCCTTTTAGAAGCAGCCTCAGTGATGTAACCAGGGACCTCTCCAAATAAATAGAGGAGCACGTGGGACTGTTACATTAGAGCGTAGGTTGGTTCTGTAACTAAGAGTACAGCCTAAAACGTCTCTCCTCATTGAGCTAAATTTAACTCTGTCTCTGCATGATTCCTTGCTTCTTGTCTGTTTAATAGATGTCATCAGTGTTTGAACCTGACAAAATGTGACCAATGATGAAACAAAAATTGAGCTGTTGGCCACAATACCCAGCAATATGTTTGGAGGAGAAAAGGTGAGGCCTTTAATCCATACTTGCCAACCTTGAGACCTCCGATTTCGGGAGGTGGGTGGAGGGGGGGGGGGGGGGGGCGTGGTCGGGGTGGGACGGGGGCGTGGCTAAAGGGGAGGAGTATATTTACAGCTAGAATTCACCAAGTCAAGTATTTCATATTTATATATATATATATATATATATATATATATATATATATATATATATATATATATATATATAAGAAATACTTGACGTTCAGTGAATTCTAGCTATATATGTATATATATATATATATATATTTATTTTATTATATATATATATATATATATATATATATATATATATATATATATATATATATATATATATATATATATATATATATATATATATATATATATATATATATATATATATATATACCGTATTTTCCGCACTATTAGCCGCACCTAAAAACCACAAATTTACTCAAAAGCTGACAGTGCGGCTTATAACGCGGTGCGCTTTATATATGGATTAATATTAAGATTCATTTTCATAAAGTTTAGGTCTCGCAACTACGGTAAACAGCCGCCATCTTTTTTTCCCCGTAGAAGAGGAAGCGCTTCTTCTTCTACGGTAAGCAACCGCCAAGGTAAGCACCCGCCCCCATAGAAGAGGAAGCGCTTCTTCTTCTACTGTAAGCAACCACCCGCCCCCGTAGAAGAAGAAGCGCGCGGATATTACGTTTCATTTCATTTGTGTGTTTACATCTGTAAAGACCACAAAATGGCTCCTATTAAGAGACACGCGTACAACGCAGAATTCAAACTCAAGGCAATAAGTCACGCAGTAGAACACGGAAATAGAGCAGCAGCAAGAGAATTGAACATAAATGGTGCGTAGGTAGAGGAAGCAACAAGATGACCTGCGCCACTAAGACAGGGAGACAGCGCCGGACGACATACGCCAACATCTGCCAGTGGATTGTAAATGCCTGGGCGGATTTATCGGTCTCAACTGTGGTCCGAACTTTCCGGAAGGCAGGATTCATGGAACTGCTGGACAACAATAGCAACATTGACTCTGATGACTTCGACGAGACGGAGCCGGCCATTTTGGATGCCGTATTCGCCCAACTTGTTAATTTAGACACTGAAGAAAAATTCGAGGGATTTATGGATGAGGAATAATTTCAGAAAGTGAGCTTTAAATGTTTATTTTGTGTGTTGTGTGACATTAACGTTCGAGCAACGTTGAGTTATTGATGTTGCTATTGCTCTGCACTAATTTGAGTGTTACTATTTTTGTGATTGCACATTTGCACATTACATTTTGGGGGTGAACAGAGTTGTTAGAACGCTGGTTTGTAATATATTATTAAAGTTTGACTGACCTATCTGACTGTTTTTTTGACATTCCCTTTAGCACAGCGTAGGCGCGGCTTATAACCCGGGGCGGCTTATAGGTGAACAAAGTTTTGAAATATGCCATTCATTGAAGGTGCGGCTAATAACCCGGGGCGGCTTATAGTGCGGAAAATACGGTATATAAAATAAATACTTGAATTTCAGTGTTCATTTATTTACACATATACACACACATAACACTCATCTACTCATTGTTGAGTTAAGGGTTGAATTGTCCATCATTGTTCTATTCTCTGTCACTATTTTTCGAACCATGCTGAACACCCTCTCTGATGATGCATTGATGTGTGGCACGCACAAAAGTGCTTTCATCAAATGCACTAGATGGCAGTATTGTCCTGTTTAAGAGTGTCACAACATTGCTGTTTACGGCAGACAAACTGCTTTACGGTATACAAAAAAGTGACTGCTGTTGTTGTGTGTTGTTACCGGGCTGGGAGGACGTTAATGAAACTGCCTAACAATAAACCCACATAAGAAACCAAGAACTCGCCCTCCATCATTGGGCAGGTACGCTTTTTTATATTGTGGAGGACCTGAGTCCGCCTGAATTTCGGGAGATTTTCGGGAGAAAATTTGTCCCGGGAGGTTTTCGGGAGAGGCGCTGAATTTCGGGAGTCTCCCGGAAAATCCGGGAGGGTTGGCAAGTATGCTTTAATCCCAGGAACACCATCCCTACCGTCAAGTTATGCTCTGGGCCTGTTTTGCTGCCAATGGAACTGGTGCTTTACAGAGAGTAAATGGGACAATGAAAAAGGAGGATTACCTCCAAATTCTTCATGACGACCTAAAGTCATCAGCCCGGAGGTTGGGTCTTGGGCGCAGTTGGGTGTTCCAACAGGGCAATGACCCCAAACACATGCCAAAAATTGTAAAGGAATGGCCAAATCAGGCTAGAATTAAAATTTTAGAATGGCCTTCCCAAAGTCCTGACTTAAGCGTGTGGACAATGCTGAAGAAACAAGTCCATGTCAGAAAACCAACACATTTAGCTGAACTGCACCAATTTTGTCAAGAGGAGTGGTCAAAAATTCAAGCAGAAGCTTGTGGATGGCTACCAAAAGCGCCTTATTGCAGTGAAACTTGCCAAATATGAACATTGCTGTATGTATACTTTTGACCCAGCAGATTTGGTCACATTTTCAGTAGACCCATTTTTTATTATTTATTGGAAACTCAAGACAGCCATGACATTATCTTCTTTACAAGTGTATGTAAACTTTTGATCGCGACTGTATATATGAGTATATATATGTATATGTATATGTATGTGTGTGTGTTATGTAACAGCGACATGGAAAAAGGCAGACAAATGTTGGCTTTTACAGGCCGCACAAAAGGGGCCTGTGACAGACACGATGTGAGAATTGGAATTTTGCTGTGTCGACTTTGTCCTCCCGCTCAGTCGGTGTCCACGCCGTTTATACAGGTCAGTGAGCGTGGAATAAAGGTGGAAAAATGTCGGCATGGCAGTGTGAAAGGGTCTTCTGATACTACATCCAAAATTTGGAGGTTGATTTACTCCCCCTATTTCTGGGTAGTTATTATTCAGAGCAGCAATGTGAAACAAAGGCAGTATAATACTGGCTTTTACTGACAGTTTGAAAAGAGCGTTCGATATGACAGTATGTCTAAAGGTGGAAAATAGGGCCGCAGAACAGCATAAACCTTTTTGTAACACCGGTTTAAAAAAAAAAGAAAGACAAAATACATAGACTAAATCAGGGGTCGGCAACCCGCGGCTCCGGAGCCGCATGCGGCTCTTTGATCACTCTGATGCGGCTCAGCTGCATACTTGCCGACCCTCCCAATTTTCCCGGGAGATTTCCGGATTTCAGTGCCTCTCGCAGAAAACTCCCGGGATTAATTTTCTTCGATTTTCACCCTAACAATAATAATAAGGGCATGCCATGATGGTACAGCATTCAGCACCCTCTACAATCTGTACTAACAGCGTGCCAGCCCAGCCTTTTGTTGTATGCATTTTCTACTTACACACGTAAGTGACAGCAAGGCATACTTGCTCAACAGCCACACAGGTTACACTGACGGTGGCCATATAAAATAACTTTAACATTCTTACTAATAATGTGCCACACTTTGAACCAAAACCAAACAAGAATGACAAACACATTTCGGGAGAACATCTGCACCTTAACACAACATAAACACAACAGAACAAATACCAAGAATCCCATGCAGCCCTGACTCTTCCGGGCTACATTATACACCCCTGCTACCACCAAACCCCGCCCCCACCCCAACCCTGCTCCCCCACACATCACCCCCCCCCCCGACCCAACACCCCCTCCGTGCGTCGGTTGATGTGGGCGGGGTTTGGTAGCAGGGGTGTATAATGCATACTTGCCAACCCTCCCGAATTTTCCGGGAGACTCCCGAAATTCAGCACCTCTCCCGAAAACCTCCCGGGACAAATATTCTCCCGAAAATCTCCCGATTTTCAGCCGGAGCTGGAGGCCACGCCCCCTCCAGCTCCATGCGGACCTGAGTGAGGACAGCCTTTTTTCAGACGGGAGGACAACAGGGTGACAAGAAGTAAATCATCCAGACTCGAGATAAATTGTATTATTATGTTTATCTTACCTAAAAATAAATATATTTATTAATCAAAAAAAAAAAAAAAAAAAAAAAAGTTTACTATATTTTGCTAAAAACATCAAAATTAATTGTATTTTTATTTGTATTTTTTCCGACTCCTTATTACATCCAGCCATAGAATTATACATTAAAATAAACATATTTGAAATAATTAATTTTAAATTATCATAATAATTCATTTAAAAATACCATATTTAATTATTAAAATAATTGCTTGTTTATCAACAACTTTAGCATTTTATTCATTACATTTTGAAGCTCTCAGAAGCCAAGTTATGTTATATTCCTTAATATTTATTTATGCAAGTTTGAAGTATCAATTATCTAAACACAGTTTTGTTTGCATATTTTCAGGATATATATATATGTATGAAATACCTGACTTGGTGAATTCTAGCTGTCAATATACTTCTCCCCTCTTAACCACGCCCCGCCCCACCCCCGACCACGCCCCCCACCTCCCGAAATTGGAGGTCTCAAGGTTGGCAAGTATGGTATAATGTAGCCCGGAAGAGTCAGGGCTGCATGGGATTCTGGGTATTTGTACTGTTGTGTTTATGTTGTGTTACGGTGCAGATGTTCTCCCGAAATGTGTTTGTCATTCTTGTTTGGTGTGGGTTCACAGTGTGGCGCATTATTAGTAAGAGTGTTAAAGTTTATACCGCCACCGTCAGTGTAACCTGTGTGGTTATTGAGGAACTATGCCTTGCTGTCACTTACGTGAGCAAGAAGAAGTTCCATTCCACGTGTGGCTGTGCCGGCACGCTGGAAGTAGAGGGCGCTAAATACTCTTCCAACACGGTACGTTGGAGAGAATCAGGCCCGGCCCTAACCAATCTGGCGCCCTAGGCAAGATTTTAGGTGGCGCCCCCCCACATCGGCAGTGAAGTGTATATACTCACAAGAAACCGAATAGCTTTGTCTTTGACCGTTTTTTTTTACTTACAACTATACCTAATATATAAAGGGGTGGAAAAGTGACTATTACCTGCAGGGCAAACATTAGCTAACCAGAAGGCAATAACAATGTAAACAAAAACACCTGCTTAAAAGATCTAATACAAATGCCCCTGAGGAATGTAAGGTGGGAGTACTGTAATTACCTAACGTTACATTATTATTTTTCATAACAATTTAGCCCCCTCCACAATATTAACCCGACGTTAAAACAGAACTAGCTATTTATTGATTAGCAATTGCCGAATCATGTAACATTAGCTTAATGCTAAAAAGCCAGGTTACTATCACATTCTGTAACAGACAAATAATTTCATGTAGGCTAACGTTACCTACCTGCTACCTCTGTCTTTTTCTCGTTTCTCCTCCTCTTCTTTTCTCTTTTTTCTTCCCTGGGCACCTGACAGTTTTGGCCGTTTTGACATCTTGTGTTGATTTTTTGATGTGGTGACGTCCAAAAAGAGTCATGATACGGGAAGGGAGGGGGCGCACCGTGCGGGGGGAGGGGGTGGGGGGGGCGTAATGTTGTAACAAATAATATTTCTATTAAATAGGCTTTAATTTGCATTTTAATTAACGTGGGATTATTTTTTGTATTTAGAAATAATAGTACCAACTTTTTTCTTTTTTTTTTTTCTCCAACATTTGTGGCACTGGCGTGGCGCCCCCTGATGGACGGCGCCCTTAGCATTTGCCTATACGGCCTATGCCACGGGCCGGCCCTGGAGAGAATAGTTGCCCTGAATTTCGTAATGTGCTGGAAAAATTGGGAGGTTGACAAGTATGACGCTATCAAGCGCCATTCATACCAAACTCGAAACCCTTGGTTTATACATAGCACAAAGCAAAAAACAAACAAATTTGTATGCAGTGTCATTTCATTTTAAATTTCAAAAGAATTTTGTGGCTCCCATTGATTTCTTTTGATTTGTGAAACTGGTCAAAATGGCTCTTTGACTGGTAAAGGTTGCCGACTCCTGGACTAAATGATTGTTTCTGTTTTGTAAAAGTGTTAGTTGGCTTGAAAAAGCTTAATAAGCAAGTAACTCAACTCATTCCTATTTAATCTTAAGGACATGTTTGGACACAAGATGGCAGCATTGAGTCTTTGCTGACAAATAGAAGTCTGGGTTTAAAACTTCAAAATGTAGATATACTATATTATACAGTATGTATGTCAAACAAGTCCCATTCAAATAATGCATAATCTAAGACAGTTATCTTTCATCATGCTTTTTCCATCATTGGGCACCAGAATAGAATTAGAAAATGGAATACATTGAAACATTCTGTTTTTACACCAGCATATTGTAGCTGCACACACACAGACACTCAACATATATAAAGTACCAATCAAAAGTTTGGAGTTTGAATTAATAAGATGCGAAAGTGTTGATGATAAATTGAACTGGAAATGTCATGTAAAAAATAAATATAAAGTAGCAAGAAACACGTCAATAACGAATAAAGCAAAACATGTTCTGGACCAAAAATCACTCCATATTCTCTACTGCTCACTAGTGAGTTGTGTAGAAATATGGGGAAATAACTACAAAATTACACTTCATTCATTAACGGTGTTACAAAAAAGATCAGTTAGAATAATACATAATGTTGGATATAGAGAACATGCAAACCCTTTATTTATTGAATCAAAAAATACTGAAATTCCACCACATAGTGAATTTGCAAACAGCTAAAATTATGCACAAAGCAAACTACGATCTGCTACCCAAAAATGTACAACAATTATTCTCAAAAAAAGAGGAGAAATATAACCTTAGAGAAAAATGTAATTTAAAACACTTAAGACCTTCAGTATGTCCATATGTGGAATTAAATTAAGGAATGGATTAAGCAAAGAAATCAAACAATGTACTAATATAATCCACTTCAAGAAACTCTTCGAACTTAAAGAGATTCTGAATTTATTTCATCCATCCATTCATTTAAAGATAATCTTACTCATCTCACCGTATGAAATGTAACTTACTTCACCAATTATTATTTATTTATTTTTATTGGCATTACTTGTTGAGTATATTGTGAATAAATTGAGAACAGGAAGTGAACAAAAGTTTTAGCAACTGCTATGTAAAGGAAAAAGGGGTAGGCTTAAATAAGCTCTGCTTCTTCCTACTCCTTTTCGAACATGTCGAATGGAGAAACTGGAAATTGTGACGTGTCATGTTGTGTGCATGCATGTTCCGAATAAACTCAAACTCAAAGTGCCTCTAAACTTTTGACTGCTACTGTGTGTAAATGAGTCAGTGATAATAAACTGCAGCATTGTCTGTGGAAACCATAAGCTAAAAAAAAAAAAATACAGAGTATGCAGATTGCAGACAATCCAAAAATAGATTTGAAAAAAAAAAAATGCATTGAATTTAAGTAGAAATCTATTATTATGTTAATACAGTTTGTTTTTCATTGCTTAGGAGAAAATAATATTGATTATGTCTGATTGGTTTGTGCTTATTTACAATAATGCAGTGGTTTAAATCCTTATGTCCAAAGTCTGGAGACACTCGCTCATGCTATGGAATGAGGAGCTAAACATATAAACATTTGACTGATACTGAATGTGTATATAATTCACAATTGAAATTACACACACATTGTGGGTGAAGAGGGCAAATTACTTACTGCATTAGAGACAAACCCTGTTTATGTTCAGTTCAGTTCAGTTCAGTTTCAGTTTATTTGGAACATGCATGCGATACAATGTGATGCATCACACAATTCCAGTTGTTTCATTACAGCACGTTCGAAAAGGCGTAGGAAGAAGCAGAGCTTATTTTAATTCTACCCCTTTTCATACCATAGCAATTTTATCCAATTTCCCTGTTCTCTGTAACAGAACCGTGAACAAATAAATAATAAATAAATAATTTACCATAGTAAGCATACAAATATTAAATACATAAATAATATTTGTCTCAATAATAATAAAAAAGGGTTCAAGATGTTCATCCTAATTCTAGTTCTTTGTACTTGTAGTTTGAACAGTCTCTTAAACTGAATCATATTAGTGTATTCTTCTTCTTCGGTCAATGGTCAACAAAATAAACAAACAGTTGTACATTCATAGATTGAAAAAGAAAATGCTTTAGGCTGAAGTTGAACACTTATTGCGCCTAACCCTATAAACAATGTCAAGTACAAGATGAAATTCCGAAAATTATGAAATGTCCTTTGTACAACATATTATAAATACACATTATACACGAGATAAACACAGTTAAATTATATACACAGTAAAGGTATGTGAAATATCCTTGTACACGTGTTAAACCTTTGCACTAATTATATACTACATACAAACAATTACCCGTATTTTTCGGAGTATAAGTCGCACCGGAGTATAAGTCGCACCTGCCGAAAATGCATAATAAAGAAGGAAAAAAAAACATATATAAGTCGCATTTTTGGGGGAAATTTATTTGATAAAAGCCAACACCAAGAATAGACATTTGAAAGGCAATTTAAAATAAATAAAGAATAGTGAACAGCAGGCTGAATAAGTGTAAGATATATGAGGCATAAATAACCAACTGAGAACGTGCCTGGTATGTTAACGTAACATATTATGGTAAGAGTCATTCAAATAACTATAAAAATGTTATACGTTTACCAAACAATCTGTCACTCCTAATGGCTAAATCCCATGAAATCTTATACGTCTAGTCTCTTACGTGAATGAGCTAAATAATATTATTTGATATTTTACGGTCATGTGTTAATAATTTCACACATAAGTATGAAAAAAACTGCGACTTATAGTCCGAAAAATACGGTATACTTCCATTATTATTTATATCTCACATTTAGTTTTTAATTAACATTGATCATAGTATTAACTACTGTGTTGATTCAAGAGTGATATAATTTTTTCAAGACGTTGGTCTTAAAGTGTTTTTTAAATGTGTGAATGGAACTGGAACATTTTAAAAAATCATCCAAGCTGCTTTGTTTGATTTCTTTACTTAATCCGTTCCATAAATTAATTCCACATACTGATATTCTAAAGGTATTAAGTGTTGTACTAGCATACACATGTTTTAAATTAGATTTTCCTCGAAGGTTATATTTATCCTCTTTTGTTGAGAAGAATTGTTGTACATTCTTGGGTCGCAGGTTATAGTTTGCTTTGTACATCATTTTAGCTGTTTTTTTATTTTTATTTTATTTTATTTAAAAAATGTTTTTATTTTTATTAAATCAACATAGAAAAAACACATGATACACTTTCATCTAGTGCATCAACCTCATTTTAGCTGTTTGCAAATGCACCAAATCATTGAATTTCAATAATTGTGATTGAATAAATAAAGGGTTTGGATGTTCTCTATATCCAACATTATGTATTATTCTAACTGACCTTTTTTTGTAACACAGTTAGTGAATGAAGCGCACATTTGTAGTTATTTCCCCATATTTCTGCACAATAACTCAGATATGGTAACCCTAGTGAGAACAATGGTCTAGAACAGGGGTCGGCAACCCAAAATGTTGAAAGAGCCATATTGGACCACAAATACAAAAACAAATCTGTCTGGAGTTGCAAATATGTAAAAGCCTTATTACATACAGATAGTGTGTCATGAGATATAAATTGAATTAAGAGGACTTAAAGGAAACTAAATGAGCTCAAACATAGCTACAAACGAGGCATAATGATGCAATATGTACATATAGCTAGCCTAAATAGCATGTTAGCATCGATTAGCTCGCAGTCATGCAGTGACCAAATATGTCTGATTAGAACTCCACACAAGTCAATAACATCAACAAAACTCACCTTTGTGCATTCACGCTCAACATTAAAAGTTTGGTGGACAAAATGAGACAGAAAAAGAAGTGGCACAAAACACGTCCGAGAAAGTTATACATGAGTTCAAGGACCGCCAAAATTAGTAGGACAAAACGGCGCTCGCCATATACTCGAATCAGTGAAGCATGTTTAATAGGGATGTCCGATAATGGCTTTTTACCGATACCGATATATACAGTCGTGGATATTAACACATTATTATGCCTAATTTGGACAACCAGGTATGGTGAAGATAAGGTCCTTTTTTAAAAAATTAATAAAATAAAATAAGATAAATAAATTTAAAAAAAAATTCTTGAATAAAAAAGAAAGTAAAACAATGTGAAAACAGTTACAAGAGAAACTAGTAATGAATGAAAATGAGTAAAATTAACTGTTAAAGGTTAGTACTATTAGTGGACCAGCAGCACGCACAATCATGTGTGCTTACGGACTGTATCCCTTGCAGACTGTATTCATATATAATGTAGGAATTAGAATATTAATAACAGAAAGACACAACCCTTTTGTGTGAATGAGTGTAGGGAGGGAGGTTTTTTGGGTTGGTGCACTAATTGTAAGTGTATCTTGTGTTTTTTATGTTGATTTAATTTAAAAAAATCAACATATTATAGGACATCTCTAATGTTTAATATAAACAGTGTGCTTTATAACAATTAGGGAGGGTTGTGTCATGTTTGTCCTCCTACAGAAAACATATTAAAACAAAAAATATTTTTTTTCACCTCATATTTTTCCATTTTTCATACATTTTTGAAAAAGCTCCAGAGAGCCACCAAGGCGGCGCTAAAGAGCTGCATCGAAGATAGTCTGTTTTTGTCAAACCATCGTTTTATAGTATGCAACTTCATATTTTGAAAATAATAATTTGAGATTAAAAAAAAATACCGATATATACAGTCGTGGATATTAACACATTATTATGCCTAATTTAGACAACCAGGTATGGTGAAGATAAGGTCCTTTTTTTTTAATTAATAAAATAAAATAAGATAAATAAATTAAAAACATTTTCTTGAAGAAAAAAGAGAGTAAAACAATATAAAAACAGTTACATAGAAACTAGTAATTAATGAAAATTAGTTAAATTAACTGTTAGAGGTTAGTACTATTAGTGGACCAGCAGCACGCACAATCATGTGTGCTTACGGACTGTATCCCTTGCAGACTGTATTGATATATATTGATATATAATGTAGGAACCAGAATATTAATAACAGAAAGAAACAACCCTTTTGTGTGAATGAGTGTGAATGGGGTAGGGAGGTTTTTTGGGTTGGTGCACTAATTGTAAGTGTATCTTGTGTTTTTTATGTTGATTTAATTAAAAAAATCAACATATTATCGGACATCTCTAATGTTTAATATAAACAGTGTGCTTTATAACAGTTAGGGAGGTTTGTGTCATGTTTGTCCTCCTACAGAAACCATATTAAAACAAAAAATATATATTTTTTCCCCCTCATCTTTTTCCATTTTTCATACATTTTTGAAAAAGCTCCAGAGAGCCACTAGGGCGGCGCTAAAGAGCCGCAAGTTGCCGACCCCTGGTCCAGAACATGTTTTGCTTTATTCATTATTGACGTGTTTCTTGCTACTTTATGTTGTATATTGTTTACATGAGATTTCCAATTCATTTTTGTATCATCTATTATTACACCCAGAAATGTGTTTTCTTTTACCCTTTCAACATATACTCTATGTGTATTTGTGTTGGACTTTCTCTTCTACTGTTACCAAATAGCATTCTTTTAGTCTTACTGAGATTCGAAGATAGTCTGTTTTTGTCAAACCATCGTTTTATAGTATGCAACTTCATATTTTGAAAATAATAATTTGAGATTAAAAAAAAAAATACCGATATACACAGTCGTGGATATTAACACATTATTATGCCTAATTTGGACAACCAGGTATGGTGAAGATAAGGTCCTTTTAAAAAAAAAATTAATACAACAAAATAAGATAAATAAATTTAAAAAAAATTCTTGAATAAAAAAGAAAGTAAAACAATATAAAAACAGTTACATAGAAACTAGTAATTAATGAAAATGAGTAAAATTAACTGTTAAAGGTTAGTACTATTAGTGGACCAGCAGCACGCACAATAATGTGTGCTTACGGACTGTATCCCTTGCAGACTGTATTGATATATATTGATATATAATGTAGGAACCAGAATATTAATAACAGAAAGACACAACCCTTTTGTGTGAATGAGTGTAAATGGGGGAGGGAGGTTTTTTGGGTTGGTGCACTAATTGTAAGTGTATCTTGTGTTTTTTTATGTTGATTTAATTAAAAAAAATCAACATATTATCGGACATCTCTAATGTTTAATAGAAACAGTGTGCTTTATAGCAATTAGGGAGGTTTGTGTCTGTCAGGACTGGGACTATGGCTTGGTTTGTTCTCCCGAGGTGCAAGTGAATTGGACCAGATGTGGCGTGAAGGTGGGCGGAGGTACAAAACTAGACTATAAACACAGAACTTGCACATTGGCAGAAACTATGAACAATTAAACAAAACTTGCAAACTATGGCATGAATAAAGAAAACTTACTTGGATGAAAAAACGGCATGAAAAAGCGCAGCAAGGGTTATAAGGGTGTGTGGAGAGTATAAATGCGGGATGTCGTCAGAACGACAAACTGAAAACAATGAACTTAAATACTATAGACATGCTTACCGAAAACAGGTGCGTGACTCAAAACGTGAAACAGGTGACAGGTGAAAACTAATGGTTGCTATGGTGACAAAACAAAAGTGCACAAAAAGTCCAAAAACAAAACCGAACATGACCAAAACAAAAACATGATCACACAGACATGACAGTGTCATGTTTGTCCTCCTACAGAAACCATATTAAAACACCTCATATTAAAACCCCTCATATTTTTCCATTTTTCATACATTTTTGAAAAAGCTCCAGAGAGCCACTAGGGCGGCGCTAAAGAGCCGCAAGTTGCCGACCCCTGGTCTATAACATGTTTTGCTTTATTCATTATTGACGTGTTTCTTGCTACTTTATGTTGTATATTGTTTACATGAGATTTCCAATTAATTTTTTATCATCTATTATTACACCCAAAAATGCGTTTTCTTTTACCCTTTCAATATCTACTCTATCTATTTGTATCTGTGTTGGACTTTCTCTTCTACTGTTACCAAATAGCATTATTTCAGTCTTACTGAGATTCAAAGATAGTCTGTTTTTGTCAAACCATCGTTTTAATATGTAACTTCATATTTTGAATGTAATAATTTGAGATAAAAAAACACTTTCAAAGGTTAAACAGTTAAGAAATCATTGAAAAAATAAAATAAAATCAGTGCACGGCCGCAGGTGGAAGTCAAACCTTAACATGTGCTAATGGTGTGTTTCTGCACCTTTCACGCCGGGGGCACAATCAAGCATGTCGTGCAACAATGTCTAGCCAGGGCTCAGAATGTGGATATTGTACTGGCGGCACAGATTTCCATTTTCATTCAGACAATGACGACTGGGGGGGTCGACTGTGAGGATGTCAGAAAGAGCGAGAGAGAGAGAGGAAGGGGGGAAAAAAAAAAAAAAGATAAATTACAATTCTCATCAACAAAACACTGAATGAGCCAAATTAATTACCCTTTACCCAACTTTAGACAATAAACGCTCAGAACTGTCTGCTGGAGCAGTATTATTCTATTAACGTACAATTTGCAGTTCGGCTACAGTGACTTCATATTTGGTTTTTATTGTATTTTCTAAGCCAATGTGTAGCATTGCATCCGTAATATAATAGCTCGGAGTTATTCGATGGTTTCCGCTGAAACGCTTGTGCGACGGAGATCATATCAGCACATTATTTGCAGGGAGAGTTTGTCGAAAACCAAATTTCACTTAGTGCAGCTGTCTGCCGGCGTCATAAAAGGGCATTTACAATGTGAATTCAAGCACAGAACGGTTTAATTAACGGCAACTTTTACAATATGCGGCTCCCGTCATAGTCCTGTCCTGTCTTTAATCAAAAATCTTCTTCTCTAATTTATTTTTAAAGCCATTAGACTGGTATTGTGTAGATTGGACACGTTGTTAATGACATACTGTATGAAATGGAAGTTGGCTTTTAAGTTCTACGTTCATACATGATGGTTTTACACTTGAAGAGTTGGCTTTTTGTCCCAGGTCAAGGCTGACCTGATTCAGATCTGGGCCAGGTCAGCTGTGTGGGCCTGGTTTTCGGTCACATTTTCACAACTTGCTGCATCCATCTAGAACACTGGTTCTTAACCTGGGTTTGATCGAACCCTAGGGGTTCGGTGAGTCGGCCTCAGGGGTTCGACGGAGCCTCCGCCGCGGAGGTCAAGACACACCCGACTCATCGTGTAAATAAAAACTTCTCTCTATCGGCGTATTATGGATACTCCCAAACAATGTTCCCTCTAACGCAAAAACTTCTTGAGCATTCAGTGGAGCACATGTGAGCGACGTCAGACGTGCACATGCACTGTGGTCACACCTGCAGCACACCAGTCCCAAACCTGACTAAATAAGTTAAATGTTTTATTATTATAATCAATATAATCCATGAGATTATTTTCTAATAAGTGTTTTGGCCCACTTACAATGACAATAACAAAAAATATTGTTTTTCATGAGCTGTGTGCTAGTATTGTATGTCTGGGTGGGGGGGTCCTGCTTTGGAAATAATTTGTACACCTTTCAGATATCACATTTAATTTCCACTAAAACATTCACATTTTGCACAATGAGATGTAAACATGGGATCATGTGTACATTCCTGTAATTTTCCGTTTGTAAAATATATCTTTATTAGTATTTCTTTGATATAATAACATAATTTCATGATTAATGTTGATAAATTAAGATTAAATTAAGAAAAAAACTTTTATTTTTCACTAAAGAAGGGTTTGGTGAATGCGCATACAAAACTGGTGGGGTTCGGTACCTCCAACAAGGTTAAGAACCACTGGTCTAGAATTTAACCGTAGGGTGTGGAGCCTTCAGTCAGACGACCAAGCAAACACTACCTGGAAATCTGTCTTTGACAAAATCAATGAAATACCTTTGGCAAAATTCTATTTGACATTGCAGATTTTTAAAGTGGAATAGAGATGTAATTAAACACAGATCTTATTACTGAGAGGAAAGGAGTATACTAATTGGAAACTTTGATGAAAACCCCTTCACTGTACTCCCTTGCTAAGACAGAAACAATACAATACATTGAAAGTTATGAACCTGTTGTGAACTACCATAGTTTTTATTACCTGCATAATTTAGAGAGCAAATATTCAGTTTAACACTTTATATAAAAAAAATGCTATGACTCTTTAAGAATTTTCTTAAATTCACCACATTTTTTATTCTTCAAGTGTTACACTTTTTTTCTCGTAGCATTACGGCTGTAATCTCCTAACTGTACAACTTTATTCTTGTAACTCTCCATCTTTTTGTGTGAAACTACACGTTTTTCTCATTATATTAGTTTTATTCCTGTAAACTTATATCTCATAATTTTTGTACCACTTTATTCCTCTCACATTACAACTTTATTCTCAACATTGTTACAATTTCTATCTTTGTTTTTTTTAACACACTAATAGTCCACATTATTCTTGTAAAATTACATTTTTATTTTCAAAAGTTACAACTTTATTATATTATTATACGCGTATTATTCCTTGTACTATTATGACTTTACACAGCTATGTTTTTTTTTGTTTATCACAAGTTTATTATTTTAACTGCACGACTTGTTTCTTGTTATTTTACCACTAAAGTTGAGTAACATTATGTCTTCATTCTTGACACTTCTACAATTTTTTTATTTTAGTATTACAACTTTTTTCTTGTAACTTTACCACTTCTCATATGTTTTGCATTACTGTGGCTTTTTTTTCTTGTATTATTATGATTTCTTTCTACATCAATGCTATTTTTTTTCTGTGATATTCAATTTTTTCCCCCCTCATAATTTATCGTTGCAACAATTTGATGTTTAACACCACTCCCAAATTTTTCCTGTCATATTTTGACTTCATTTGTGTCACATTACAAATCAAACACTTTGTAACAAATATTCAGTTTAACACTTTATTTTTTACAACACTATGACTCTTTTCTAAGAATTTTCTGACTGTTCTTACAACACCACATTTTTTATTCTTCAAGTGTTACACCTTTATTCTTGTTACATTACAGCTGTAATCTCCTAACTGTACAACTTTATTCCTGTATTTCCCCATCTTTTTGTGTAAAACTACACGTTTTTCTCATTATATTGCAATTTTATTCCTGTAACCTGTACGACTCATAATTTTTTTTACCACTTTATTCCTGTCACACTACAACTTTATTCTCAACATTGCTACAACTTCTTTCTCGTAATTTGACCACATTATTCTTGTGAAATTACAACTTTATTTTCAAAAGTTACAACTTTTTCTTGTACATTGTATTATACATGTATTATTCCTTGTACTATTATGACTTATGTTTTTTTTTGTTTATCACAAATTTATTATTTTAACTGCATGACTTGTTTCTTGTATTTTACCACTAAAGTTTAGTAACATTATGTCTTTATTCTTGACACTTCTACAACTTTTTATTTTAGTATTACAACTTTGTTCTTGTAACTTTACCACTTGTCATATTTTTTTGACTTTATTTTTGACATTACTGTGGCTTTTTTTCTTGTATTATTATGTTTTCTTTCTACATCACCGCTAATTTTTTTCTGTGATATTCCTTCTTTTCCCCCCTCATAATTTATCATTGTAACAATTTGATGTTACTTTCAACACCACTCCCAATTTTCTCCTGTCATATTTTGACTTCATTTGTGTCACATTACAAATCAAACACTTTTTAACAACCTTTTAGTTATTTAACATTACAACTGTATTCTTGCATTGAATAACTTTTCTCTGTTTATACTACAATGGTTTATTTTAATTTTTCCTTGTAATATTACAAATATATACGGAGGCCCTAAAGGGACATGGGGCAATTTTTTTTTTATCGGAGCCCCTAAAGGGACATGGGGGAAAACATTTTTTTTAAATAATTTTTTTAATTTTAAATTTTTTTAGACATGTATGTCGTGCACACGAGAAACTTTTTATAAAATTATAAAAAATAAATAAAAATAAAATTAGAATGAAAAAAAAATTAAATTTATAAAAAGAAACTATGACTCATAATTTTTTTTACCACTTTATTCCTGTCACACTACAACTTTATTCTCAACATTGTTACAACTTCTTTCTCGTAATTTGACCACATTATTCTTGTAAAATGACAACTTTATTTTCAAAAGTTACAACTTTTCTTGTACATTGTATTATACGTGTATTATTCCTTGTACTATTATGACTTATGTTTTTTTTTGTTTATCACAAATTTATTATTTTAACTGCATGACTTATTTCTTGTTATTTTACCACTAAAGTTTAGTAACATTATGGCTTTATTATTGACACTTCTACAACTTTTTATTTCAGTATTACAACTTGGTTCTTGTAACTTTACCACGTCTCGTATTTTTTTGACTTTATTTTTGACATTACTGTGGCTTTTTTTCTTGTATTATTATTTCTTTCCACATCACCGCAAATTTTTTTCTGTGATATTCCTTTTTTCCCCCTCATAATTTATCACTGTAACAATTTGATGTTACTCTTAACACCACTCCCAATTTTCTCCTGTCATATTTTGACTTCATTTGTGTCACATTACAAATCAAACACTTTGTAACAAATATTCAGTTTAACACTTTATTTTTTACAACACTATGACTCTTTTCTAAGAATTTTCTGACAACACCACATTTTTTATTCTTCAAGTGTTACACCTTTATTCTTGTTACATTACAGCTGTAATCTCCTAACTGTACAACTTTATTCCTGTATTTCCCCATCTTTTTGTGTAAAACTACACGTTTTTCTCATTATATTACAATTTTATTCCTGTAACCTGTACGACTCATAATTTTTTTTTACCACTTTTTTCCTGTCACACTACAACTTTATTCTCAACATTGCTACAACTTCTTTCTCGTAATTTGACCACATTATTCTTGTGAAATTACAACTTTATTTTCAAAAGTTACAACTTTTTCTTGTACATTGTATTATACATGTATTATTCCTTGTACTATTATGACTTATGTTTTTTTTTGTTTATCACAAATTTATTATTTTAACTGCATGACTTGTTTCTTGTATTTTACCACTAAAGTTTAGTAACATTATGTCTTTATTCTTGACACTTCTACAACTTTTTATTTTAGTATTACAACTTTGTTCTTGTAACTTTACCACTTGTCATATTTTTTTGACTTTATTTTTGACATTACTGTGGCTTTTTTTCTTGTATTATTATGTTTTCTTTCTACATCACCGCTAATTTTTTTCTGTGATATTCCTTCTTTTTCCCCCTCATAATTTATCATTGTAACAATTTGATGTTACTTTCAACACCACTCCCAATTTTCTCCTGTCATATTTTGACTTCATTTGTGTCACATTACAAATCAAACACTTTTTAACAACCTTTTAGTTATTTAACATTACAACTGTATTCTTGCATTGAATAACTTTTCTCTGTTTATACTACAATGGTTTATTTTAATTTTTCCTTGTAATATTACAAATATATACGGAGGCCCTAAAGGGACATGGGGGAATTTTTTTTTATCGGAGCCCCTGAAGGGACATGGGGGAAAACATTTTTTTTAAATAATTTTTTTAATTTTTAATTTTTTTAAACATGTATGTCGTGCACACGAGAAACTTTTTATAAAATTATAAAAAATAAATAAAAATAAAATTAGAATGAAAAAAAAATAAAATTTATAAAAAGAAACTATGACTCATAATTTTTTTTACCACTTTATTCCTGTCACACTACAACTTTATTCTCAACATTGTTACAACTTCTTTCTCGTAATTTGACCACATTATTCTTGTAAAATTACAACTTTATTTTCAAAAGTTACAACTTTTCTTGTACATTGTATTATACGTGTATTATTCCTTGTACTATTATGACTTATGTTTTTTTTTGTTTATCACAAATTTATTATTTTAACTGCATGACTTATTTCTTGTTATTTTACCACTAAAGTTTAGTAAAAGTATGGCTTTATTATTGACACTTCTACAACTTTTTATTTCAGTATTACAACTTGGTTCTTGTAACTTTACCACTTCTCGTATTTTTTTGACTTTATTTTTGACATTACTGTGGCTTTTTTTCTTGTATTATTATTTATTTCTACATCACTGCAAAATTTTTTTCTGTGATATTCCTTTTTTCCCCCTCATAATTTATCACTGTAACAATTTGATGTTACTCTTAACACCACTCCCAATTTTTTCCTGTCATATTTTGACTTCATTTGTGTCACATTACAAATCAAACACTTTGTAACAAATATTCAGTTTAACACTTTATTTTTTACAACACTATGACTCTTTTCTAAGAATTTTCTGACTGTTCTTAGAACACCACATTTTTTATTCTTCAAGTGTTACACCTTTATTCTTGTTACATTACAGCTGTAATCTCCTAACTGTACAACTTTATTCCTGTATTTCCCCATCTTTTTGTGTAAAACTACACGTTTTTCTCATTATATTACAATTTTATTCCTGTAACCTGTACGACTCATAATTTTTTTTTACCACTTTTTTCCCGTCACACTACAACATTATTCTCAACATTGTTACAACTTCTTTCTCGTAATTTGACCACATTATTCTTGTAAAATTACAACTTTATTTTCAAAAGTTACAACTTTTTCTTGTACATTGTATTATACGTGTATTATTCCTTGTACTATTATGACTTATGTTTTTTTTTGTTTATCACAAATTTATTATTTTCACTGCATGACTTGTTTCTTGTATTTTACCACTAAAGTTTAGTAACATTATGTCTTTATTCTTGACACTTCTACAACTTTTTATTTTAGTATTACAACTTTGTTCTTGTAATTTTAACACTTCTCATATTTTTTTGACTTTATTTTTGACATTACTGTGGCTTTTTTTCTTGTATTATTATGTTTTCTTTCTACATCACCGCTAATTTTTTTCTGTGATATTCCTTCTTTTTCCCCCTCATAATTTATCATTGTAACATTTTGATGTTACTCTTAACACCACTCCCAATTTTCTCCTGTCATATTTTGACTTCATTTGTGTCACATTACAAATCTAACACTTTTTAACAACCTTTTAGTGATTTAACATTACAACTGTATTCTTGCATTGAATAACTTTTCTCTGTTTGTACTACAATGGTTTATTTTAATTTTTCCTTGTAATATTACAAATATATACGGAGGCCCTAAAGGGACATGGGGACAATTTTTTTTTTTTATCGGAGCCCCTAAAGGGACATGGGGGAAAACATTTTTTTTAATAATCTTTTTTATTTTTTATTTTTTTAGACATGTATGTCGTGCACACGAGAAACTTTTTATAAAATTATAAAAAAAAAAAAAAAAAAAAAAATAGAATTAAAAAAAAATAAAAATATAAAAAGAAACTATGACTCATAATTTTTTTTACCACTTTATTCCTGTCACACTACAACTTTATTCTCAACATTGTTACAACTTCTTTCTCGTAATTTGACCACATTATTCTTGTAAAATGACAACTTTATATTCAAAAGTTACAACTTTGTCTTGTACATTGTATTATACGTGTATTATTTCTTGCACTATTATGACTTATAAGTTATGGTTTTCCTGTGTTTATCACAAGTTTATTATTTTCACTGCATGACTTGTTTCTTGTTATTTTACCACTAAATTTGAGTAACATTATGTCTTTATTCTTGACACTTCTAAAACATTTTTATTTTAGTATTACAACTTTGTTCTTGTAACTTTACCACTTGTCATATTTTTTTGACTTTATTTTTGACATTACTGTGGCTTTTTTTCTTGTATTATTATGATTTCTTTCTACATCACCGCTAATTTTTTTCTGTGATATTCCTTCTTTTCCCCCCTCATAATTTATCATTGTAAGCATTTGATGTTACTCTTAACACCACTCCCAATTTTCTCCTGTCATATTTTGACTTCATTTGTGTCACATTACAAATCAAACACTTTTTAACAACCTTTTAGTTATTTAACATTACAACTGTATTCTTGCATTGAATAACTTTTCTCTGTTTATACTACATTGGTTTATTTGAATTTTTCCTTGTAATATTACAAATATATACGGAGGCCCTAAAGGGACATGGGGGATTTTTTTTTATTTTTTATCGGAGCCCCTAAAGGGACATGGGGGAAAACATTTTTTTAATAATTTTTTTTATTTTTAAATTTTTTTTAGACATGTATGTCGTGCGCACGAGAAACTTTTTATAAAATTATTTAAAAAAATTTTTTTTTAATTAAAATTTAAAAAAATAATAATTTTATAAAAATAAACTTTCTTATAAAATAAAAAATAAAATAAAAAATATTTTTTTTTAAAAATAATTTTATAAAAAAGTTTTCTCTAAAAAAAAATAAATAAAAAAAATAAAAAATTATTAAAAAAATATTTCCCCCATGTGCCTTTAGGGGTTCCGTAAATATATACTTATAACTTTGTGACTTTATTTGCATAACATTACAGGCTTTTTTTTTTTAGATGACTTAAAAAAAAAAAAACTGCGTTGATTACTACAACCCTCCATATCTACAGCTGATATAATAACTCTGTTATCTTAATGTCAACAAACGGGTCGGCCTCCGTGTGTCTCTGTTGTGCAGTCGATAGGTTAACCTGTCCGTGGCATCCATCTTTGGCGAACCCCCCCCCCCTTTCCGCACATTACCATTGATCTGAGGGAAATAAAGAGCACACGTGTTATTATATACAGCGCTGAAAAAAAAAGCAGCCCTTTCACATTGATGGAGTGAACAGGCCAAATGTATGAAATATCGCCCCTCCCACGTCTTCTGTCTTCCTGTCAATAGTGCAGCCTTTGCCCACAACCTGGATCAATAGAGACTTATCTTTTCACCATAACGCATAACAATGTGTTGTTTTGAAGTATTGAAATTCTAATTCCATCCATTGCATGAAAAGTCTATAATCTAGACATCCTTTTTTTTTTTGCTGCAATTGTTGCTGTGCTGTGATTTCCCCCCCCCTTTTTTTCATTCTCTAAAAGAAATGTTTGGACCCGCCAGTCTGAGATGTGGCAGTTACAAATTTACATGTTGATTTTCCGGACGTTTTATCCGCAGCTTTTGGGGGTCTCTCATGTGTGAGACTGCTCAGCGGAGAGAAGACACCCCTCTGTAGAAACATCTGTTGTGGAAAGGGCTGTCAGACATTTGCGGCCTCCGTCGCTTCTCAGACATTGTCATTTGTTTTCATCCTTTTTTCGAATGGAAGAAACATTTTTTTTTTGTTCAGTCTGGAGTGGATACATGTGTAGTTTTTATTTTTTTATGACGCTTTTCCGTCTGAAAGTTAACAAAATAATTGAAAATGGAATTTAGTTAGCCTTACTTACAAGCTGCATCAAGGTGATAAGAAAAACAATGAATTATTCATTAAGATGCAGTTATGTTATCTGATAGGGGAAAGCTACTGGAAAATTGAAATGTACAAATGGTGCTTTTCTATCAACACTGAAACAATTATTCTGGTATATTTGTTGCATTTGTACCCAGAGTAAACCCCCCTGGTGCAGGCCCGGGCAATTATTTTGACTCGGGGGGGCCACATCTACCACCAGACCTTCGTAACTTAGACTCAATATCCCTCTTCAAATCAAGACTCAAACACACCTATTCCTGACTGCTTATTAATTGTAATCATCTTTTCTTTTCTATCTTTGTTGTTGTTTTTATCCAATTTGATTTTATTGTTTTGATTTTGTACGGCATACTTGCCAACCTTGAGACCTCCGATTTCGGGAGGTGGGGGGCGTGGTCGGGGGCGGGGCGTGGTTGAGGGCGTGGTTAAGAGGGGAGGAGTATATTGACAGCTAGAATTCAGCAAGTCAAGTATTTCATACATACAGGTAAAAGCCAGTAAATTAGAATATTTTGAAAAACTTGATTTATTTCAGTAATTGCATTCAAAAAGTGTAACTTGTACATTATATTTATTCATTGCACACAGACTGATGCATTCAAATGTTTATTTCATTTAATTTTGATGATTTGAAGTGGCAACAAATGAAAATCCAAAATTCCGTGTGTCACAAAATTAGAATATTACTTAAGGCTAATACAAAAAAGGGATTTTTAGAAATGTTGGCCAACTGAAAAGTATGAAAATGAAAAATATGAGCATGTACAATACTCAATACTTGGTTGGAGCTCCTTTTGCCTCAATTACTGCGTTAATGCGGCGTGGCATGGAGTCGATGAGTTTCTGGCACTGCTCAGGTGTTATGAGAGCCCAGGTTGCTCTGATAGTGGCCTTCAACTCTTCTGCGTTTTTGGGTCTGGCATTCTGCATCTTCCTTTTCACAATACCCCACAGATTTTCTATGGGGCTAAGGTCAGGGGAGTTGGCGGGCCAATTTAGAACAGAAATACCATGGTCCGTAAACCAGGCACGGGTAGATTTTGCGCTGTGTGCAGGCGCCAAGTCCTGTTGGAACTTGAAATCTCCATCTCCATAGAGCAGGTCAGCAGCAGGAAGCATGAAGTGCTCTAAAACTTGCTGGTAGACGGCTGCGTTGACACTGGATCTCAGGAAACAGAGTGGACCGACACCAGCAGATGACATGGCACCCCAAACCATCACTGATGGTGGAAACTTTACACTAGACTTCAGGCAACGTGGATCCTGTGCCTCTCCTGTCTTCCTCCAGACTCTGGGACCTCGATTTCCAAAGGAAATGCAAAATTTGCTTTCGTCAGAAAACATGACTTTGGACCACTCAGCAGCAGTCCAGCTCTTTTTTTCCTTAGCCCAGGTGAGACGCTTTTCGCGCTGTTTCTTGGTCAACAGTGGCTTGACACGAGGTATGCGGCAGTTGAAACCCATGTCTTTCAAGCGTCTCTTGGTGGTGGATCTTGAAGCACTGACTCCAGCAGCTGTCCACTCCTTCTGAATCTCCCCCACATTTTTGAATGGTTTTTTTTTCACAATCTTGACCAGGGCGCGGTGATCCCTATCGCTTGTACACTTTTTCTGACCACAGTTTTTCCTTCCCTTTGCCTCTCCATTAATGTGTTTGGACACAGAGCTCTGAGAACAGCCAGCCTCTTCAGCAATAACCTTTTGTGTCTTTCCCTCCTTGTGCAATGTGTCGATGGTTGCCTTTTGGACAGCTGTCAAATCTGAAGTCTTCCCCATGTTTGTGTAGGCTTCAGAACTGGACTGAGAGACCATTTAAAGCCCTTTGCAGGTGTTTTGAGTTAATCAGCTGATTAGTTTGTGGCACCAGGTGTCTTCAAAATTTAACCCTTACACAATATTCTAATTTTGTGACACACGGAATTTTGGATTTTCATTTGTTGCCACTTCAAATCATCAAAATTAAATGAAATAAACATTTGAATGCATCAGTCTGTGTGCAATGAATAAATATAATGTACAAGTTACACCTTTTGAATGCAATTACTGAAATAAATCAAGTTTTTCCAAAATATTCTAATTTACTGGCTTTTACCTGTATATATAGATATATATATCTACATCCTGAAAATATGCAAACAAAACTGTGTTTAGATAATTGATACTTCAAACTTGCATAAATAAATATTAAGGAATATAACATAACTTGGCTTCTGAGAGCTTCAAAATGTAATGAACAAAATGCTAAAGTTGTTGACAAACAAGCAATTATTTTAATAATTAAATATGGTCATTTTAAATGAATTATTATGATAATTTAAAATCAATTATTTCAAATATGTTTATTTTAATGTATAATTCTATGGCTGGATGTAGTAAGGAGTCAGGAAAAATACAAATAAAAATACAATAAATGTTGATGTTTTTAGCAAAATATAGTAAAAATTTATTTTTTTTATTTTATTTTTTAAATTAATAAATATATTTATTTTTAGGTAAGATAAACTTAATAATACAATTTATTTCTAGTCCGGAAGATTTAATTTTTGTCACCCTGTTGTCCTCCTGTTGTGAAAAAAGGCTGTCCTCACTCAGGTCCGCATGGAGCTGGAGGGGGCGTGGCCTCCAGCTCCGGCAGAAAATTGGGAGATTTTCTGGAGAATATTTGTCCCGGGAGGTTTTCGGGAGAGGCGCTGAATTTCGGGAGTCTCCCGGAAAATTTGGGAGGGTTGGCAAGTATGTTGTACGGTGTCCTTGAGTGCCCAGAAAGGCGCCTTTATAAATAAAATGTATTATTTATTATTATTTAGAGAAAAAAATGTGTCTGGGGGCCGGTATATCTATTTTTTTAGGAACACTAATACAAAACCTCGCAATAATGTCTGATTCAATGCTACAGACCGCCTTAAAAAAAAAACTAATGGAATTTTACATTTTTCTATGAAGGATAAAACACTGAATATTGACAAAATAGGAATGTCACACCCTTTTTCGATCGACATATTTTACAATCAACCGAAACGCAACAAAAAATGCAACAAACCGTGAAATATGAACGCGAAGGGTACAGAATAAACCCACCTACAATCTGATATATCACTAAGCTTTAGAACTTTGTTGTGAAAATCTCCTTCCGTGTCTGTGGAAACGCTTCCCGCCCACACTGCTTGATGCCTCGTCTGAGCTGCTGTGACGTAGATTACCATAGTAAGTAATTCGATTACCATAGTAACTATTTCGATTACCATAGTAACTAATTAGATTACCATAGTACAGGGGTCGGCAACCTTTACCACTCAAAGAGCCATTTTGACCAGTTGCACAAAATAAAGAAAACAATGGGAGCCACAAAACTCTTGAAATTTAAAATGAAATAACACTGCATACAAGGTTTTTTTTTTGCTTTGTGCTATGTATAAACCAAAGGTCTCAGACACGCGGCCCGCACCTTAATATGAAAATGTAATGTTAACACGGCCCGCGAGTTTTATATGAATGGCGCTTGACAGCCCTCCCGATTTTTCCGGGAGACTCCCGAATTTCAGGGCAACTATTCTATCGAATGTCTGCTGATTTTCACCCAAATAACAATAATAAGGGCGTACCGTGATGGCACAGCAATTAGTGCCCTCTACAACCTGTACAAACAGCGCGGGGGTGTATAAGTGAATTATATTTATATAGCGCTTTTCTCTAGTGACTCAAAGCGCTTTACATAGTGAAACCCAATATCTAAGTTACATTTAAACCAGTGTGGGTGGCACTGGGAGCAGGTGGGTAAAGTGTCTTGCCCAAGGACACAACAGCAGTGACTAGGATGGCGGAAGCGGGGATCGAACCTACAACCCTCAAGTTGCTGACACGGCCGCTCTACCAACCGAGCTATACCGCACCGTATAATGTAGCCCGAAAGAGTTAGGGATGCATGGGATTCTGGGTATTTGTTCTGTTGTGTTTATTTTGTGTTACGGTGCGGATGTTCTCCCGAAATGTGTTTGTCATTCTTGTTTGGTGTGGGTTCACAGTGTGGCGCATATTTGTAACAGTGTTAAAGTTGTTTGTACGGCCACCCTCAGTGTGACCTGTATGGCTGATGACCAAGTATGCCTTTCTGTCACTTACGTGTGCAAGCAGAAGCTGCATGCAACATGTGGCTGGGCTGGCACGCTGTTTGTACAGGTTGTAGAGGGCGCTAAATGCTGTGCCATCACGGCACGCCCTTATTATTGTTGTTTGGGTGAAAATCTGAGAATATTTGCCCCGGGAGATTTCTGGGAGAGGCACTGAAACCCGGAAGTCTCCCAGGAAAATCGGGAGGGTCGGCAAGTATGCAGCTGAGCCGCATCAGAGTGGTCAAAGAGCCACTAGTACTAGTATATCATCCATAAGCGCAGATTCCAACCATAGAAATACTTTGGATAGTTCAAGACTTATGGTAACTTGAAAACATGACCACACGTCATAATAGCAGCTACACTTTCCATCTTAAAGATCTTAAAAAAATTATTTGGGAATGTCCGGCGGGCCAGATTGAAAAGCCCAGGTCTGCCCTTGTGTGTGTGTGTACTAGTGTTGTCCCGATACCAATATATTGGTACGGGTACCGGTACCAAAAGTATTTTGATACTTTTCTAAATAAAGGGGACCACAAAAAATGTCATTATTGGCTTTATGTTAACAAAAAAATCTTAGGGTATATTAAACATATGTTTATTATTGCAATTTTGTCCTTAAATAACATAGTGAACATACTAGACAACTTGTCTTTTAGTAGTAAGTAAGCAAACAAAGGTTCCTAATTTAGCTGCAGTAACATATTGTGTCATTTATCATTCTATTATTTTGTCAACATTATGAGGGACAAGCTGTAAAAATTAATTATTAATCTACTTGTTCATTTACTGTTAATATCTGCTTATTTTCTGATTCAACATGTTCTATCTACACTTCTGTTCAAATGTAATAATCACTTATTCTTCTCTTGTTTGGATACTTTACATTAGTTTTGGATGATACCACAAATTTGGGTGTCGATCCGTCTACCTTTTTTAAGGAACTCAAAGCGCTTTGACACTATTTCCACATTCACACACACACATTCACACACTGATGGCGGGCCTTGCTAACCAGGACCCATCAGGAGCAAGGGTGAAGTGTCTTGCTCAAGGACACAACGGATTGAACCAGTAACTCCCTGACCACCTGAGGGCACCACAGACTGTGGATGCTTTTAAAAAAGTCTTAAAAACCCTTCTTTAAAAAAAAGCCTATTTCTTTTTTTTTTTAGATATGCATACTAGTTTTAGCTATTTGGCTGTTCTAGTTTTTATTTTTATTTATTTTTTATTATCTTTTTATTTTTATTTATTTATTTTTTAATACACTGTAGCACTTTGAGGTTGTTTACTCAATGTAAAGTGCTTTTTACAAATTAAATCTATTATTATTATTATTATTATTATTATTAACCCTCAGATTGCTGGCACGGCCACTCTCCCAACTTCGCCACCCCGTCCCCGACGAGATACGCTATTGTACTTGGTATCATTACAGTGGATGTTAGGTGTAGATCCACCAATTGTGTTTGTTTGTATTGTAGCGTCCCGGAAGAGTTGGTGCCGCAGGGGATTCTGGGAATTTGTTCTGTAGTGTTTATGTTGTGTTGCGGTGCAAATACTCTTCCAAAATGTGTGGTTTCACTATATGGCACATGTTTATGACAGTGTTGGCGTTGTTCATACTGCCACCCTTAGTGTGACATGTATGGCTGTTGACTAAGTATGCCCTTCATTCCGCTATATGATTTGTGACTTTTTTATTATATAAAACAGACCAAACTCTCCACAAAATTAACAACAACTAGAGTGATTTATCGAACATTGTTTTAAAGATTAAAAAACGTGGGTGCTTCGGGGCCCGAGCACCCACGGGACCGGCGCCTACGCCCTGGGAGTAATACAAAATCCCTCCAAATCTTGCGTTCCCAGAATATTCAATTCATGTTTGTTGAGAGAGCTTTGTGTTGACTTTCTTCACAATGGCTCGCAGAGGAAGTGTTTTCACAACGCCTCCTCAGTAAATGCCACAGGGTACATTGCCTCTGTGTAGCCGCCATTTATCTTAGTCGAGGAGCTGCTTCCAGACATTTCGCTGTTGTCTTGCTAAAATGCAAGAGGAAGCATGGACGCACACGACAACGCCAAGTACCAGTGTACTTCCTTTGCTCACTGTTTTTTTTAGTTTTTAATTCAAGATGAGTGAAAAACTATACTTTGTGACATTATTATACACTATATTGCCAAAAGTATTTGGCCACCTGCCTTGACTCACATATGAACTCGAAGTGCCATCCCTTTTCCTAACCCATAGGGTTCAATATGACCTTTTGCAGCTATTACACCTTCAACTCTTCTGGGAAGGCTGTCCACAAGGTTGCGGAGTGTGTTTATAGGAATTTTCCACCATTCTTCCAAAAGCGCATTGGTGAGGTCACACACTGATGTTGGTCGAGAAGGCCTGGCTCTCAGTCTCCGTTCTAATCGGGCTCAGGTCAGGACCCTGTGCAGGCCAGTCAAGTTCATCCACACCAGACTCTGTCATCCATGTTTTTATGGACCTTGCTTTGTGCACTGGTGCACCGTTACATCTATTTGAGTAACTTTTGGGATAAATTGTACTTCTAAGAGTAGTTTTAATGCAACATACTTTTACTTTTACTTGAGTATATTTATAGAGAAGAAACGCTACTTTTACCCCGCTCCATTTATATACATTCAGCTCGCTACTCGCTACTGAATTTTATCGATCTGTTAATGCACACTTTGTTTGTTTTGGTTTGTCAGACAGACCTTCAAAGTAGGATCTGTCGCATGCCTGCGTTTCACCAATCAAATGCAGTCACTGGTGACGTTTGACTCCGTTTCACCAATCAAACAGAGCCAGGCGGTCACATGATTAACAAGCTAAAGCTTACATGAACTCAACGTCAAATTTGAGGAAGCACATGGCGGTAAGTAACCTTAGTAGATATTTTGGCTGTCACCGTAGGCTGATGTTAGCTTCCCTGCTATGAATCACTGTCAAATGTACATCGTGTGGGGACATTTATTAACGCACTGCAGCCTCACAGACACACACGCACAGTCGCACACACACTCACACGCACAGTGGCACACACACTCACGCATGCATACAAACACCAATCAGTGTGTTCCCAGGTGCAGCCCACACCTATCAGTTTATGGTTTGCGTAAAGGCTAACTTGTTATTTTCCTTTGTAATCTCTGCCTACTGAGCCTATGTTGCTGTTAAGTTATTGTGGCTCAATTTGCCTTAATTTTTTTTTATGTTAATGTATTATTATTTAATATATATTATTATTTTAGTTGCTTAAGAGATATTCCTGGCTCTGAATTTGCTCATTGCTATTTTTATGTTTTTGTGCATTATTTGTTGCCGTCGTCATTAAACGAACAGGTTACTCATCAGCTACTCAGTACTTGAGTAGTTTTTTCACAACATACTTTTTACTTTTACTCAAGTAAATATTTGGGTGACTACTCCTTACTTTTCCATCCATCCATCTTCTTCCGCTTATCTGAGGTCGGGTCGCGGGGGCAGCAGCCTAAGCAGGGAAGCCCAGACTTCCCTCTCCCCAGCCACTTCGTCCAGCTCCTCACGGGGGGTCCCGAGGCGTTCCCAGGCCAGCCGGGAGACATAGTCTTCCCAACGTGTCCTGTGTCTTCCCCGTGGCCTCCTACCGGTCGGACGTGCCCGAAACACCTCCCGAGGGAGGCGTTCGGGTGGCATCCTGACCAGATGCCCGAACCACCTCATCTGGCTCCTCTCGATGTGGAGGAGCAGCGGCTTTAGCTTTAGCTCCCCCCGGATGACAGAGCTTCTCACCCTATCTCTAAGGGAGAGCCCCGCCACCCGGCGGAGGAAACTCATTTCGGCCGCTTGTACCCGTGATCTTGTCCTTTCAGTCATGACCCAAAGCTCATGACCATAGGTGAGGATCGGAACGTAGATCGACCGGTAAATCGAGAGCTTTGCCTTCTGGCTCAGCTCCTTCTTCACCACAACGGATCGACACAGCGTCCGCATTACTGAAGACGCCGCACCGATCCGCCTGTCGATCTCACGATCTACTCTTCCCTCACTCGTGAACAAGACTCCGAGGTACTTGAACTCCTCCACTTGGGGCAAGATCTCCTCCCCAACCCGGAGATGGCACTCCACCCTTTTCCGGGCGAGAACCATGGACTCGGATTTGGAGGTGCTGATTCCCATCCCAGTCGCTTCACACTCGGCTGCGAACCGATCCGGTGAGAGCTGAAGATCTTGGCCAGATGAAGCCATCAGGACCACATCACCTGAAAAAAGCAGAGACCTAATCCTGCAGCCACCAAACCAGATACCCTCAACGCCTTGACTGCGCCTAGAAATTCTGTCCATAAAGGTTATGAACAGAATCGGTGACAAAGGGCAGCCCTGGCGGAGTCCAACCCTCACTGGAAACGTGTCCGACTTACTGCCGGCAATGCGGACCAAGCTCTGACACTGATCATACAGGGAGCGAACCGCCACAATAAGACAGTCCGTTACCCCATACTCTCTGAGCACTCCCCACAGGACTTCCCGAGGGACACGGTCGAATGCCTTCTCCAAGTCCACAAAGCACATGTAGACTGGTTGAGCAAACTCCCATGCACCCTCAAGGACCCTGCCGAGAGTATAGAGCTGGTCCACAGTTCCACGACCAGGACGAAAACCACACTGTTCCTCCTGAATCCGAGGTTCGACTATCCGGCGTAGCCTCCTCTCCAGTACACCTGAATAGACCTTACCGGGTAATAAATCTCTAAAGTAACAGTACTCTTACTTGAGTGCAATTTCTGGCTACTCTACCCACCTCTGGTGCGCAGTCATGTTGGAAGAGGAAGGGGCCCGCTCCAAACTGTTCCCCGCAAGGTTGGGAGCATGGAATTGTCCCAAAATGTTTTGGTATCCTGGAGCATTCAAAGTTCCTCTCACTGGAACTAAGGGGCCAAGCCCAACTCCTGGAAAAACAACCCCACACCATAATTCCTCCTCCACCAAATTTCACACTCGGCACGATGCAGTCCGAAATGTACCGTTCTCCTGGCAACCTCCAAACCCAGACTGGTCCATCAGATTGCCAGATGGAAAAGCGCGATTCATCAGTCCAGAGAAGGCGTCTCCACTGCTCTAGAGTCCAGTGGCGACGTGCTTTACACCACTGCATCGGACGCTTTGCATTGGACTTGGTGATGTACGGCTTAGATACAGCTGCCCGGCCATGGAAACCCCTTCCATGAAGCTCTCTGCGTACTGTACGTGGGCTAATTGGAAGGTCATCCATCAGAAAGTCGGCGACCTCTTTGTACTATGCGCTTCAGCATCTGCTGACCCCTCTCTGTCAGTTTACGTGGCCTACCGCTTGGTGGCTGAGTTGCTGTTGTTCCCAAACTCTTCCATTTTCTTACAATAAAGCCAACAGTTGACTTTGGAATATTTAGGAGTGAGGAAATTGTACGACTGGATTTGTTGCACAGGTGGCATCCTATGACAGTTCCACGCTGGAAATCACTGAGAGCGGCCCATTCTTTCACAAATGTTTGTAGAAACAGTCTCCATGAACAGTTTGGAGCGGGCCCCTTCCTCTTCCAGCATGACTGTGCACCAGTGCAGAAAGCAAGGTCCATAAAGACATTGATGACAGAGTCTGGTGTGGATGAACTTGACTGGCCTGCACAGAGTCCTGACCTGAACCCGATAGAACACCTTTGGGATGAATTAGAACGGAGACTGAGAGCCAGGCCTTCTCGACCAACATCAGTGTGTGACCTCACCAATGCGCTTTTGGAAGAATGGTGGAAAATTCCTATAAACACACTCCGCAACCTTGTGGACAGCCTTCCCAGAAGAGTTGAAGCTGTAATAGCTGCAAAAGGTGGACCCACATCATATTGAACCCTATGGGTTAGGAATGGGATGGCACTTCAAGTTCATATGTGAGTCAATGCAGGTGGCCAAATACTTTTGGCAATATAGTGTATTATCAGTAGTGCTTGTCAAATTATTATTATTTTTTTTTATCAGATCTATCACACTTTTGAATTTGGATTAACCATGATTAATTACATGTTATTACTTGCTGGCATAATTGAAAATAACTTACAAAATAGCCCAATATTTGATTATAAAGGACCCTTGATTATTATAAATATTTGATATATAAATGCACTACATTTATTTGCTCAAAACTTGGTACTTTGAAGTGAAATTTGCCAGCGTCTCCTCACTCATCTCTGCACTAACGTACTAACCTTCAGCCTTTCAGGTAATCATATGTGGTTAAGGTAAGGGAGCATGTACGGTCCAAATAAATTGTGTGATTAATCACGTGAATTAACTCGTTATTCTTAAATAAAAAAAAGCACAAATATAATTCAGTTTAAGAGACTGTTCAAACAACTAGTATTCACAAAGTACACAGAAAAAGAATTATGATGAACATCTTGAACTCCCCCACCCCCTTTGTTTCTTTTATTGAGACAAATATTATTTGTTATTATTTATTATTTATTATTATTATTATTATTATTATTTTTTTTTTTTTTAAATTAAATATTAGGGTATGTGGGACCCATTTAAATTTTTTATTAAAAGAAAAATGATACAATTAATTAAGTTTTGTAACTGAGACTCACTGACTTTGGCTCATTTTCTGTGAAGAACATATATCAGAATTCGAATTTAATGACCACACACCATACACCCCCCCTACACATTTCTATTACATATAAGATGTCCGGGCCCACTAGAACTGTGGAAATTGATGTTCTGTGTAACACACACACACACACACCTATACTGGTAGGCTAGCAGGGCAAATGTCCCTAATGCGGCCAACATGTAAAAAAAACCCCCCCAGGTTTGAGTACCACAAGTCCCGCAGCCGGCCACGCGAGTCCTGGGGTGCCCAACATGCCCAAAACGCACCCAGCATAGTCACAGGGGGAGGTGGGGAGCAAAAATTCCCCTTCAGGGGACCTTTTGCAGCCGGCCACGCCAGTCCAGGGGTGCCCAACATGTCCAAAACGCACCCAGTAAAGTCACACTGTGAGTGGGGGAGAAAATTTGAAGAAGTAGGCTAAAGCCCACAAAATGATCAAAAATGACACCCAGGTTCGAGTCCCACCGCGTTCCACCCGAGTCCGGGGGAGCCCCCCGACATGTCCAAAACGCACCCAGCTAAGTCGCACTGTGAGTGGGGAAGAAAAGTTGGAAAGGTTTGCAAAAGTCCCTAAAACAAATCCCCTACAGTGATTTTGTGAACAGGTTTCCCTTCAGGGGACCTTTATTTTGGTCCCCATAATGTCAAATGTCCCCTAAAGTGACTTTGTTAAGAGGGGAGGAGTATATTTACAGCTAGAATTCACCAAGTCAAGTATTTCATATATATATATATATATATATATATATATATATATATATATATATATATATATATATATATATACATATATATATATAAGAAATACTTGACTTTCAGTGAATTCTAGCTATATATATATATATTTATTTTATTATATATATATATATATATATATATATATATATATATATATATATATATATATTTCTATAAATAAGAGAAATACTTGAATTTCAGTGTTCATTCATTCACACATAACACTCATCTACTCATTGTTGAGTTAAGGGTTGAATTGTCCATCCTTGTTCTATTCTCTGTCACTATTTTTCTAACCATGCTGAACACCCTCTCTGATGATGCATTCTGCTTCGTCTCCTTGTTGTGTGTGCAGTTGTGCACTGCACTCTCTAAAAGCCCTAGATG